>NC_084460.1:58815833-59144166 GCF_027409185.1 Cynocephalus volans | reverse complement strand
GTGCAGTGTCTTCTTTTTCTCACCTGTCCAATATTTCATTTTGTGATTTTTAAAAAAGAAAGAGTACACACAGATGTGGAGGCATGTGTGTCCTGGACTTAAAGTTCTCTCATTTTCCTTTGGGTTCCTGTGTGTTGGCCCCCACTTGGGGCAGCTGCCTGTCTGTCCTCTCGTCCAACATCTGCTGAGGGTCTGCCTCCTCCAAGAGCTCTTCCAGGCCCTGCGGTGTGGCATGGGACACACAGGTAAGGTCCCTGCCACCATGGGGTTTATTTCTGCTGGTAGATTGGAGACCCAAACCAAAGAAAATTACTTCAAAATGCAGCAGGTACATGCTAGATGGATTAGACCAGGAGGACTGACCAAGAGTGGTGGGAAACTGCCTGTCTGGTGGTCAAGGAAGGCCTTTCTGAGGAGGTAGCATTCCAGCTGGGTGACAGGAGGGAGCCAGGCATGTGTCCTGGGCAGGAGGAGCAGCTGGAGCAGACACCCAAGGTGGGATGAGTTTGGTGGACTACAGGAAGAGAAAGGAGGGGGAGCACTGGGGGTGAGAAAGTAGGTGAGGGAGATGAGGTCAGGAGAACAGGGCTACTGACAATGCCTGAGGAGATTGGCTGTCAGCCCTTAGTGCAGTGGACAGTCATGGTCCCACTTCCTGTTTTCAAAGGCTCTGGCTGTGGGGAAGGCAGGAGGAGAGGCAGGTCTGATGCAGAGGCTGTGTCAGGATGCAGTAGAACAGTGGTGAGGGGTGGGAGTTGCTGAAAGGTAGGGTGGTTAGACTGCAAGGGGCTTGAGCAACTCAGGCGGGATGATGTGGGGAGGGTCAGGTTTGGGCTGGGAGGAAGTTAAGGATTTGGTCTTGGACTTTACATAATAGGCATCCAAGTGGTTTGGTCAGGTAGGCAGTTGATATAGGAGTTTAGGGGAGAGATTAGGGACAGAGATTAATAGGAAATTATCAGTAGATGAAAAGAGAACTTATGGCTGTGGGCTGGGTGGGCTAACCTAGGGAGGTGGGCATTGTCAGCAGAGAAGAGCAGATGACCCAGGCCCAATGCCTAGGAAGACCACATGAGCTGAGCAGAGGCACCGTGGACGAAGGGGGGCCCAGTCCAGCCCAGTGTGGTCAGAACTCCTTGGGCAGGGCTTGCCGCTAACGTCCCAGATCATTGGCAGAGTTCTGACCACCCTGCTCACATCCCCCAAGCCCAGCACTTTTTCCCACTAGTGGATCACAAGCACATAATCCAACATGGTCTGCCTGCCTGTCTCTGTCTAGCAGATAGTGCTGACCTCTTCTGGTATGTATGTTTCTCTCTTGGATATTTGTCTTTTTTTAGATTTCTTCTGCTGTGGCATTCAGAATATGGATGAAAATGTCTCCATGTGACCTGCAGTCTTTTTTTTTCAGTTGGTTCTGGCAGGTCTAAACAGCATGCTTTCCTCTCTCCCTGCCAGACCATCTTTCCATGTGCTTAATTGCCACCCACATATTACCTTTGGTGAAATATCAGGTCAACTGTTTTGCCCATTAAAAGAAAAGTATTTATTATTATTATTTTTTTACATTCTAAGATGTTACAGAGCAGTTGACGGGGAGGGAAAAGGAGGGGAATGGGGGGCGGGAGGCTGTCCCACAGCTGGCTCCTTTGCTGGACTGGTTGCAGTGGGCTGGAGGGGGGGCATGGCCAAGGCCTGCAGCACTCCCCCCATTCCAGTTTGGAAGGCTCAGAGGCTTCTGGCAGCCCCATTGATGGGCTGATGCGGATGTCGGGGGTGTGTGGCTTAGGCCCTGGGGGGCAGGCCCCACACTGGCTGAGGAGGCTAGGGGGGCTTCCAACATATTTTGCCCATTTTAAAAATTGATTTGTTTATATTCTTATTGAGCTTTGAGAGTTGTATGTCTATCTATCTATCTATCTACCTGTATTCTAGATACAGTCCTTTAAGGGGTACATGTTTTGCAAATATTTTCTCACCATCTGTAGCTTGACTTCTTTTTTTTTAATTAATTGTAATAATTTTATTCTTCTATTACAAAATATTCAGAGCTTATTGGCCTGAATTTTCTTTTTTTATTTTATTTTTAAAAATTTTTACTAGGAAAAATTTAATATATGTAGAGTAAATCTGGCTACAGCAGCCAACTCATGGCCAGTCCTATCTTATTTGTTCCCCCACCCACTTCCTACCTTCCTCCTGGATTATTTTGAGTAAATCCCAGTATTATAGCTTTTATCTGTATATATTACAATATGTTTCTCTAAAAGATAAGAACTCTTTTATAAAAGACATAACTGCAGTATACAATCACATTTTAAAAATCAATAGTGGCCCAGCCCGTGGCTCACTCAGGAGAGTGTGGTGCTTATAACACCAAGGCCATGGGTTCAGATCCTATATAGGGATGGCTGGTTTCCTCACTGGCTGAGCATGGTGCTGACAACACCAAGCCAAGAGTTAAGATCCCCTTACCGGTCATCTTTAAAAAAAAAAGAAAGAAAGAAAAATCAATAGTAATTCATTAATATAATCAAAGACTAAGCATGTTTAAATTTCTCCAATTCTCTCCCTTCTTTCTTTTTTACAATTGATTTGCTTACATCAGGATCCAAACAAGTTCTGCTTATTGCATTGGTTGCTATGTCAGTTGTCTCTTAAACTTCTTTTACTTTGTAGGTTCTCCCTTCATCTATTTTTTTCTCCTTTACCATAAAGTTTCCCAACTTTGGTCTGGATTTGCTGGCTCCATCCCAGTAGTGTCAATTAACATGTTCTGCCATCCTCTGCATTTCCTCATGATTGGTTGCTGGATCCTGAGGCTTGGTCTCACTCAGGTTAGATTTAGCTTCAGAGGTATACATTCTTACTGCAGGAGGCCCATTAAGTCTGATCATCTCTCTGTGACGTTAGCAGACATTGATGATCATTTACTAGATCTATTATTTCAATAGCGGTTTGCAAAATACCATATTCTAATTGTTTTATTTCCTCTTTGTTTGCTAGCTGGGATGCTTCAATAGACAGAAGTGTTCCCTCCTCAGCTATTTATGGTTACCCTGAGGAACAATTCATATAGGAAAAGCAGGATAAATGCTTGACTCTTCCTTTTTACTTACTAAATATTCAGATCTATTTCAAAATATTCAGAGCTTATTGGCCTGAATTTTCTTTAACTTTTTACTATAAAATGCAAAAATTTACAAAAATGAATTATTTCCCTATCATCTTCCAAAGAGATTGAGAATTTGTTTGCTCTTATTTCATTGTCATTATGGTTTTTGGGGTGGTAAGATTTAGTTTCTTTCTCTCCCTCATTTGCAATTTTGTTTACTGGTGGGCTTTGTTCTTCTTGTGTTTGTGGTAGTGATTATCATTTTTCGGATTCCAGATGCAGAACTCCCTTGAGGATTTCTTTCAGGGTTGGTTGTGTGGTGGTGAACTTCCAGGTTTTATTCATCTGGAAAATACACTATTTCTCCCTCATTTCTGAAGGATAGTCTTACTGAGTCTAGTATTCTTGGCTGGAAGTTTTGTTCTTTTAGTATTTTCAATGTATCATCCTATTTTCTTCTGGCTTGTAGAGTTTCTGTTGAGAAATCTGCTGTTACTCTGAAGGGGCTCCCTTATAGGTGACTTCACACTTTCCTCTTGCTTCTTTTAGGATTGTCTGTTTGTCTTTGAGCTTCGCCGGTTTGACTGTCATGTGTCTCGGAGAGGATCATTTTGGATTGAATCTGTTTGGGGATCTTTGAGCCTCCTGAATCTGAAGGTCCATGTCCTTCCATATACCTGGGAAGTTTTCTGTTATTTAATTGAATAGGTTTTCCAAGCTTTTTCCTTTCTCCTCCCCTTCTGGAACATCCATGATTCAGATATTTGTGTGCTTAAGGTTGTCTTCTAGCTCTCTTAGATTTTCTTCATTTTTTAAAATTCTTTTTTCCTTTTTTTTTTTTTTCTTTGCCTGGGTTATTTCAAAAAGACTATCTTCGAGATCAGATATTCTTTCTTCTGCTTGCTGTAGCCTGCTGCTTAAACTCTTGATCGTGTTTTTTAGTTCATTGAATGAATCCTTCAGTTCCATGAGTTCTGCTACATTCTTTTTTGAGGAATTAATCTCTTTGTAAATTTCCTCCTTCATGTCCTGGATTTTTTTTTCTTCCTCATTTCATTATGTAGCCTGAGTTTTCTTGTTTCTCAGTGAGTTTCCTTAAGATGTTGCTCAGAATTCCATTTCAGTTATTTTAAGGTTTTCCTGCCCATAGTGTTTGGTATTTAAGAATTATCGTATTCTTTTGGTGGTGTCATATTTTCTTGGATTTTCATATTTCCAATATCTCTAGATGATATCTGGTCACCTGGTAGAGCTGTTGCTTCTTCTGTTACTCTGAAGTGGGCTTTGAGGAGAGAGACTTCCTCTTCCTTTTCTGGTCTCTGTTGGTGCAGTTGAGTGTCTGGTGGGCTGCCTGCATGGTGACTGTGGCTACTGCTGTGGTAGTGAGCCACTTTTGCCGCAGCCCTGGCTGTGGCGGTGGCTGTCGTAGGCCACCTTGCAGAACTGGTGCTTCTTATCTGCTTCCAGGTGGGAGGTGCTCCTCTTGGCTCCTGTCCTGGGATCTGGGCATGCTCCTTGCCTGCCTCCTGGTGGAGGGGGCTGCCTTTGGCTCCTGCCTAGGAGCCTGGGTGTGCTCCTTGCCTGCCTCTGGGCTGTGGTGACTTTCATTTTTATAATAGTGCTTTTGAAGATCAAAAGTTTTAAATTTAGTTAACATCCAACTTATGAATTTTCTTTTATAGTCATGCCTTTTGTATCATACTTAAGAATTCTTTGTAAAACTGAAGGTCTCAAGATTTTCTCTCATTCATTCTTGTAGAGGTTTTATAGTTTTTGCTATTATATTTAGGTCTGTGATACATTTTGAATTAATTCTATATAGGATGTGAAGAAAATGTCATAGTTTTTTTTTTTTTTTTTTTTTTTTTGTATATGGTGTCCAGTTTGAGCACCATTTCTTGAAGGGATTATCCTTTTCTCATTTAATTACTTGGGAACCTTTGTCAAAAGTCATCTGATCATATGTGTGTGTTTCAAGGGTATCTGAGATTTGTTTTAATCAGGCGTGCTAAGACACAAGACATGGAAATGACTGTCACAAAGGAAGAAGTTGATACTCACAGATCCCTAGAAACAGGTGGCATGATGGCCACCCAGAGTGACACAGGAATGCACTGGGTCAGTCAGGAGGCAGAGGGAATGAGTGCTAATGTAGGCAGGAGCTTTTATTGTGGTTTACATGGGAATGGACTTGTGAGGCTGGGTAAGCAGCCTCAAGATTGGCCAGTGTGAATAACTTCAGTGGGCTCTGGGGTGTGTAGAGGCTGTACTGGTTGTTGGATGCCTGGCTTGGGGTGATGATGGCAGGGGGAAAGTAGTCCTGAGTGTGAGCACCCAATGGATATTTATTTTCATTAAGGTGAAATTTACATAACATGCAATTAGCCATTTTAAAGTACACAAATCAGTAGCATTTGGTGCATTCACAATGTTGTGCAAACACCACCGAGTTTCAAACTTTTTCATGATTTATTTATCACCCCAGAGGAACATCCCAACCCATTAAGTAATCATTCCCCATTTTCCCCTGCAAATCACTAATATGCTTTTTGTCTCTATGCATTTGCCTGTTCTCTGGATATTTTATATAAATGAAATCATATAATATGTGACCTTTTGTGTCTGGCTTCTTTCACTTAGCATAACATGTTCAAGGTTCATCTGAGTTGTAGCATGTATAGTACTTCTTTCCTTTTTATAGATGTAGGATATTCTGTTGTATGAATATATCACAGTTTGTTTATCCATTCATCCATTGATGGACGTTTGGGTTCTCATGTTTTGGGTATTGTGAATAGTGCTACTGTTAGGTAGTTAGTTAGTCATGAGCATGTGGCGGGGGGATGGAAAACTGACTTCACCTATAGTTCTGCCCAGACCCACCCCTTTGTGGGCAACATAACAGAATAAAGACCCCACAATCTAACCATGGGGTTCGCCAGGGACTTTCCAGATGGAGAGACATGCACAGAAGGGGAAATTCTAAGACCTTCAGTAACTTTTGAACATGCTAATACTCATTAGATGCTTAAACACATGCAATGCACAAATACATATCATTATAACAGACCGAATTATGGGTAAGGACATGCGCATTAGAAAAGAGGTTTTGAGGGCGGGGGAAGAAGATATAACAACCACAATTACTTGAAGTTGATACACAAGCAAACAGAAAGGACATTGTTGGGGGGTGGGGGGGAGGGAGGGAGGTTTTGGTAAGGGGCAACAATAATCAACCACAATATATATCTACAAAATAAATTTTAAAAAATAAATAAATAAATAAAAAAGAAAAAAGAAAAGAGGTTTTATAGCCCCAAACGTGAATCAAAGATGTCAGTCAAGCTTACAAATGCATTTGCAAAATTAGTAGAATAAAACAGCTGTGAACTTGCATTAAGTGCTATTCACTGCTTGAGGGAATGGCCCACTTATCTCTTGAAGTGTTTCTTCCTCCCTGTATTTCCTGTACTCATTAAAGCTTTACCACTGCTGCTGATTTGGGTTTCTGACTCTTCATTAACCTAAAAACGAACCAAGCCCGACAGGACTTTTGTCCCCGGTAACACTACTATGAACAAGTATCTGTTACAGTCCCTATTTTCAGTTCTTTTGGGTATATACCTAGAAGTTAAATTGGTAACAATTGCTACCAAAGTGTTTTCTGTAGTAGCTGCACCATTTTACATTCCCACCAGCAATGTATGAGGATGCCTACCTATTTCTCCAGATCCTCACCAACATTTGTTATTTTCCACTTCTTTGATTATAGCCATCCCAGTAGTTGTGAAATGATATCACATTGTGCTTTTGACCTAATTTTCTTTTTACTGTCCTTTGTATCTGTAGTAGTGCTCTACTTATCATTCTTGATATTGATAATTTGTCTTCTCCCTTTTTTCCCTGATCATTGTGGCTAGATGTTTATCAATATTATTGATCTTACCAAAGAACCAACTTTTGGTTTCAGTAATTTTCTGGGGTTTTTTTTGTTTGTTTGTTTTCCAGCTGATACATTTCTATTCTCATGTCCTTCCTTCTACCTACTTTGCTTTTCTTGTTTTAGTAAGCTTAGGTAATTAATTTTGAGACCTTTCTTTTTTCCTTATATAGACATTTTAGTGCTATAAATTTCCCTCTTGATACTGCTTTTGCTGAATCCCACACATTTTGATATGGTGTGTTTTTTATTTTTATTCAGTCAAAATGCTTTCTAATTTTCATTGTGATTTCTTCTTTGATCCATATGTTATTTAGACATGTGCTAAATAACATGTATTTTCCATGTGCTAAATAACATTTATTTTCCAAATATTTGAAGGATTTTCCAGATACTTTTCTATTGTTTATTTATAATTTAATTTATTTCTAATTTAATTCCATTGTTGTGAGGAAACATTTTTCTTATTTAATTCCTTTAAAGTTTTAATGAAACTCTTTTTAATGGCTCAGAAGATGGTCTTTGAAAATATTTCATGATCACTTGAAAAGAATGTGTATTTCACTGTAATTGTGTGGAGTGTTCTATAAATGTCAATTAAGTCATGTTGGATGATAATGTTGTTTGAGTCTCCTATATCGCTATACTGATCTTCTGTGTAGTTTTTTTTAAAAAAATTAATTGTTGAGATAAAAGTGTAGAAAGCTCCCACTATGTGAATTCGTCTATTTCTTTTTTTTTTTTTTGCTTTGTTAATATATGTATATATTTTTAATTTTATTTTATTTTGACAATATACAATGTGGTTGATTATTGTGGCCCATTTTGGGAGAGAATAGTGCAGAAATCTCCCACTTTAATTGTGGATTTGTCCATTTATTTTCGTTATATCAGGTTTCGCTTCATCTATTTTTAAGCTTTTTATTAGGCACATTTAGGATTATTTTCTCTTGATAAATTGACCCCTTTATTATTATGTAATACCCATATTTACTTCTGGTAATATTCTGTACTCTGATGCCCACTTTTTAAGATATTAATATAGTCTCAGTTCTTTCAATTAGAGTTGGCATGATACATCCTTTCTCATCCATTTTCTTTTAACCTGTGTGTATGTTTTTATTCAAAGTGGGTTTCTTATAATAGCATGTAGTGTGTTCATGCTTTTTTAAAATCCAATCTTAAAATCTCTGCTTCTTAATTGGGATATTTAGACCATTAATATGTAATGCGAATTTTGATGTGGTTGGGTATTAATCTGAAATTTTGCTATGTTTTTTTATTTTCCATATTTGTTATTAGATTCCCTTTACTTCTTTTTCTGCCTTATTTTGAATTGAGTACTTTTAATATTCAATTTTATCATCTTTATTAGTTTATTAGCTATGTCTGTTTGTTTTTAAGGTTGCTTTGGGATTCATTGTATATATCCTTAACTTATCACAGTCCATCCTTAAGTAATATTATACCAGTTCACATATAGTAGAAGAACCTTGTAACAGTGTGCTTCCACCTCACTTCTTCTGGCTTTTATGTTGTTTTGTCACGTTGTTTTACTGCTACATTGTTATAAGCCCCATAGCACGTTGCTATTATTTTTGCTTTAAATAGTCTATCTTTGAAAATTATCTTTAAAATTAAGACAAAAAGCTTTTAAAATTTATTTTGTATTTTCTGTTTTCAATGCTTTTGTTTGTTTTTGTAAATCTAGATTTCCTTCTGATATTATTTTCCTTTTGTATTATGGACTTCCTTTAGTATTATTTGTGGTCCAGGTATGTTGGATTAATAATTTTAGCTTTTATTTATTGGGAAAAATCCTAATTTTACTTTTGTATTTGAATGTTATTTTTACTATGTGTAGCATTCTAGGTTGACAGGTTCCTCTTTCATTACTTTAGAGATGTCATTTCATTGGCTTTGGCTTGTATTATTTTTGAGAAGTCCTCTGACCACCATGTCTGTGTTTGTCTCTCTGTACATACCTTTTTTTTTTCTTAGATAAATTTTATTGTGTATATTTAAGGCATATAACATAATGTTATGGGATACATATAGAGAGTGAAAAGGTTACTATAGTGAAGCAAATTAACATATCCATCTACTTACATAGTTTCCCCTTTTTTGGGGTTTTGTTTTGTTTTTTTGTGGCAAGAGCAGCTAGTGAGTGGATTTTAGCTGCTCTTGCCATGTTTCTTTCTTTCTTTTTTTTTTTTACTGGCTGCTTTTAAGATTTTCTTTTTCGGTAATTTGATTATGATGTGCCTTGGTTTAATTTCCTTCATATTTTCTTCTGGTTGGGGATTGTTGACCTTCTTGAATCTATGTATGGGCTCCTAATTTTCATCAACTTTTGAAAATTTTTTGTGATTATTTCTTTAAATATATTTTAGTCTTACCCTGTCCCCCCATTCTAGGTCTCTAATTAAACATGTATCTCTGCTTCTTAGGAGAAGGGAATCTTTCTCTCTTTGTGTTTCATTTTAGATGTTTCTGTCTGTACAGATTATTCTGTCTGCACATTGACTAATCTTTTCTTTTGTAGTGTCTAATGTGATGTTAATCCCATCCAGTGTATTTTTCATCTCAGATGCATTTTTTATCTCTAGGTGTTTGATTTGGGTCTTTTAAAAATGCTTTTCTTGTCTTTCTTTAGTATTTTATGCTTTTCTCTATCTTCCTGAACATATGCAATGTGTTTGTAATAGCCATTTTAATGTCTTTGTGTACTAACTACATCTTTGTGTAATTTCTGGGCCTGTTTCTTATTGATCAACTATTCTCATTATGAGGTGTATTTTCATGCTTCTTTGCGTGCCTGGTAATTTTTAACTGGATGAAAGACATTTTGAGTTTTATTGTTGGGTTTTGTATTCTTTTAAATACTCTAAAGTTTGTTTTGGAATGCATTTAAACTACTTGGAAAATTTAGATCCTTTGGTGGCTTTTTGTTAAACTTTGTTAGGCAATGCCTATTTTAGGACATAGTTTAATCTGGTGCTAATGTGGCCATGCTACTGAGGCAGTGTCCTTCCAAGTAATCAGCCCAGTGTTCTCTCTATTACAAAGCTTCTCTGGTGTAGTTGTTGGGAGTATGGACTATTTCCAGATCTGTGTGAGCACAGCTACTGCATGTCCTTTTTCTTTCTGTTGGTTCTTCCCCTGGCCTCAGGTTGTTTACTCAGTTCACCTGAGCGGATCAGTATCCAGGTGAAGACCCAAAGGAATCTACCACACATCTCTGGAGTATTTCTCTGTGCAGTGCTTTCTATTCTGGTATCTTACTCTCTAACTCTAGCTGCCTTTTCCTCCCTAAATTCTCAGCAGTGTCTCCTCCACTTAGGACTGCTCTGGCTTTGACTATTCCCTTCCTGCACTGTGGCCTGGAAGCCCTCCCCAAGCTGTAGGCCAGACAATCACAGGATGCATTGCATCTCTTTCCCTCTTCTCAGGATTACTGTCCTGGGCTGCTGTTGTCCTGAGTCTGAAAACCCTTGTTTCATGTCTTTTGTCTGATTTTTAACTGTTTGGGGTAGAAAAGTCAATCCAGCCACTCGTCCTCTGTCACGGCTGGATGTGGATATCCTCTGTTTGGGGTTTCTTATGTTCCTTTAGTCTTCAGTCATGACTGGACAGAGGCCTTTATGGCTGCCTGTAGGGATCTTTGTGGTCTTGTTTACCTGCTCATTCAGTCTACACAGGGGAGGGCTCCTTAATCCTCTGGTCCAGGTGAATCACTCTTCAGAGTGAAGCTGAGACTTGTGTGGGTGTCCTGAGCTGTCCATCTTCACCTCACCGTCATCTTCTCCTTACCACTCCCCATAGATTCAGAGGGATTTGAGAATCAGATCTGCCTTAGTCTTCAATCAGGGTTAGGACTCTGGGTCAGGATTTAGGGGAGTCTGGGGCTGTAAGCCTTTATCAGTATCTTTTAAGTTCCAGACTCAGTTTGAAATCAAATCACTTTTTATGGAGTTCTTTCTCTGGGAAACTGCCTTCCAAATAACCTTCCAAATAACTGATTATGAATATGTTCTTTAATAAATTACTTTGTTTGATATCAAAGGTGATAGATGATCATGACTTCTGCCTTTCTTTGGGTTTTTTTATACCTATGATTTCCAATTTTAATTGTTTTTTCTTAAACTGTTTCAGGACTGTCTGCAGAGAGAGAAGATCTTCACATGGTTCCTTCCATGTAAGTAGTGTTCCTTCTGTGCTGTCATAGAGGTCTTGTCTTTAGATTCAGTGATTCTTCTTATGTCAGTTGATGTCAAAGTCCTGCTTGCACATGAAGCATGTGTCTTGCTGGACCCCCTTGTGCCTGGTTTTATGTCATGTGAGGGATTTGTTACAGGTCAGGGTGCAACAGTAGGGTGAGTGATACTTGTCTTCTCTTCTGACTTCTTTAGAACTAAGATTTAAAAAGAGGCTGTTTCTACCTCTTCTAACTTTCTTTTTCAAAGTTAACCTAACCAAATAGTCCAGCAGGGTCCTTATGACCAGTTGTGAGCATGCTTTGAGCAGAGAAATGGCTCTATCCCCATGCTCCAGCAGTGCCCACCAGCCCGGCAGTGATGAGTGTGTGCTGTGGCCATGAGGGCACAGTGTGTGCCTGCAGCCATGAGAAAGGCAGGTGACGTCTGTGGAAAGCACCTGGGGCTGTCCAGCACACAGCAGTGCATACCTGTCTCAGACCCTGAATCGTGGCCCTGACTCTAGTTTTGCAAAACTACCTTGAGATGATTCATTTTAAAATGATCTTTAAGTTGTCTTTCTTTTTCTAAAGCTTATAAATGTTATTTTCAAAAAGCTTTTGGTAGGAAACTTGTTTTTAAGCAGTTTTGAATGAAAAACTAATGTAATCATAATAGCTGCTAATGTTTATGAAGTGCCTGATTTGTGCCAGCTATCCTGTTTTGAATACTTCACATGTAATTACTCACTTAGTACTCACAGCGCCCCTTTGAGATAGGTGGTGTTATTCTACCCACTTCCCGAGGCTTTGAGAGGTGAAGCAACAAGCTCAGGTCACCCCGGTCATAAGTGTTGAGGCTGAGATTCGAGCCAAGCCTTCTGACTCCACAGTAATAGGGTAAGAGCAACTGCCCTGCTGGTGTGATGTTAGGTTGGAACTCCCAGGGTCTGGCTACACGGTGGGCTCGATGGTAGCCCTGTGGCTGCTGTGGAGTGCTGAGTTCAGCAGATCCTGATCAGAGAGCACTGCCAGCACAGCCCACCAAGCTTCCAGAGCTGTCGCCTGCAGCAGGGCAGTGGCTTAATCAGCAGCCCCCTAGGAGAGATGGTGTTGAGGAGTTGGGGGCCTGTGCATGTAGGTACTTGGGCTTGAGGATAACTAGAATCCTGACTAACATCTGAAGAAGATAATTCTTATTAACAAACTGCATGAAGAGAGAGACCTTGTTTGTCCTTTCATTCATTTAGCAGATGTTCATGGCATGCCTCTGATGTGCCAGGCACTCTTTCAGAATGCCAGCATCCTCATATGGGGGATACAAAACATAAATGTGATAAGTCAATACATCCCATGTCAGGTGGTAGCTATTGCTGTGGAAGAAACAGAGAAGGGTAGGGGATGGGAGTGCTGGTGCCATGCAAACAGGCTGGTCAGGGTGGCCCCTGAGAGCAGGCATCTGAGCTGAGCGTTGCAGGAGGTTCAGGAGTGAGTCTTGTGGGTGCTAGAGGTTGAAGGGTTGCAGGCCCAGGGGAGTTGGAATAGAGGCCTGGCATGTTCACAGAGCAGTGAGGAGTCCAGTGTGGCTGGAGCAGAGTGCGCAAAGTGGGTGGAGGCAGGAGATGAGGTCAGAGTGGCAGCAGGGGACATGTCAGGGGCCTTATGGGTTGCCCAGAGGCTGGCACTCAGTCTGAGAGGAATGGGGGCTGAGAATAGAACACCATGGGATGAGCTGGGGGAGCAGGGAGCCAGCTCGTCTTTTTTCTCTCTGTGCTAGATTGTTTTCTTTTTTTACAATCTAAAGCTGTTACAATACCTGCTTCTTAGAGGACATCCAAATCCCTATTGCCTTGGGACCAACTTTGTAATTGTACAAATCTGGATCTAGTTTTCACAGAAATCTCAAGGGAAGGGCCTCTGTAACACAGACATATAAACAACACCCTTTATGTGCTGTGCCTCTTTTCCCTTAGACTTTGGTGGTAGTGTCCAAATTCCTCCTTATGACAGATGAGGAACTTGAGTTTGGACCCGGCCTGCAGTTCTGGAAGTAAAGCATGCTGGGAGGGTGGCAGGCCTGACCAGAGTTACCTCACCTGTCTGCATTGCTCAGTTCTGAGGGCTCCAAGCTAGCGATGGCCCAGAGCAGCCAGGCCGAGAGGTGGAACCAAGCAATGCGGTTTGTGCCATCAAGACTGTGCGCAAATGGATTCCAGATGGCTGCAGCAAGCAGATACTGGAAATTCCTCAAGGCCTAAGTTCAGTAAAGGCAGGGAGCTTTCATGGGCCACCTGTGGCCTCTTCTGTGGGTGGGGAGAGAGCTGTTAGGAGCACTGAGCTGGTTGGAACAGAATAGCTCTGCTTCTGTGGGCAATGGCAACTGAGTCCTACAGTTTCCTCCTGTGGGATTCTTGGGCAGTGTGAACAACCAGAACAAAACTCATCTGCGGCAGATGCCTCTCAGGGGAGACAGCAGCTTTGAAAGCACTTGGTTTTCCATTCCCATGTCTCCAAGGACTTTCCCCACTTCCTTAGAGTGAAGTAGATTCAGTCTTCCATAGGGAAGCACGGACGGGCCTTTCCTGGCTTATGTGCAGTATGTGCAGACTCCTGAAATCCTACCCTGTTGCACAGGTAAGGACTCACCCCCACAGCTGGTTCATGGCAGAGCCCTTTCCTAGCCCCATCTCAGGACTGTTTTTCTTTAACTACACTAAGATCAGGAAATTAAGAAATAATAATAATGTCCATTTTGTTGAAGATTTTTATTTACTTTGAGGCCTTTTTATTCTTTGTAATACTGAATTGGTTATTCGCTTTTTCAGCTTTCTTTTTCCCCCACATTACCTGAAGATAACTTTCACTATTGAATTGGGAAATTTGCAAAATAAGAAAAAGATATTTAAAACTCACTTATAATTAGTACAGATGAGAGGACTATGCAGAGGGGCTCGCTGAGTGGACCAGGCATGTCTGTCCCCACTTCTTCTTGCCTGTGCCTTCTTGGTGACCCCCATCCTCATCAGCCCATGCTTGTGGTGCAACCTTGTGGTCACTTCACACACACTCGTTGCTTTGTCTCTTGTCTGGCTGCTTGTCCATTTGTAGAACTATAGTACAATGTTGCTGGGAAACCTTACAGCCGTGCAGCTAGCCTCTTCTAATTCCACAACCAAGGATTCGACCCGCTCTTGACCCTGCCCTGCTCCCAGCAAGCAATACCTCCTGGTAGATTTGCTTTTATCTGAGGCCATGCTGTTGCACCTGCTCTCCTTCCCCAAATTCGTGATCTCATCTGCACCTTATAGTTCAAAGAGAAAAGAGGTGCTTCTCTGCCCCATCCTTGGTCCCAAGAGGCCAAGTTACTCCTCCCATGGCCTTTCCTGCTCCTGTAATGCAAAGAGCTACCCGCTCTTGTCTCAGGGCAAGCTCACCCCTCTTGCTTCCTCAGGGACTTGCTCCTGCGATCCACAATGTTCTTGCTCCTGCGATCTCTCCTGCCCTTCACACTGGCAGATCACTTCTGTTAGCATCCAAGATGTCTTAATAGCTCCCATCTTAAAATAAGAAAGATTTTTCCCTTGATCCTTGATTTTCACAGTGACCTCTACTTTCTACTTCTTCCTGACAAAATGACAGGTAAGGTATTTTTAAAGGCAAAAACCACAAAGAAATTGAGAGAGGAAATGACAGAACTTTGGAAGTTGGAAAGCAGATGGGCAAACAGATGGATGTAGCAGATCTGAAAAAATAGAAAGCTGAGAGGTACAGGTGTGCATGTACATGTGTGTGGTGCATGTATGTGGTATGTGCATGTGTATGTGTGGTGTCTTTGCATGTGTGTGTGAATGTGTATGTGTGGTGGGTGTATGGTGCACATGTGTGAGTGGTGTGTGTATCCACGTGTATGTGTGCATGTGTGTATGTGTGTGCAGGTGTGAGTATGTGGTGTGTGTATGGTGTGTGTGCACACGTGTATGTGTATAAGGGTAGTTCCAAAAGCTCATGGAAAAATAGAATTAAAAGACAGTATTAATCATTCCATGAACTTTTTGAAGTACTCTTGTATATGTGTGCATGCATGTACATGTGGTGTGTGCATGTGTGTGGTGTGTGTGTGTGCTTTCATGAGTGTGTGTGTGATGGGTGTGTGGTGTTTGTATTTGTGCATTTTCAGGTGTGTGAGAGCACATGCGTGTTTATGTGCTGGTACAGGTGTGCGTGTGAATGTGATGTGCACACCTGTGCTACCTGTGTGTCTCTTATATGTGTGTGTGTGTGTTGGAGGGACTAGGAAGCTAGTGTATTGCATTACAGACAGTCCCCTCAAGTCTTGAGAATGGCATTACCATGTGCCCCTGAGAATCCGGGGGAAGTGGTAAAAATAGGGCTTAAATAGGAAATTGGTCAAAAGTCCCCATTGAAGCCTAAAGGTTCTTCCCCTAGAAGATTACCTGTGAGCCTGTGGGTGCAGCAGGGGGCTGCCCTAACCTGAGAGAATGCTGGAACCCCAGGCATGTATGCAAGAGGGAGGGAAAGGAGCTGCTGGGTGCAGGTGAGTAGAGCAGGAGATGTCAGCCGCATGGGAGGTCAGGACACTTCCTGGCATTTGAGTGGATCAAAAGGCGACTGACCCGTTGGCTGAGAGTTTGAAGAGAAATTAACCACGTAGAATACTAAGCAAGCCAGTGAGGGAGGCCACTCATTCCTCACTGCAGGAAGCACCCAGCATTGCACGTGCAAGAAAGGAGATGCAGCACCAGTTGTGAACAGTGGTTACGCATCCTTCTCAGTAGTTGTATAGTCACCAGCAGGCGGATCCTTGAGAGGGTGGAAAGCAGAAGAGGGTGGTGTTGGGGGGTGCAGGAGAGTTAATTCTCATCTTTCATAGTAGGAGTAGGAAGTTAATAGGTGATATGTAACATTGTGAAATCACGAATAGCGATACAAACTTGGTCATTAGAAATATGGAGATAATATCAAAAGAGGATGAAAGAGCTGAGGCAAGGGGGAGGAGCGACTATTTTTCATTATAAACTTTGTAGAATTGATTTGATTTTTAAGACTGTACATTTATAATTTTATTAAAAATAGAAATTAAAAGGTTATATATAGCACATATTGTTTTATAAAAAAATTTGTGAAACGAGGCCCCCGAGCTCCCACCCTTGTTTTTGCTCCTGCCAGGGTAGGACTCCATTGCATTCACCACCCTGTCCTCCCCAGAGGGGCTTCATTCTCACCACTGCGCCAGAACACCTGGCCTCCAACTTGCCCAATCCACAGAAGGGCTTTGTCCTTTCTCGATTCTGTGAGTGGTGGTGCATGGCCATTGTTAGTTGGTGGAGCGATTTGTCTGGTTAATTCCGATAACGAACGAGACTCTGGCATGCTAACTAGTTACGTGACCCCCGAGCAGTTGGCATCCCCCAACTTCTTAGAGGGACAAGTGGCGTTCAGCCACCCAAGATTGAGCAATAACAGGTCTGTGATGCCCTTAGATGTCCGGGGCTGCACTCAGCGTTAGACCCATTGGGCTCTCTTTTTGTGGCATGTTCTTTCTTGGTCTCCACGATAAGTGCTCTCCTGGGTTCCTCTGTGCTGGGGTGTGACACCTGCTGCGCGTCCCCCACTTATGAGTCTCCTTGCTCCTGCTTGGTGCTCAGGGGCAATCGGGGATTTCATTCTAGACTGTATATCTCAGTGATCAAAACGGATGCATGCTTTTGTGCCTTCTTAACTGACCATTATTCTGCAAAATGGCTTACCTAGTTTGAAAACATTGTTTTTAAAAGGTTGTGTTGTTTCCACTGTATGGATGTAGGTATCGTGTTATTGGATCACTCCCTTTTTGTTTTTTTTGTTTTTTTCAGAGTTGTCACTAATACCTATAGTAGTGAGGTGAGCATCCTTATGCATAAATCCACATCAGCTTCCCTCTTCTTTAGGCAGTGCTCCCAAATACAGAATTCCCGCAGCAGAGGAGATAGACCTTTAAAAGAGGCACCATGTGTAATGCTGGATTGATCTCAAGATGGCTAGTTTATGCCAGAACATGCTGTGCCAGAGTGCCCCAGCTGTCGCATCTCTGAAAACACTGAGTGTTATAAACATCTGCATCTCAGAACATACAACATATGCAGATTTAGCTGTTCATTGGTAACTTCATCTTTTCCTTACTTGGACACATTCCTGTGTTATTGAAGACACTGTGCTCTTTATTCATGGCAGGTGTTTTCCCCAGTCGACCATTCACCTTTCCACCTTATCTGTGGCACTGCGGGCAGTTGTGTCAATATTTTCCTTTGGGGATGTCATTTTTTAATGTGTTTACATTTAGAAAATCCTTTCCCATCGTGAAATGTGGGCAGTTATTTATATTTTCTGTCGTGGTTTGTTTTTTGCATTTACCTGTAATCCGTTTGGGATTTAATTAGATATGAAATTGAAAATGAAAGTTACATTTTACTAAATGTGTTCATTGCTACTGTTAAGATGGCCACACGATTTTCTCCTTTCATCTCTCTGTGTAGTGAGTTCTGTTACTTCCTAAGGCTGATTCTTGAAATAAACCCTGTTAGGTCTTGATACTTTTTTTTTTTTGTGACTGGTAAGGGGATCGTAACCCTTGGCTTGGTGTCGCCCGTACCACGCTCAGCCAGTGAGCGCACCGGCCATCCCTATATAGGATCCAAACCCGCAGCCTCGGCGCTCCCAGCGCCGCACTCTCCCGAGTGAGCCACAGGGTCGGCCCTTGATACTTTTTAATACTCTTCCAATTGACATATGCTGTCAGTATTTTATTGGGACCAGAATAAGGGTTAGTGATGGGGTTAGGGCTAGAGTTAAGGTTAATACTAGAGTCATCATAAAGGTCAGGGTCAGGGCTGTGTCGGGTAACTGTGAGGTACAGTCTAGGCTAGGGTGACACTGCTCTGTAAGCTAATTTCTATTCTTTCATGTGATTTTGGTGTCATGTAATTGATAGCTAGCTTCTCAATTGATTTGAGAAACTTCCCTTGTTTTTCTATCCTTTATTTAGATATCAAATTTTTCTGTCCTCTATTTAGAAAATCAAGTGTTGCTGGTCTAATATTTGATAGAATTTCTCTATCAAAGACTCTAATCCTGGAGCCTATTTTGGAGACAGATTTTGACTGTCTATAAAATTTCTACCATGGTTATCAATCTTATACACATTTTCTTATACACCAATAAGAAACATTGATAACATGATTATCAATCTTATACACATTTCTTATACATCAATAAGAAACATGTTTTTCTTAGAACATAGTCCATTTCAGTCAAGTGTTCAGGTATATGGGTAAACATGTGCATATGTTATACTCTTACAGTTTTTCAGTATTATCTGTTGTTTTGTCCCCTTAATTTCTAGTGCTTATTTCAGCTTTTTAGTCAGATTTGTCAAATGTCTTTGTTTTTAATTTTATCTCCAAAAATAGTTTTCAGTTATATTGCTCATTTATAATTTTGTTTACTATTTCATTAATTTTTATTAATTTCTCATTTAGCATATGTTATCACTTTTTTTCTTCCTTTAGGTTACTGCTGTTATTTTTCTAATTTCTTGAATGCTGCTTCTGGATATTTTTACTTGTTTTCTAACTAATGCATTTTGGCTCTCAGTGTTCTTCCAAGACACTTTAGACTCCATCCCATTGGCTTTCATATGTACTGAACTTTTAGGTTTTTATTCTTTAATTCAAAAGATTTCTAGGTGATTTTTCCTCATAGTGGAGGACTCTGCTTTTTCTGTTAAATTTCTACTTTTAAAGCTTCACATTCTGAGAACAAGGCCTCTGTGGGTCAGAGTAGGAGGCATGAGGGAAGGGGAGCCATTTGGGGAAGTGGTTGTCCTTAGAGAGCAGTGACAAGAGTTTGGCCAGGGCACGTGGTCGAGGGAATTAGGGACTGAAGAGGGGACCCAGTGTGAGTTGAGCCACAGACCATCACCCAGCAGTGGGGGTGCCATATGAGCACACAGAGAAGGTGTCCAGAGGGATGCCAAGGGGATTGTGCATCCTGTGGCTCCTCTGGGGGATGGAGCAATCACATGCAAGGAAAGAAAATCTGGAGTTTGGGAGGAGCAGCTTAACTTCTGTGTTACAGGAATCCTGGCACAGAGCTGAAGGGAGGCTGTAGGCTGAGAGGCACGTTGAGAATCGTGTACAGAGGAACAGTCAAATGCATGAGGGCTGCAATCAGGGAAGGGTGAGCTGCTGAAACAGAGCTCCCCATACCAATGGGCTTTAGTAAAGTCAGATTTGTTTCTCTTTGATGGAGTAGTTCTGGGGGTGAGAGCACTAGACTCTAGGTGGCCTGCCGTTCTTGTGTGTGGTTTGTCTCTTGCTGTGTCATCGTGACCTCAGAATTGGAATGAACACAGGTGCATCTCGTGTCTTCTCCATCTTGTGGGAAGAAGAGAGGGTGCTGCAGAAGGCAACTTCATTTTAAGGATGTGAAGCCTAAGTTGTGCCAACTTGTGTCATGGTGTTGAGAACCATCTGAATACTCCCGAGTGCCATGGCAGCCCTCTCTTTGGTGGTGATCAGGGCAGGGGGTTGGCAGTGCATTCTCCACTGGGGCAGTCTGTGCTCAACTGCAGCTCTTTTGCCATGGAGGAGGGAAGAGGGATTTGGGGATGAGCTGTCTGTGCCATGGGCAAGGATGAGTGACCAGAAGAAGACTGAAGTGAGGACCTGGGGTGTCTCCCACCCTCCAGAGCAGGGAACAGCTACAAGAGGGCTGGCATTGTTTGAAAGGCACGTGTAGCACCTACAGGTATTGTGTCAGGATGTCTAAGTTATGCAAACAGACTTGTTCTAGGAGAGAGCTGCTCCTCCTCCACTAAGGGGAGTGTCAGGCCATGTGGACAGAGTGCTGGGCCCACTGTGTCTCCTGGAGTCTTGCCAGCAGTAGTTCCAGCGTACATGGGCCCTGCTGTGGTGATACAAGTGGGCGCTGCCTACCTGCCCGCTCCTGTCCAGGATCCCAGGGCCTGCAGGGACAGTGGCAGGTGCCACTTCACTACCGAAGCTGGGCCATACCACCAAGAAGACCAGTGAGGGAAGGACGTTTTTACGTTCGCTCAGAAGCACTGGTAATGTGCAGATGGCCGCAGAGGCTTCTGGTCTGGCCTGCGCTGGCCCTAGCTCTGTCTCTTACCAGCTCCTCACTAACTGTCAGAAGTTCTGCAGTCTCACTGAATCTCAGGTTCTTTGTTCCAAATTGGGCACAGGACACCTGTTGTGGATCTCCAAGTGAGGACTGAGTACCTGTGTGGGCCGTGGAGCCCTCGAAGCACCAGTTTATTTCCCCTTTCCTCCTCTTAGTTTTCTTCTTTGGGGTTGGTGGTGTTCTTTCTGGCCTTCTTCACTCTTTTTTTTGCCTTTTCTCCCCCTCACAGGGATTTTGGAGAATGCTGTCCTCCCAGAGGTTCAGATCAGATTGCACCTGGCATGGGGGGCTGATCGTCTTTCACGATGACTCATCCATCCCTCCCTCTGCTGCCACGTTGCCAGGCTGTCTGGCAGCCTGCATGTGAGACAGTTACGGATCTGGAGAACTGTCATCGCTGGCCTGCGGTGGCCAGGGATAGCATGTGGGGTGGAGGATGAGTCACCTCTGGGTGCACATTGAGACAAGCAGGAGTCAGTCTTTCTGTAGCTTTTATTTTACAAATGCACCACCCATGCATTACAGATGCAGCACGTCCCTGTGTGGTGGGCTGTGCTCTGCCCAGCTCCAGCCCAAATGGTCTGATGTCTTGTCATACACAGTCACGGGGGCCAAGGATGCTTGTTTCTTACTTTATTCACAAAATCTTTTGCTTATCTTAGGACTCCATTTTTTCCCTCCAGAACTCCAGTAGCACCTAATGGTTTAGACTTTTCTATTTAGTGCTCCCTCCTTTGCCACCATAGATCGTGTGGTGTTTGTGACATGGGGGCTGCCTAAACCTTGGTTGTGGAAACAGTAATGTGCTCTGGAAACACAGAGCCAGAATGAGGCTCTCAGGGTGGGGGTGCACTTTCTCAAATACTTTGGCTATTTCTACCTTCCCAAGGTTCAGGACTACAGCCCCGCAGCTTTGTTCACCCTGTTATTCAGTAAATGTAGTTGATTTTATCCGCCTGTCTCCCAGCTTCTGCTTCACAGCAAGCTGGTAATGAGACTGCCTCTTAACACCGCTGCATCCACATGCACCTTCTTTGCAGAGCCTGGGCCTCAGGCCAGATCCAGCAGGGCTCATCGCAGCCAGGGGGCAGCTTTTATCGGGAGCACAACAGCGAGCTGTTCTCATCATCCCTTTGTAGTAATTTGGCAGAATATGAGTGGAAACCATGAGAAGAGAACTTTCTGGTAGGAGCCCAGCTGGGCTGGTGGAGTCAGGTACTAGCCTGGGAATCCAGAGACAGGGCTCTACTTCCAGCTCCTCTCCTGAGTTGCCCTTCACCTTGGATAGGTCGTTCCACAGTCTGTGCTGCTTCTCCATCTGTGAGGCAGGGTCTGCTTCCCTGTTCCTGGCCAGTCCCTAGGAGAGGGTGGTAAGGATGAGCATTCAGGCTGTTTAAGCTCCTATAGAGGGGTAAGGAGTGTCAATGTCTTTCCAGGAATAAATATATGACCATATGAGAAGATGGTTTCCATAATAATGACTGTGTTCCAGGCAAAAGTTCCTCACTTAATTCCCATAATTCTCCAATGTCTTTGATTATCCCATTTTATCAATGAAGAAATAGAAACCAAAGAGTCAGCACCAGAGCAGAGGTTCAAACCCATACCTCTCTTGTTCCAGAACCTTCTCTGAACTCCTTGACTTCATTACTATTAAATTCTAAGAAGTTCAGGTTTCAAGTACTCATGGCCAGATTACTTTCCAGAAAATTGAACCATTTTACGATTTCACCAGCAGTTTCTGAGTGCCTAATATAGGTTCAATTGTGTCCCCTAAATTTTCATATATTATAAACTTAACCCCCACTGTGTCAGTTTTAAGAGGGTACAAAATCCTATTATGGTAATTGAAAGGTGGGGCTTTGAAGAGGTGATTAGATTGTGCCCTAGTGAATGGATTGATCCATTGATGGTTGAATAGTGGTCATGGGCCTGGTTCTGAGGGCTTTAAAAGGAGAGTGTGAGAAACTCTTTCTCTCTGCTGCTGCCTTTCACCATGTGACACCTGTGTCTATGTAGAGTCACCACCAAGAACAAGGCCCTCGCCAGATGTGTTCCCTGGACTCTGGACTTCCTAGCCTCTGAAACTGTAAGCAGTAAATATTGTTTCTTTACAGATTACCCAGTTCCAGGTATTTCTGTTATAAGAAACACAAATGGATGAATGCAGTGCCTGTGTCAGTGCACCCTTGGCCACACTGCACACCATTGTGACACACTTCCTTTTTTCCAGATTGGTAAGGAAGAAAGTGCAGCAAGAGGGCATCAGGGTGGTCAGGAGGTCATTAGTGACCTTGAAAAGGTCAAGAGGAGGCCAGATTGAACTGGCTTGAAGGGTGATAGAGAGTGAGAGAGTGGAGGTGGCTGTTGAGCATGTTTGATTCTGAAAATTTGGGATCTAGTAAGAGCTTTCTTGTTGGTTTTTAAAATAGGAGCTATGTGAATATGTTTAAAACCAGAAAAGGAGTTAGTAGTGAAAGAAACTGAAAATTAAAGAGACCTAGAGCCTGCGAATGCTGCTTAGACGTTGGTCTCTAAGGAATCAGGAGAGTGGATTCAGAGTATGGGAGAGGCTGCTGTTTCCTGAGAATAAGGGATGTTCTCTTACAGAGCTGCAGCGGCACTGTCAACCTACAAAACTAATCCATCAGCTGCATCCCAGTATCTTCAGTTGGCTCAATAGTATCTTTTATAGCACTGTTTTGTGTTCAACACAAGATCCAGTCTGGGATGAGGTGTTGCACTTGGTTATCATGTGTCTGTAGTCTCGGTTAATCTGGAACATTTTCCACAGTCTTTCTGTCACTTTTATGACATTGACATTTTGAAGAAGACATTCTCTTTAAAAAACAGACATTTCCTTCTTTTGGGTTTGTCCCATGACTCCTCATGATGAGGTTTCAGTTATGCATTGTTGGCTGGAATACTACCTGCGTGGGATAGTGCCCTTGTCAGGGCCTAACAAGGGGAGGCTCAGAATGTCCATCGCCCCTCTTCAGGGACGTGAAGTTGCTTACTCAGTCAAGGAGTTGTCTGCTTTCTCCTTCTATAGTGACCATTTTTGACCTTGTAACTGATAAGCTATCTGTGGGAAGACCTTCTAAGACCATGCTGATTATCCTGCTCCTCATGAAAATTTTCCTTGGATTTAGTATTCATTGACAGTTTTTGCCTAGACCAGTTTTTACTGTGATGGTTGTGAAGGATGTTTGTCCAACTCCAGCACTCTGTCCACACATGCCTGTTGGACTTGGCAATCCGCTTGTAAGCAGGAGCCCTCCTTTCTTCCCTATTTGTTTATCTAGTAATCTATTTATTATTGATTTTGTTTCATGGATTCCTGTTTCCTAGTTCACCACTGTCTTGTTTTATCATTCATCATCATCCTCAGTGATTTCAGTGCTCCAGTTGTCCTAGACGGGATCAGCGGAGCCTCTCCAGTTGACTCCTGGGTCCTTATGGCATGCCTGCTCCCTCCCTCCCTCCACCTCCTTCCCTCTCTTCCCTCATTCCCACCTGCCTCCTCTCCTCTCCTACCCTCTCCCCAATTTTCTTTTAACATTCTCCTTACTTTCCTGCATAATTTTCAAGCTCAGTTTGTACCTAACCTACCCAGCCCTGGAATCAGCCATTTCTTTAAAGGCCACTGGTTCTTTATAATGTGGAAATGTTATTAAAGACCAAGACCTGGGTACTAGGCATGCTTATTGCTATCGGGGTATCTTTGCTTCTGACTCCCTTAGTGGTCAGAGCTGGGAAATACATGCATGTACGTACACACACATCAACATACATACACATGTATAAATGAGCACACATACATGCGTATAAATGTGTATACATATATATATATATATATATATAAAATAACAAATTAGTCCTACAATATCCTTTCTTTTCCTGCCATCCCCACTCCTTATAGGTGACAGTGATGTTCTAAGGTTGTCTCTCGCTAGCTCTGAGAGTTGCTTCTGCTCATCTCTTTACAATTCTGTTTGGTGATGTCATTGTGGTGGTTTGTAATCACCCATGGTGGGAGGATTTGCACATGGAAGGAAGCTGGCAAATGGTACAAGGCAGGTCTTCCCTGCCACTCCCAAGGGCCCTTGTTAAATATTTACACATTTACCAGCATGCCACTGTGGGAAAACACATTTTTTGTTGTTTTTATTTATCTTTTCTATATTACTTTTCATAAAAATAAGCTGACACATGTACATTTTCTAAATTTATCTTCTTACATAAAATACATGTAATATATATTGCTATATGTGCTCTTTTTTACTACTTTTATTGTAAAATATAGAATTTGCTGTTTTAACTGTTTTTAAGTGTGTAGTTCAGCATCATTAATTACGCTCACAGCATCATGCAACCATCCACTGCTGTTCTTTTGTACTTCGTGTTTTCATTCAACAGTATCTCCTGGAAGTTGTTCCATGCCAGTTTATAGTGGTCTTTCCTATTTTTTTTTTCCCCTCTGCTCTTTCGTGGTTGAGATTTTATGATGTTATGATGTTTGATATGATGAATAACCTTGTGCATTTGTATTTTCATGTTACTGTATCTTCCTGGAAGGTCCCAGAAGTGAGATAGCTGGTATTAATGGTTGTGCATGTGTACTTTTGCTGGATATTTCTAAATTCCTTCATAGGGTGGTTCCATGTTGCACGCAGTGTATGAGAGCGCCTTTTTCCAGTGGGCTGTGTCTACAGACACCATTCTTCAGCTCCTGCGTTTTGGCCAGAGTGACAAGTGAGCAGTGGTAGCTCAGTGTAGTTTCAATTTGCATTTCTCTTTCTAAGAGTGAAGTAGAGAATATCTTTTCACATGCTTAAGGACATTTCTATGTCTCTTTTTGTGTGTTTTGCATATTTTTCTGTAAGGTTTTTGGTCTTTTTTCTTCTCTCAATGTAAAAAAATGTTTTATTTATTTATTTATTGGTATATTAGGGATATTTATTTTTCCTGTGATATATGTTGCAAATATTTTCTTCCATTTAGTATTTGTCTTTTATATTCTCTCAAGGCATTTTTGCTATGCCAAAGATTTTCCATATTTACAAAGTCAAATTTATTTATCCTTTCTTTTTTTTAATCTGGATTTTTTATTCATAGTTAGCCTTTTTCTACATCCACATTAAAGAGGAAATCACTCATATTTTATTCTAGTACTTGTATAGTTAAATTTTTTATTAGTTTATTTTAATAAATTTTTCAGTATGTTGGATTTTTTTCTATGGGATATTTATTTTTCTATTTCATTTTTTTTTTCTTATTTCCTTCCTTTTGCTTTTTGGGGTTCATTTTGTGTTCTTTTTCAAATTTATATTGGATGTTTGCTTGTTTATATAAAGCTTTTTATTTTATTTTTTATTTTTTTATTTTTATTTATTTATTTATTTATTTATTTATTTATTTATTGACCGGTAAGGGGATCGCAGCCGTCGGCACAGTGTGGTCAGCACCACGCTCAGCCAGTGAGCGTACCAGCCATCCCTATATAGGATCCGAACCCGCGGCCTTGGCACTACCAGCGCCGCACTCTCCCGAGTGAGCCACGGGGCCGGCCCAATATAAAGCCTTTTAAAAAACGTAAATAAATATTCAAAGTTATACATTTCCCTCTAAGTACAGCTTTTTACAGTTCACAGATTTAGATATATAGTACTTTTATTATCTTTAGCTTATAAATGTTATCTTGTTCCTACTGTTTTCTTTTTTGGCTTATGGCTTATATAGAAGTATTTCTCAATTCCAAATACATGGACTTAAGATTATATATTATGTAAAAAAATATATATTTATATATAAAATGTTTAAAAATAGTTTCTAAGGTCATTGGATTGTAGACAAGGTGGCCTCTGTGTTTTGCATCCTTTGACATGTTCAGGATGGCTTGAGTATGGTCATGTATCATAAATGTTCTGTGTGTATGAAAGCAGAATCTATCCTGCAGTTTTGGAGTGTATGCAGTTCTCTGAATGGCCAGTAAGTGAAGCTTGATAATCTTAAGTCTTTTCTGTCCTTACAGATATTTTTGTCTAACTGATATGTTAATTACTGTGAGAGTTGTGTTCAAATATGCCAGTATGATTGTGGATATGTGTATTTTCTTATATTTCTATTCATTTCTGCTTTATATAAGATGTTGAGACTTTGTTTATAGGTGAATGCAAGTTTAGAATTGTTGTAGTGTTTTACTAATAAATTGAACTTTTTAATTTTTATGTCATGTAGTCTGTCTCTGGTAATGCTTTTTGCCTTAAAGTGAATTTTGTGTGATGTATTTTCCCAGTACATATTTTTCTACCCCTTTCTTTCAGTATCTCTGTATCTGAATGTTGTAGGTGTATCTTTTAAAATGGTATCTAATGGGATTTTATTTTATCCTCTCTGGCAATTTTTGTCCTTTAAAGACTGGAACATTTAGTTTACTTTCATTTATTTTAATTATTATTTGTTCTCCTTTTTATAATTTTACTTTGGGATTTCTGTTTAGCTCAACTTTTTAATGTTATTTTTTTCTTCCCACCTTTTGATTGACAAATGACTTTTTTTACTCATTTAGTTTTCTCCTTCACTATATAATTTTAGTTTCTCTTATTTTTGTTTGTCTTATGTGTATACTTAATTTATCAATGTCCAAAGTTAATTAGTATCTTTATTCACATCCCAAAGAATATGAGAACCTTACAGTACTTCGTCTCTGATCATCCTCTCCTGACACAAATGCTGTTTTCATCCTCTGTTGCTGTATTTTAGCGCCACACAGACTTGTTTATCACTTGTATGCTTGGCATCTGTGTGGATTTGCTCATGTCCCCCACATCCTGTGCTCTTCATTTCTACTTGTACCTCAGAGGCTGCCGCTTCCACACTTCATCATGGTGAAACTATGTGGAACCTTCTTTATTTTTTTTTATTTTGTATTTTATTTTTAATGTTTAAAATGTATTTTACTTATTAAGTACTTCTGAAATTGTTTTATCCAAGATAGCTTTCCAAAATTAAAATAAATTTTAACTGAAGAAAATTGGCACACGGCACAGTCTTCTTTTGAGAAAGCTCTGTTTACAAGTTCAGGAGTAATGATGTATCTTTGTTAAACGTATACACGGTACTATCATAATAAAAGTGGATGACATAAGAATAGTTCAAGTACCCAGTAAAAAGTCAGTGCTGAAAACCTGAGCAGAGTTTTTAATGGCGTCTGGCAATCGGCTGCATTGACTTACTTGTTGCATCTTTGTTAGTGCAGTCCTTTTGGTTTTCGTGATTTTCTCATGACTTATTTCTTTCTCTGTGGTTATTGAAGTTTAGCCTGCTAATCTTCCAAAATCTGCCAGTGTTTCTATTTGTGACCATTAGAAGTTATCTCAGGTTTTCAGCAATATTTAAAAAATGTTTCCTCTTGATACAGCTTGGAAATCTTCGTGGGTTGTGTATCTCCTCACAGCAACACAAGGACTTACATGGTAACTACCAGTGTATCCTACTTCAGGGTTAAATAAAGAGATTGAAAACCCAATCACAGAGAAACTAGTAATCCTAGCTAAAAGCAAATGGGAAAAAAAAAGTTTTGAAATAACTTTAAAATTATGCTTCACTTTATTCTTTTCCCCTTCACTTTATTCTTAAAGGACATTTTCTCTGGGTTAATGTTCTGTGTGAAAGATGATTTTCTTGGAGTATGGCCAAGATTTTATCCTACTGTCTTTGGCTCCATTGCTGTTGAGAAGCCAGTTTTTGAAGTGATACTCATTTCAAGGATTTTTTTTTTTTTTTTTTCCCCCTAACGCTGGTTACTTCAAGATCACCTCTGTGTCTCTGGTGTTTTACAACTTCACCATGAGGTATCTAGGTGTAGATTTCTTTATCCTGCCTGAGATTTTTTTTTTCATCAAGTTTATTGAGGTATAATTTATATAGTATAAAATTCATCCTTTTTAAGGATACAGTTTTATGAGTTTTGACAAACATATACAGATATTAGCTAACAACACAATCATGATATAGAATAATTTCATCACCCCAAAATTTCGTCATGATTCTTCCCATCAGGCCCCTGATGATCACTGACCTGTTTACTGTGGCAGCAGTTTTGCCTTTCTTAGAAGGTTGTGTAAATGGAACCGTGTGGTACTGGCTCTCTGAGTCTGTTTTTCTTCACTTCCGTGTAACGCTTTTGAGATGCATTGATACTGTTGTCAAGTAATATTTAATGAATATACCACAATTTGTTATTCACTCACCAGCTGATGAGAACTTGGAGATTGACAGTTTCAGAGATTATGAATAAACCTGTGAACTTTCTTGTACAGGCCTTTACGTGGATGTGTTTTCATTTTTCATAGGTAAATTCCTGGGAGTGGGCTTTTCTAGATCAAATGGTAAGTGTGTGTTTAACTTTGTAAGAAACTACCAATTTGTTTTCCGGGGTTACTGCACCAATTTGCATTCCCACAGCAATGTATGAGACATGTATGAGCAATGTATGAGACGTATGAAACAGCAGTTCCTACTGCTTGTGAAATGGTTGGCACTTAGTGTTGTCACTTTTTAAAGTTTTATCCTTCTTGTGGATGTGTAGTGATATCTTATTGCAGTTTTAATTTGTATTTTCATGGTGACAAGTTATATTGGACATTTTTTTCCAGTGCTTGCTTGTTGTCTGTATGTCTTCTTCAGTGAAGTGTCTGTTCAAATATTTTACCCATCAAAAAATTTTGTATTGTTTGCTTTCTTATTATTGAGTTGTATGAGTTTGTTGTATGCTCTGGATACCAGTCATTTATCAGATATATGTTTTTCGAATATTGTTTCCCAGAATGTGGTTTGAATTTTTATTTCCTTAATGCCTTTTAAAAAAAAGAAAGAAATGTTTAATCTTGATAAAATAAAATTTGTCCATGTTTTTCTTTTACGGTTTGTGTTTTCTATATCCTCTCCAAGAATTGTGTGCCTTCCCAGGGTCACAAAGATTATCTCTTATGTTTTCTTCTAGAAATTGTATAGTTTTAGGTTTTACATTTAGGTTTCTGATACATTTTTCCTTTTTTGTTCCAATTTTCAAAAATATTGTGCAAGGTATGGGTTGAGGTTCATTTTTTCCCTATGGATATACATTTCTTTGAGCATTGTTTGTTAAGAGGCCATTATTTTTCCATTGAGTATCTGTATTTCTTCATCAGTTGACCAAATATGCTTGGACCTGTTTCTGGACTCTATATTCTATTTCATTGCTCTATATCCTGACCTGTCATCAATACCACAGTGTTTTGGTTACTGTAGCTTCATGGTAAATCTTGAAATCAGGTAGGATGAATCCTCCAATGAAGGTCTTTTTCAAAATTGTTTTTTCTACTCTAAGTCCTTTGCTTTCCATATAAATTTTAGAATCAGCTGTCAATTTCTGTAAAAAAAACTACTGAGATTTTGATTGGGATTATTTTGGCTCTCTAGATCAATTTAGGGAGAATTGACATCTTTTTGTGTTTTTATTTCTATTTTATTTTATTTGTATTGAGATAATCCACATACCATAAGTCACGTACCATAAAATTTACCATTTTAAAGTGTAAAACACAGCGTTTTTTAGTATATTCACTAGCTTGTGCAACTATCCTCACAATCTAATTCCAGAACATTTTTATCACCCTTGAAAGAACCCCATACTCATTAGCAATCATTCCCCATTCATCCCTCCTCCCAGCCCCTGGCAACCACTAATCTACTTTCTGGCTGTATGGATTTGCCTACTCTGAATGTTGCATATTAGTGGAATCATACAATATGTGGCTTTTTGTGACTGGTTTCTTTCACTCAGCTGAATATTTTCAAAGTTCATCTCTGTTGTAGCATGTGTCAGTACTTCATTCCTTTTTAATGGCTGAGTAGTATTCCATTGTATAGATATACCACATTTTGTTTATCCATTATAGTTGATGGATATTTGGGTTATTTCCACTTTTTGACTATTAGTAATAATGCTTCTACGAATATTCCTGGACTGGTTTTTTGTATGAACATATATTTTAATTTATCTTGGGTTTACACCTAAAAGTGGAATTGTGGTATCATACTGTAACTGTATGTTTAACTTTTTGAGAAAGTGCCAGGCAGCAGCTGCACCATTTGACACTCCCATCAGCAATATGTAATTGTTCCAGTTTCTCCACATCCTCACCAACACTTGCTATTTTCTGCTTTTTTTTTTTTTTTATTATTATAGCCATCCTAGTGAGTAAAAAGTGATATTTCACTGTGGTATTGATTAGTATTTCCCAAATAACTAGAGATGTTGAACATCTTTTCATGTGTTTATTGGTCATTTGTATATCTTCTTTGGACAAATGTCTATTCAGATTCCTTGCCCATTTTTTAATTGAGCTGTTTGTCTTTTTATTGTTGACTTGCAAGCATTCTTTATATATTCTGAGTACTAGACCCTTATCAGAGATAAGATTGATATAAATTTTCTCCCCTTCAGTGGGTTGTCTTTTCACTTTCTTGATAGTGTCCTGTGACACACAGAAGTCTTTAATTTTGATGAAGTCTAATTTATCTATTTTTTCTTTTGTTGCTATGCTTAATGTCATATCCAAGAAACTGTTGCTTCATCCCATAAAGATTTACTCCAGTGTTTTCTTCTAAGAGCTTTATCATTTTTAGCTCTTACATTTGGGTCTTTGACCCGGGGATTCATATTTATTCTTCTACATGAGGATATCCAGTTGTCATAGCACCTTTTGTTGAAAAGACTATTCTTTCCCCATTGAATGGTCTTAGCTTTCTTGTCAAAAATCATTTAACTGTAGATATATGGGTTTATTTCTGGACTGTCAATTCTAATCCATTGATCTGTATGTATATTCTTATGCCCATACCACAGTCTTGAGTCCTAGATTTGTAGTAGGTTTTGAAATTGGCAAGTGTGAGTCCTCCAACTTTGTTCTTCTTTTTCAAGATTGTTTTGGCTATTTTTTTTTTTTCAATTCCAGATGAATTTTAGGATCAGCTTGTCTATTTCTGTAAATAAGGGCAGATTTGACAATAATTGCCTTAAATTTGTAGAAGAATTTGTAGAGTATTGCCATGTTAACAATATGAAGTCTTTTAATCTGGGAACAAGGAATGGCTTTCCATTTATTTAGCTCTTCTGAATTTCTTTCAAAGATGTTTTGTAGTTTTTACACTACAAGTCTTGCATTTTAAAAAAAACATCGCTAGGTATTTTGTTCTTTTCCATGCTCTTATAATTGTTTTCTTAATTACATTTTGGACTTTTTTGCTAGTTTATATAAATACAGCTGATTTTTGTATATTGATTTTGTATCTTGCAACTTTGCTGAATTGTTTATTAGCACTCATTATTATTTTTTTTTTTTTACAGATTCCAATCCATGTGCTCTTTATTTCTTTTTTCTTTCTTTATAGTACTTACAAAGATATCCAGGATGATGTTGATTAGAGATGGTGAGAATGGACATCCTTGCCTTGTTTCTGCTGTTGGGGGGAAATCATTCAGTTTTTCACCCTAAGTATGATTAAGCTGTAGGTTTTTTATTGGTGCCTTTTATCAGGTTAAGGAGTTTGCTGAAAATTTTTATCGTCAATGCTTATTGAATTTTGTCAAATGCTTTGTCCACATCTGTTAAAATAATGTGTGGCTTTTCATTTTTAATCTGTAAAATGGTAAATTACATTGATTTTTGATTGTTGGACTAACATGACTGTATTAAGTCCTACTTGGTTATGATATGTTATATTAAAGGGATTTTATTAAGGATTTTTGCATCTACAGATGCTCCTCAATTTATGATGGGGTTATGTCCTGATAAACCCATTGTGAATTGAATATACACATAATACAGCTAACCTACCAAACATCATAGCTTAGCTTAGCCTACCTTAAATGTGTTCAGAACACTTACATTAGCCTACAGTTGGGCAAAATCATCTGTCAACACAGTACATTGTAGATTGGTTGTTTACCCTTGTAATCATGTGGCCAACTGGGAGCTGTGGCTATTGTATTACATATTGCTAGCCTGGGAAAAGATCAAAATTTGAAGTATGGTTTCTACTGAATGCATATCACTTTTGTACCATTGTAAAGTCAAAAAATCATAGATTGAACCATTGTTAGCCAGAGACCATCATGAGGGATTTTGGTCTGTAGTTTTCTTTCCTTGGAATAGCTTTATGTAGTTCTGCTGTTGTAATTTTGATTTCATAAAATGTGTTGGGAAGTGTTTCCTCCTTTTCTGTTTTCAGGAGGAGTTTGTTTAGAGTTGGTATTGTGTTGTCTTTAACTGTTTATTAGAATTTTCTGTTAAAACCATTTGGGCCTGGAGTTTTCTTTGTTGGAGAGTTTTAAATTATAAATTCAATTTCTTTAATTGTTGTAAGATATTTCTTTGTGTAGATCCAAGTTTCTGTTTGATTACATGATCCTTCTTTCAGAACAGCTTCCTTTAACATTTCATGTCATTTGTTGTCTTGTCCATTGTTTTTCTTCCACGTTATTTCACTCTTCTCTAGAACCTCAGTCATGTCACATCAGACCTTCTTACTCCATGCTTGTCACTTCCCTTCCATCTCATATTCACCTTCCTCCTGTGGCTTTTCACTGTGATCTACAGTAAATATCTAGAATGCAGCACAGAGAGACAAAGAGATATTGACTATGACAGAGAGGACTTGAGACTTGGGGAGAGACTGATAATTTACAACATAGAGTTCATTGGTTATCTACAAAGAGAAGTGAGAGATGATGGAACGGAAGTAATATTTGAAAAGATAGTGGATGATGGTTTTCCAGGATCGATGAGTCACCAAGCCACAGTTTCAAAAATCCTAACAGATACCAACCATGTGAAATGAAATCTGTATCTAAATATATCACGGTGAGACTCTAGAATACCAAAGACTAGTAAAAGATTTCCACAGAGAGAACACATGTGGCCTTGAGAGAAGCAGTGTTAAGGCTGACATGCTTAACAGCACATGGAAATGGGAAGATAGTTGAGTCGTATCTAACACGTGCTGAGAAAAACAGAGATCTGCCACCTAGAACTCTGTACTTAATGAGTATATCTTTCAGGAATGAGGGAAGAATAAACATTTACATACAAACAAAAATGGAGATAATTTGGCCTTTTTAAAAAGCATGTCTAAAGGATCTGTTTTAAAAAGAAAGGTCTGAGATTTAAGAAGGAATTATAGGGCATACTTTTCTTTTCTTTCTTTTTTTTTTTTTTTTTTGGCAGCTAGTCAGCTGGTACTGGGATACAAACCCTTGACCTTGGTGTTGTAATGCTACACTCTAACCAACTGGGATAACCGCCAGCCTGTGAGGAAGGAATTATAAACAAAGTTTTATGTATGTGAGTGAACACAAACATGCATTAAGTGTTTAAAGTCACAAGGAGAATGTCTCCTGTGGTTTACAACAGATGGTAGAACTTAAATGACCACAGGATCATGTCAGTGGGAAGGGAGTGGAAGTACAGCATTTTAAGACCATGGGATTGTGTGGGCAAAGTGTGAGGATGTTTGACTCTGATAAATTAGGGACTCGTAATCAATTCTACGGTAGGAAGAAGTAAAAAGAAAAAGGTGTATAAAGTACATTTAAAATGGAGGGAAAACCCGTAAGAAGTCAAGAAAGAGGACTTGAAAGAAACACAGAAAGGTAAGAAAAGTAGAAAACAGAACATAATATGGTAAATATGAGAATATCCAGATTTGTCAGAAATTTCTGTAAATATTAATTGGTTAGATTCTTGAAAGGTTCCATTGACCATTTTCACACAGAACTCCCTTGTCTTCTGGCACTCAGTGCTGCATGCTGTCATGCTGGGCTCTTTAGGGTTCTCTTTTCATCCTTGGGTTTCTAAATTCAATCAGGATGCCATTCATTGGGTACTTCTGCTCTAAAGACTCATTTCTTCAGTTCCGGGAGTCTTATTTGTTACTTCTTCACATTCATTCTTTCCAGGCTCTACATACATTGCTGCTGGAACTTGGGGACCTCTTCTTGTCTTTCCTACCATTTCTTTTTTCTTTCACTTGCATTCTGGAGAGTTCTTGCCTTCATCTTCTAACTTGCTGCTTTGCTATCAAACTGTGTCCATTCTACCCTGAGGTTTTCATATGAGATGTTTATTTTTCCCTCTCAAGATGTCTACTTGTTTCTGAAAATATAAATTCATGTTTGTTGTTTGCTTCATGTTTTCCCAGATGACCATTCTTATTTTGAGTTTGGTGTGTCTCGTCACATTGGTTTTCCCCAAATATTGTTTCTTAGTTAACTGATGAGGTTTTGAGAATGCCTCTTGATCTTTCTGTAGGTGTTGATTATTCTCTGTGCCTGTCTCTGGTGATTATGGTAGAAAGTTGCAGCTAGGTGTAGTATGCTATGACAGTGTGTCCTGTGTGGGACATGTGCCGTCACATGCCTTGGGGTGCAGTAACTGCCTAAGGAAACACCTGCCTTTCTCCTCTCTGTTGGCTTTCACCTGGAGCAGGCACCAGCACTGCCTGATGAGGGAGGATGTCGGAGGGCCCAGCTGCTCCACATGCAGTGCCCCCTTGTTCTTCCTGGCAGCATCTCTGCTCCTGCTTGCTTGCAGGCTGTATTTGGTTTCTCTCTCTTGACTTTTCCATGGAACTCACCATCATTCTTGACACGGGTTTGTCTTTTATATTCTGGGGTGGTTTTTTTGGGGGTTTTTTTTTTTTTGCAATTGTTTCTCTGTAGATTTTATCCCATCTGCTTCCTTTCTGTATCTGTTTTCTATTGCTGTGTAACAAATTTACCCAAAATTGAGTGGCTTACAACAACAAATTGCATGATCTCATTGTTTTTACAGGTTAGGAATTCAGGAGTGGATTGGTGTGTGGTTCTGGCCTGGGTTCGCTTGTGAGGTTGCATATGTTGGCCAGGGCTGCAGTCATCTGGAGGCTTGACTGGATCTGGAGAATTTGCTTCCAAGGTGGCACTCTTACAGGACTCAGCCCTCACCTCGTGGGCCTCTCCCTAGGGCTGCTCAGGTGTCCTTATAGCATGGCAGTTCACTTCCCCTGAAGGGAGTGATCTGAGAGTGAGCAAGGAGGAACCACAATAATTTTTATGTCCTCATCTTGGATGTTATGCAGTTTCCCTCCTGCAATACTGAATTCTTTAGATGTACATTGCTAAGTCAGTTTACCCTTAAGGGAGGGGAATTATTCTCTACCTTTTTGAGGGAGAAGTATCAAATAATTTTTTGACGTATTCTAAAACCTCTTCACTCTTATTAAGGAATTCCTTGGATTTTCTCATGGTCTGATGAGAGGAAGGGGCTGTGTGGGCCCATTCTCCATGTTTGCCTTGTAGATTAGCCCAGCCACAAACTGTCAAGGGCTTGCATGAGCCTTGGCTTTTCTGTCTCATAACTCTTGTGGTTATTTTCATGGTCTTTTTTTATGGTAACTTTTTTCTAGGTAATTTAATTTAAAAAGACAGTATGTATCCAACTTCTTCAGTGCTTGTTTGCTTATTATTGAGTTTAACACATATCTCTTAGAATTTCCCAAATTAGGTCACCCTTGGGTAGACAGTGCTACAGCAGACTCTCTAAAGATGCCTTCCCTCAACCTGACCGTTTAGTTGGCTCAACAGTACAAATGACAATGGCAGTTCTATTATTTAGGGTGCAATTTGCAGTGCTGAGGTTTTGCAGTTCCCATCTTTGAGTGCTACGACAGTCTCCTATTTTTGACTTAGAAGATATATAGGAGATTATTTGTTCAGCATTTATTCAGCTCTCACTGTGCTCTGACCACATGCCAGGCACTATGTGAGGTGCTGGGGGACAGAGTTCCACGGCGCAGCTCCTCACCTGCAGGAGCTCAGGGTCTAGTGGAGGAGACAGGCACTTTGCTCATACACTGTGAACATACACTGTGAACATGATGCGTGGGGAAGAGCCCTGTGAGAGGGGCTGTCTGCAGGTGGATCTTGTTACTTTTTCCTTTCATTTTTGGTCTTCTTCCCTTTCCTCCCCTAAACTCTATCTGCATAGAGGAGTATTCAAAAGATGAGTGGGTGGAAGGAGCCAAAATTTACTGCAGAGAATTTGATTTGTTGAATGCATGTAAGAGAGGAGGAATAGAAGAGGGGCATATGGGCAGACGTGACCATGATCGGGTGGTCAGCGATCACCTGCACAGGTACATTCGTGGCACAGAAGCAGCAAGGATGACTGCTGGCCTTCCGTCAGCAACCTGGCAAGTGTCGTGCTGTTTGTGGACTGCCGCAGGCAACCAGCACTGCACATGCAGGGCACATGCAGGGCACATCCATCAGCTTCCTTTTTCTTTCCCTCCTCTCACGGTTTCTTCAGGACACTTGCTCTTTTCTCCCTTGCTTGTGATGGTCATTGGAAGCTTTAGTCTGATCACTGGTTCCTTTTGATCTGGTCCTATCTTGCTCGGGATTTGCTCACTAAGGCTTGATTTTGTCTGCATTAAACAATTTGTTTAGCTTCAAATAATTTAATGCATGTAATGCTATACATGACTTATTATTGAAATAACTGCAGAAAAAAGGCTTTATTGCAAGTGTGAAACTCTCTAGCTTTTCAGCCTCCTCCCCCATTTTTTCTTATTGAGATAATTGCTTTTGTAATGCAAAGTTTCATGAATACAACAATTGTGCTACAGCAAAATGAGATGGCTGTCTACTAGTTACCTACCATGTGTAGGGGTGTCCTGACTCTATTTCTGACTATTTCAGTTAACCTTGCTGCTCATTGTGAAGCCCCTTGCAAAAACCCAGCTTCAGGCGGAAGGCAGAGTACTTGCGGAGGAGCTTTACTGCAGTTTTCTGGAAGGGGTGTGGGCAGATGTGGTTAGGAGCGCATGTGGGGGACATGGAGTCAGCCAACTGAAGGGTGTTTTCATGCTTTTAATTTAAACAAAATCTTAGAATGTAAAAAATAGCTTTAAAATGTTAGTTTTCCATTTGCCGCATTCTGGCAAGGGCAAGAGTGGTGTCATCATTCTGTGTGTTTGCGAAGTGATAATTGTAATGTGGAGACATGTGAACTTCCTGGGTGCTTGGCAGGGGGTGTGCCAGAGATGCTTTGCTCTTGGATGGGAGGAGGTGTGAGGAGCTTGGTCCTGTTGACTGGGACAGTGAGAGGCTTGGAGCTGAACAGGAAGGATCAATTGTTGAGGCCCGGGGTGGGCTATGGTTCCTGGGCTGGCCTGTGGCAGGACGTGGACTTTCCGGTTTCCATTTGCACAGCCCATAGCTGTGGGCTGGGTCCACTTGCAGAAGGGACAGGTGTACAGGAAGAGGACGGAGGGTTCTGTGTCCGCGCACAGAGGAGGAGGCATGCATGGGGATGTGGTACTGGTCAGAGTGCAGAGTGCAGCCCCTGAGGTGGAGGTGACACCTTGTAAGGGAAGGTGAGGGGTGGGGTGAATATTCCAGGTATAGGTGTGAGCAGACTCCCCATGTGGGCTGGGTGACTGTGCACTGGGGTGACCCCCCAGGGTCAAACCAAATCGGCAGCTACATTGAAGGGTTGTGAATTTGCTTTCCCAGGGTGCAGGGGCCTGTCAGATCCTGTGATGTGGTGGGATGCTGAGCCTCCTCCAGCAGGGCTCCTGGAACTCAGAGGATCCAGTGTGGCACTGGGCTCAGGAAGGGTTTCTGAGGGCAGCTTTTCCATCGTCTCTGACTCAGAGCTGTTGTGGGCATTTCGTGGCTGTCACCTCCTGGCACTGGTCACTTACACCCTTCCTGTCCAGGCCTAGGCTTCAGCTTTGGGTAGCGGTGACAACCACCCTTCACCAAAGTAATGGGATGATGCAGAATCGAGAAAATAAAAGAAACAAATCGTTCATTGGTGGTGAGGCTCAGTCCGTCTTCCTTCATGTCACTGAGAACGGGATTATGATCAGATTAATGTTCAGTCTAATAATTGTACTGAAGAATAATGTATTCAGTTGGATGCTTTCAGAAAGTCTCTTGGAAACTCTGATGGACAAAAAATGTGATAACATTAGTGGCAAATAATGTTGTATATAAGTTATCATGCCTTTTACGTTTAGAAATGTTATGACACCTTTAAAATGCTTACTTCCATGGTCTCATCTCCTTATAGCACTGACATGGGAATCCATGCAGCATTGCCATCCACAGCTTCACAGCCCCAGGCTGACCAAGTATGATGATAACCACGACAGCTACTAGCTGTCCTTTGTGAAGCATCTGCCGTGCAGGCAGATGCTGGAGCTGCTAACGATGCACTTGCTTTGTTCCTGTGATGCACCATGCAACCAGTTTTCTCCTTCTCCTCAGATACCACATGCAGTGGACTGAATTATGTCCCCCAAAATTCATATGTTGAAAACCTAACCCCCAATGTGACTGTATTTAGACGTAAGGCCTTTGGGATGTAACTTAGGTAAAATGAGGTAGTAAGAATATGTTCCAGTCTGAGGACTGTGGCCTTGTAAGAAGAGGAATAGACACTAGAGTTCTTTCTCTCTGTCCCCACCATTTGAGGACATAGCGGGAGGGTGCCATTTGCAAGCTGGAAAGAGGGTCTTCACCAGAACTTCACCTTGCTGGCACCCTGATCTCAGACTTCCAGCCTCTGGAACTGTGAGAAATAAATGTCTGTTGTTTAAGCCACCCAGTCTGTGGTATTTTGTTATGGCAGCCTGAGCTGACTAAAATACCACGTTTTATTTATTAATTAAAAAAAATTTTTTTTTAGTGGGTGGCTGGCCAGTATAGGGATGTGAACCCATGACCTTGGTGTTATAAAGCTGCCCTCTAACCAACTGGGCTAACTGGCCAGTCCCAGACACCACATTTTATGAATATAATGGTTACACTTTCGGAAGAGCAGTAGGCAGTTGACCCGAGTGAGTGCAGGCCCCAGTGGATCTAAGCAGATGTTCTCATGGCCACTTGTCACTCACTGGGCAGGCTGGGTGGAAGAGGCAATTTCTTTTTAACATGAAATGTGTGTGGTTGCTGGGGCTGTGCCTCACCTGAGAAAGCTGGCTTCCCTCCTTGGGTCCTCATGGCTGATTAACTTGTGAATTATTTAGAGCTGGTTCCTTTTTAAATTCTTTAAAGAAAATGGAAAGGCCAACACGTAATTAGCACCACCATCAAAAAAGACAAGAAGAGCATCATTACTACTGTGTCAGGCATTGATTAGACAAGTGTGTATGCTCATATACATCTATCTGTCTAGATGCACACACACAGACATACTCCTGATCCCAGCCGCAACTCTGGGAGGTGGTTATCCCTCCCCTCTTTTCTGTTGAGGCATGATCCGCATAACATCAGATTAACCATCTTAAATAGTGAACATTTTGGTGGCATCAAGCACATCAATACTGTTGTACTGCCGCCACCCCTGTCTAGTGCCAAAACATTGTCATCAACAAAGTAAAACCCTGCATCTGTTAAGCAGTTACTCCCCATTTGTCCCTCCACCTAGCCTTTGGCAGCCACTGTCTACTTTCTTTCTTTGTGGATGTGCCTGTCGTGGGCGTTTTGTATGAATGGAATCATGCACATGTGGCCTGTCATGTCTGACTCCTTCACTCAGCACCATGAGTTTGAGGTTCATCCACACTTCAGCATGTGCCAGAACTTCATTCCTTTTTATGGCTGAGTAATATTCTGTTGTGTGGATGGACATACCACAATTTTAAAATCCATTTATCTTTTTTTTTTTTTTCTTAATTTTATTTTGTCGATATACAATGTGGTTGATTATTGTGGCCCATTACCGAAACCCCCTCCCTCCTCACTTTCCCCCCTCCCACCGAACAATGTCCTTTCTGTTTGCTTGTCGTATCAACTTCAAGGAATTGTATTTGTTATGTCTTCCCCCCCCCCCCGGTTTTTGTGTGTGTGTGTGTGTGTGTGTGTGTGTGTGTGAATTTATATATTAATTTTTAGCTCCCACCAATAAGTGAGAACATGTGGTATTTCTCTTTCTGTGCCTGACTTGTTTCACTTAATATAATTCTCTCAAGGTCCATCCATGTTGTTGCAAATGGCAGTATTTCATTCGTTTTTATAGCTGAGTAGTATTCCATTGTGTAGATGTACCACATTTTCCGTATCCACTCATCTGATGATGGACATTTGGGCTGGTTCCAACTCTTGGCTATTGTAAAGAGTGCTGCGATGAACATTGGGGAACAGGTATACCTTCGACTTGATGATTTCCATTCCTCTGGGTATATTCCCAGCAGTGGGATAGCTGGGTCATATGGCAGATCTATCTGCAATTGTTTGAGGAACCTCCATACCATTTTCCATAGAGGCTGCACCATTTTGCAGTCCCACCAATAATGTATGAGAGTTCCTTTTTCTCCACAAACTCGCCAGCCTTTATCGTTCAGAGTCTTTTGAATTTTAGCCATCCTAACTGGGGTGAGATTGTATCTCAGTGTAGTTTTGATTTGAATTTCCCGGATGCTGAGTGATGTTGAGCATTTTTTCATATGTCTGTTGGCCATTTGTATATCTTCCTTAGAGAAATGCCTACTTAGGTCTTTTGCTCATTTTTTAATTGGGTTGCTTGTTTTTTTCTTGTAAAATTGTTTGAGTTCCTTGTATATTCTGGATATTAATCCTTTGTCAGATGTATATTTTGCAAATATTTTCTCCGACTCTGTTGGTAGTCTTTTAACTCTGTTAATTATTTCTTTTGCTGTGCAGAAGCTCTTTAGTTTGATATAATCCCATTTGTTTATTTTTCCTTTGGTTGCCCGTGCTTTGGGGGTCGTATTCATGAAGTCTGTGTCCAGTCCTATTTCCTGAAGTGTCTCTCCTATGTTCTTTAAGAAGTTTTATTGTTTCAGGGTGTATACTTAATTCTTTAATCCATTTTGAGTTGACTTTAGTGTATGGTGAAAGGCATGGGTCTAGTTTCATTCTCCTGCATATTGATATCCAGTTCTCCCAGCACCATTTGCTAAAGAGGCAGTCTCTTCCCCAGTGTATAGGCTTGGTGCCTTTGTCAAAGATCAGATGGCTGTAGGTGTGTGGGTTGATTTCTGGATTCTCTATTCTATTCCATTGATCAGTGTGTCTGTTTTTATGCCAGTACCATATTGTTTTGGTTATTATAACTTTGTAGTATAGTTTAAAGTCAGGTAGTGTTATGCCTCCAGCTTTATTTTTTTTGCTCAGCATTGCTTTGGCTATGCATGGTCTTTGGTTATTCCAAATAAATGTCTGGATAGTTCTTTCCATTTCTGAGAAAAATGTCTTTGGAATTTTGATGGGGATTGCATTGAATTTGTATATCACTTTGGGTAGTATGGACATTTTCACTATGTTGATTCTTCCAATCTAAGAGCATGGGATATCTTTCCATCTTCTTGTATCCTCTCTAATTTCTCTCAGCAGTGGTTTGTAGTTCACATTATAGAGATATTTCACCTCCTTGGTTAACTCAATTCCTAAGTATTTTATTTTTTTGGTGGCTATTGTAAATGGGCAGGCTTTCTTGATTTCTCTTTCTGCTTGTTCACTATTGGAGAATAGAAATGCCACTGATTTTTGTGTGTTGATTTTGTATCCTGCTACTGTGCTGAAATCATTTATCACCTCCAAGAGTTTTTTTGTAGAGGCTTTAGGCAGTTCGATAATGGATCATGTCATCTGCAAACAGGGACAGTTTGACTTCATCTTTTCCAATCTGGATGCCCTTTATTTCCTTCTCTTTTCTGATTGATCTGGCTAGTACTTTCAACACTATGTTGAATAGGAATGGTGAGCGTGGGCATCCTTGTCTAGTTCCTGTTCTTAAAGGAAAAGCTTTCAGCTTTTCCCCATTCAGGATGATATTGGCAGTGGGTTTATCATATATGGCTTTAATTATGTTGAGATACTTTCCCTCTATACCTAACTTATAGAGGGTCTTTGTCATGAATGAGTGTTGAATTTTATCAAATGCTTTTTCAGCATCTATAGAGATGATCATATGGTCCTTGTGTTTGATTTTATTAATATGGTGTATCACATTTATTGATTTGCGTATGTTGAACCAACCTTGCATCCCTGGGATGAATCCCACTTGATCGTGGTGAATAATTTTAAGTATGTGTTGTTGTATTCTGTTTGCTAGTATTTTAGTGATGATTTTTACATCTATATTCATCAAGGATATCGGCCTGTAGTTTTCTTTTTTGGTTATATCTTTACCTGGTTTTGGTATCAGGATGATGTTTGCTTCATAAAATGAGTTTGGGAGATTTGCGTCTGTTTCAATCTTTTGGAATAGTTTGTAAAGAATCGGTGTCAATTCCTCTTTGAATGTTTGGTAAAATTCTGCTGTAAATCCATCTGGTCCTGAGCTTTTCTTTGTTGGGAGCTTTCTGATAACAGCTTCAATCTCCTTTATTGTTATTGGTCTGTTCAGATTTTCTTCATCATCATGGCTCAGTTTTGGGAGCTTGTGTGTGTCCAGAAATTTATCCATTTCCTCCAGATTTTCAAACTTGTTGGTGTACAGTTGTTTTTAGTAGTCTCGAATGATTCCTTGTATTTCAGATGAATCAGTTGTAATATCGCCTTTTTCATTTCTAATTTTTGTTATTTGAATCTTCTCTCTTCTTTTTTTTGTTAGCCATGCTAATGGTTTGTCAATTTTATTTATCTTTTCAAAAAACCAACTTTTTGATTCATTGATCTTTTGTATTGTTTTTTGGGTCTCAATTTCATCAAGTTCTGCTCTGATCTTAATGATTTCTTTCCGTCTGCTAACTTTAGGTTTGGATTGTTCTTTTTTTTCTAGATCTTTAAGGTGAAGTGTTAGGTTGTTCACTTGCCATCTTTCCATTCTTCTGAGGTGAGCATTTAATGCAATAAATTTCCCCCTTAATACTGCTTTTGCAGTATCCCACAGGTTTTGGTATGATGTATCATTATTTTCATTAGTTTCAATAAATTTTTTTATTTCCTGCTTGATTTCTTCTTGGACCCATATGTCATTAAGTAGAATGCTGTTTAAATTCCATGTGTTTGTATAGTTTCCAGAATTTCATTTGTTATTGATTTCTAGTTTTAATCCATTATGGTCTGAAAAAATACATGGGATAATTCCAATTTTTTTTGAATTTGTTGAGACTTGATTTGTGACCTAATATGTGATCTATCCTGGAGAATGATCCATGTGCTGATGAGAAGAATGAATATTCTGAGGTTGTTGGATGGAATGTTCTGTAGATATCTGCCATGTCCAATTGGTCTAGAATATTGTTTAGATCTTGTGTTTCTCTGCTGATTCTTTGCCTAGATCTGTCCAATATTGACAGTGGGGTGTTCAGGTCCCCTGATATTATGGTATTAGTGTCTATTTCCTTCTTTAGGTCTAATAGAGTTTGTTTTATAAATCTGGCTGCTCCAACATTGGGTGCGTACATATTTATGATTGTTATGTCTTCTTGATGGATCAGTCCTTTTATCATTACGTAGTGTCCCTCATTGTCTCTTTTTATGGTTTTTAGTTTAAAGTCTACTTTGTCAGATATAAGAATAGCTACTCCAGCTTGTTTTTCTTTTCTTTCACTCTTAGTCTATGTGATTCTTTATGGGTGAGGTGGGTCTCTTGAAGGCAGCATATAGTTGGGTCCTCCTTTTTAATCCAGTCAGCCAGTCCGTGTCTTTTGATTGGGGAATTTAAGCCTTTTAAATTAAGAGTTGTTATTGAAAAGTGTTGATTTATTCCTAGCATTTTATTGATTGTTGTTTGGTTGTCTTAGGTGTCTTTTGTTCCTTGCTTTCTGATTTACTGTTTGTTTTCTGTGTTTGTTGGTTCCTTAGGTTGTAGATAGCCTTTTTGTTTGTTTGTTTTCTCTTCATGAATGCCATTTTTATTATACTAGTGGGTTTAGATTTTTCTTGGGTTTTTATGGCAGTGGTAGTTATTTTTCAGGAACCAAACCCAGTACTCCCTTGAGAATTTCTTGTAAGGGTGGTTGTGTGGTGGTGAACTCCTGCAGTTTTTGTTTGTCTGAGAAATATACTATTTGCTCTTCATTTCGGAAGGATAGCCTTGCAGGGTAGAGTATTCTTGGCTGACAATCTCTGTATTTTAGTATTTTGAATATATCATCCCATTCCTTTCTGGTTTTTAGGGTTTGTGATGAAAAGTCTGAGGTTAGCCTGATTAGGGCTCCCTTATAGGTGATTTGACACTTCTCTCTTGCAGCTTTTAAGATTCTCTCTTTGTCTTTGACTTTTGCCAATTTGACTATATCATGTCTTGGAGAAGACCTTTTTGGGTTGAATACATTTGGAGATCGTTGAGCTTCCTGGATCTGAAGATCTGTGATTTTTCCTATACCTGGGAAGTTTTCTGCCACTATTTTTTTGAATATGTTTTTAATGCAATCTCCTTTTTTCTCCCCTTCTGGAATACCCATGACTCGGATATTTGAGCGCTTAAGGTTGTCTGATATCTCTCTCAGATTTTCTTCAATGCCTTTGATTCTTTGTTCTTTTTTTTTTTTTCTGCTTGTGTTATTTCAAACAGCCCATCTTCAAGTTCAGAGGTTCTCTCTTCAGCTTCCACAAGCCTGCTGGTTAAACTCTCCGTTGTGTTTTTTATTTCACTGAATAACTTCTTCAGTTCAGCAAGTTCTGCTACATTTTTTTTCAGGACATTGATTTCCTTGTACATTTCCTCTTTCAGGTCCTGTATACTTTTCCTCATTTTATCATGATGTCTAGCTGAGTGTTCTTGTATCTCATTCAGTTTCCTTAAAATTATCACTCGAAATTCCTTGTCAGTCATTTCAAGGGCTTCTTGTTCTATAGGATCTAGAGCTTGAGAGTTATTACCCTTTGGTGGTGTACTTTCTTGATTTTTTGTATTTCTGGTATCTTTTCTTTGATGTTTATTCATTGTGGCAGGGGGTTTCACAGTCCACAGGTTTGACACTATTGACTGACTAAGATGTTGCTGTGGTTGCCAATTTGGTATGGCTACCTCAGTGACTACTCAGTTGGCCACTAGTGCCTTGTGTGTGTGGTTGCCTCGGGTCTTGGGCCTCTCCGGGGAGCCACCTCTCTGGTCAGCTTGGGCTCTGCCGGTCTGCTGAGTGACGGGGCGGTACCGCAGAGTGTCACTCCTGCCGTTGCTGCTTCCGCCGCTGCTGCTTCCCCCGCTGCTGCCGCTGCCGCCACTCACACCGCTGCCGCCGGCTCCACTGCCGCCACTTGGAGGACTCACACTTCTGATTTCAAACTTATTACAAAGCCAGAGTAATCAAGATTTTGTGGAACCGAGGTGTCTAGAATAGTCAAATTCACAGAGACAGAATGCAGAACATTGGTCTCCAGGAACCTTCTCCCTCCCTCTGATTGTCTTGAAGATGCTCCCTCATAGGTTGAACCTGGTAGTGTGTCTCAGACCTTCGTTTCTATAGGACTTGAGTCCTCAGTGGTCTGTTCTTATTGCGTTGCTGCAGTTTTAGTTTCTGAGGCTGAGAAGTCCAAAGTCCATCTGGTGGTGGCAACAGTGACCCAGGGGTCTCATATTGCAAGATGGTGGAAGCAGTAAGGGATCTTTATATATTAAGGATTCTAAACGTTTACAGTTTCTGAGGCAGGGAAGTCCAAAGTCCATTTGGTGGTGGCGACGGTGACCCAGGGGTCTCCATTGCAAGACAGTGGAAGCAGAGAGCCCATTTTTCTTTTGATGGACACTTGGTTTTCTCCGACCTTTGGCTGTCGTGAGTAGTGCTGCTAAGTAAAAAATCTTGTACAGGCTTTTGTTTGGATGTGTCTTCTCAGTTCCTGAGGTGTAGAATTGCTAGGCCATCTGGTGATTCTACGTCTCACTTGTTGAGGGCCTGCCAGGCTGTTTCTACAACAGCCACTCCGTTGTACCTTCCCAAGGCGGCACTTTTTATCCCCATTTTAGTAAATGAAGGCCTGAGGCATGGGGAGATGCAGGGACTGCTCAGGGTAAGACAGCATTCGGTGGCAGGCATCTCCGCACCAGCCAGGAGGGAGGCCATCACAGGGCCCCTGCTCCTGCCCTGCTGTGCGCTTTGGTCCCCGGGCACCCTGTAGGCTGGTGCTATAAGGGGCATTTTCAGGCCACTCAGAGGGGAGGGTGTCCACATTGGGCCTTTCCAGGAGTGCGCAGCATGAGCTGGGGCACAGGTTCTTGTGGGGTTAAAAAGAGCCCTAGTGGATTTGTTTTTTGTTTGATTGTTTGATAAGGACCTGTGCTACTATGCAGGTTGGCCAGAGGCCACAGTGCTGGTGTCCTTGCCTGCCAGAATGTGCCAGCGTCCGTCTTGCAGGCTGCTCATTCTGCCCAGCTGCACTTTGATGCTCGCTGTGGAGGAATTGCCTTCTCACGCTCTCTGTGGGGGAGACCCCTGGGCAGTGGGGCTGCCCTCTGTGTGTGGCCTGTCCTGGCACCTGGCAGAGGCCTAGCCCTGCTGTGAGCGACTCTTGACCAGCCCATGCCAATGCTCCCTGCATTAGTGACAGCCACAGCTCATGTTCTACAGCCAAGACACTCAGACACAAGAAAGATTTCTGCCTCCACGACTCTCACTTCTAGAATGTTGTGTTGCACTTGACTCTGCTTTTACTTAGAATAAACTGCTGAAGGCATTTCAATTACACAGTGAAAATCATTAGCAGAATACTTGCTACTTAGCATCAGACTGTGGGATTTAATCTTGGTTTCTTATGGGTGGCAAAGCAGATGCATTTGAGGGGAGATTTATTCAGATTTTCCAGTATATCATTATCACATTCTCGTGTGACAGTTCCCTAGTAATTCAACTTGATTTGGTGTAATGTAGCAGCACGACTTTTCTTTTATAAGTTGGGAGATTTAAATTTGCTCAGCAAAGGAAACATTGAAGACTGCTCACAACACTCCTATTTCATGTACATGTTGCGTGGGAAGCTGGTGGATCTATCTCCTGGTAACTTTTGTTGAGCTCCACTGATGCGCCCTAGCCCTGCCAACACAAAGGAGAGTGATGGCTGCAGCCGACCAAGTGGGGCCAAGGATGTGTCATGCCCCTTCTCTGGGAGTGTGGAGCGGGCACCCTTGCCTGCACATCTGCATGGCCTCACCTCCGTGACTGGCACCTCTGCTGCTCCATCTGACTCTGGTGTCAGAGCACCAGGTTGCGATCAGTGTACGGGAACCCATCATAAGAGGCGAGCACGCATAGGGGCCAGAAAGACAATGCCCCAGCCTCTCTGTTGAGGAGTGTGTTTAGAACAGTTCCAGGAGTAGCGTTTGGGGCTTCGTGTGGCACTAGCTGCAGCACAGATTTGGGGCTTCATGTGGCACTAGCTGCAGCCCCTGTGCCTGTGCTGCCTCGATGTGGTCCCTGTTCCTTATTCATTCATTCTGTCACTTGCTCCTCACATTCGCTCACTCGGCATCGGCCAAGGCTCCATTAAGTTCCAGGGCCCTGAAGTGTGCTCTGAGGGCATGAGATGCCCCTGAGCTCGTTTCCCACAGCTCTCGCTTTATTTATTTTGTGATTTGCATTGGGCAGATTATGTTTCTACAGTCAAGAGAATGTTGTAAGACCTGATCCTTAGGGTAAAAGCTGGCGCTCCCAGTCCTGTACCTGGAGTTCAGGTAACAGTGTATGCTCACCGTTAGAAGGTGCAGATGTTCATGTGGGGTCTGCCTGCAGCCTGTGACAGGACTGTGGGTGCATTGCTCCCTGTGTGGCCACCGCACCTGCACCTGGGAGATGAAGGGATGGTGGTACGATGTTGTCCAGTGGACGCCTCCCTGAGGCGCTTTCTGCAGTTCAGTTCTTGGACCCTCTTTCCAGGTGGACACTGCATTCCTGTTTGCAGAGGAGAGGACTGGCTCAGGGACAACTCAGTGCCTTCTGTGCTCCGGGGTGCAGCAGCCTGTCTGTGTCACACTGTATGCACAGGGCTCCTCCATCCTCAGGTCCTCCTCTGCTGCGCTGCTAGGGCATCGCACCAGCCGGCCAGCCTCTGCACACAGGGCTTATTTAGTGTAGCTACTGTGTGATATTCAGGGAGAGAAAATGGGCCGCATGTTTCACAAGTGATATAAAAGTGACATTACATGTTTCAGGAAAACTGATTACAGCTTAAGGCTCTGTAATGCAACCCAATAAAATCTGTATCTCTTGCTGGGGAAAATATTCCTTATTATTAAGTCTGTGAGAAGCACAAGATGGAAAAAGAACTTTTCCACCACGATGTACGACCTGCAGGAGGTCTTGTATTAGCTCCATTGAGGTGCATTCTGAACCCTGGGGGTGGGGGTGGCAAACCTCAGCAGGACACTGTGAACACAGAGAGGCCAGCAGGCAGGTGGTGGCCTGCCTACTGGACGCGCCACATGATGGAAGGCAGAGGGTACTCGGCCTCCCTCCTCTGTACATTCTACTGGACGACACCTCAGGAACTAAAGCCACACCAGAGGGGCTTGTCTTCTTCAGCTGGCAGATAAGCAAAGAAAAGATTAAGAATTTGGAAAGTAAGTAAGCAAAATGAAGTTAGTAATTTCGATAATCGTTCCCTTTCACGATTGCTTGTTTCTTACAGCTCATCCAGACTTCACTTTGTCTAAAGCTATTTGAATCCTGTCGTAACCATTTCTTGATATTTGTGTTTCCCTTTCTTCTTAGACTGCTGTCTTTCAGTTTTTAACGTCTTGTTTCATGGAGTTTTTGTTTTCTTTCTCGTCTTTGAAAACACATACAGGCTGTTGACTGAAACCAACTCCATTCTTTTGTACGTATTTCAAAACATATGTTCTTCTACCTCCTGCTGTGTTTTTGTTTTTATTTATGTGGCAGGATGGTTTTATTTGTTTGTTTGTTTGTTTCTGTGTTTCTTTCTGTTTCTTTCTCCCTGAAGGAGAAGTCAGTCCAGTCTTATCTCCATCCCAACATGTGTGGACATTTTCTGCTAGGCTCCCTCTTTTTTCGCCTGGATCCTCAGTTAAGGTCATTCCGACTTTGAGCTGGGTGGTAGTTCAATTGAGCTGTGCCTCACACCAGTTTAGGGACCAGCAGCCCAGGAGGGGTGTTGAAGGAAGGCTCTGTGACCTCTGGTTCTTACGTGGTATCCTGTGTGGCTGGGATCAGCCTTATCTGCCAGCCACATGCCACACCAGTGCTGCCTCACCCAATACCTCACCAGCACATCCACGTGGGACATGCTGCCTTTCAGGAAGGGCTTGAGAAGGCCTTCAAGAATTCAGCTGTGTGTGGTCATAGTAGAGCTTTCAAAAGGGCCTCCACGTTTGTGGTCTGGATGGTGTATTTCCTGATTTCTTCACTCAGTTTAATAGAAATTTGGGAAGGCTGTCAAGTAAAATGCATGTGCTTGAGCTGACATCTTGGCTGGAGTGCTTGCTCCTCCCTCTTCCTCAGCCAGGGGTCTGTGTCCCCATCCATTGACTGAGTTACTTGCTGCTTTACATGCGACACAGCTGCCCTTCTTGCCTTGAACCAGGATTTGAATTTCAAAGCATTATGCTCTTCTGATGTTTATGTCCAGTAGATTACATATTTTGAGGCCAGGACAATGTGCTAATTAATATTCCACCTAGGATCCAATAGGTGGCATGCTCATGAATTCACTAGAATTTTATTTGAAGCACAAGGTAGGTATTCAATAGAGATTCAGGGGTTTTGGTTGACTACAAACTTAATATTAATTGGCAGTTTAGTGTGGTGGGTGGCCAAACAGTAAATGTAATCTTTCAGCACTTTCAGAGCATCATTTTATCCCAAACAAGGGGATGAACATAACAGGAAGAGTGTGGCCATAATAACAGCTCTTGCTGGTGGAGCAACCACCACAGTAGCTAGGCTCAGAGTCGAGCAGTGAGAACTGGGAAATGCCATCACAGTAGGTCCTATAAACACTGCTATCCGGCTCCCACACAGTAGGTGGCTGGGAGCGGAGTGGGAGGCAGGACTGATAACAAGGGAGAGCTGGGCTGACTCACAGACGTTCCTCAGGGACTATACACAGCATAACTGGAGCTCGTGGTGGAAATTAAGAGTCCAGCATAGACTCGGGATGAGAAAACACCATAAGGATTTCAGTGGCTGATCATGAAAACTGTAAGGTGTGAGCTCTTTGTCAGCGGAGGTGTTTAGGGGCCATGTGGATGGCCCATTGTCAGAAATAATGCTAATTATGCTAACATTTTCTGCTAGGCTCCCTCTTTTTTCGCCTGGATCCTCAGTTAAGGTCCTTCTGACTTTGAGCTGGATGGTGGTTCAATTGGGCTGTGCTTCACACCAGTTCAGGAACCAGCAGCCCAGGAGGGGTGTTGAGGGAAGGCTCTGTGGCCTCTGGTTCCTACATCATGCCCTTTGTGGAGGACAGTCAAGTAGTGGGTTGAATCCAGGTGACTTTTTAAAGTCCCCATTCAATTCTTAGGTCATATGATTATATGAAATATTTTTAGATAGCAAATTCAGTTAAATTCACTATATTCATTTCCTCTGGTGAAATATATTTGAATTTAGTTTATATTTGAGGAACAAATAGGACAATAGTGCAAGAGAGAGAGTTCAGTATGTTTAATATATCAAACGGTGTTCTTGCTAAACAACAGAAGACTAGAGTTAATTTTCCCTGGATTTCATTCCCTTCCCTTCCTAATTTTTTTTTTTAAGGCTTCATAAGAGGCTTGAACTATTTAGGCTAAGGAATAAGTTTTCCTTTTAAGATTAGCATTAGTTTCCAAATACTAGCTAAATCAAAACAGGTGCAAACTTTAGATACTGGAGCATCACAGGCCAAAACGACCTGATTGTTACATTTTCTCTGCAAGTCTAACTTCTGTGGAAGAGATCATATACCTACATCATATTTTTCCTCACATCCCTTTGGGACACAGTTTCCCAGTGAATTTCTGCTTCTGTCCAACTGCTCTATCCATGCCCTAAATACCTTGATGAGAGTTTGTCCTCATCTCTGTTTCTCAGGAGCTGCTATTTGAGATGAAGGAGAGGAGAACAGTGAAGTTAGTCCTTTGAAGACACTGTCTCCTTTTTCATCTGCTCATCACCTCATTGGTGTGCCTGGCAGGAACTTAAAAATATCTCTTTTCCTCTAAACTTCTTTCTGGGACCAGTTGTACCAGGACTAGAGTACTGTGGGTGGATGTTGTCTGAGAAAGTGTTTATTTATGAGCAGGTTCATGTTTTAGGTGCACATGGAACATTTACTATGATAGTACCTACTTTGGGTCATAAAATAAATTTAGAGGATTTCAGATCATCAAGTATATTCTCTGACCTGATGGAATTAAATTAGATATTAATAACAGAATTAAATTAGATATCAGTATCTGAAAAATCCCCAAATACTTACAACTAAATGACATACTTCTGAATAACCCATGGATCAAGAAGAAGCAAGAAAGAAATGAAAACTATTTTAAAATAAATAAAAATGAAAACACAAAATATTAAACTGTTTGAGTTGCAGCTAAGGCAGCGTCTAAAGGAAAATTGATAGCACTAAACACCTATGTTAGTAAAGAAAAAATACCTTAAATCAATGACTTCCACTTCCACCTTAAGAAACCAGAAAAAGAAGATCAAATTAAGGTAACCATAATGAGGGGAATACTAACAATCAAAAATCAGTGAAATATAAACTAGAAAAAACAATGGAGAAAATCAGTGAAAGTGAATGGCGGTTCTTTGAGATCAGTAAAACTGATAAACCTCTGGTTAGACAGGAAAAATGGAGAGAAGACAAATTATGAATATCAGGAATGATAGAGGGGACTTCTCTAGAGAGTCTATAGATACTAAGAGGATATGCTGTGATCAGCCTTATGCCAACATATTCAGTAACTCAAATGAAATGTACACAGTTTTTGAAAGAAAATACCAAAGCTCATCCAAGTAGAGATTGATTATCCTACTATCCCTACATATGTTAAGGAAAAAAAATTGTATTTGTTGTAATGAAAACCTCCTTCCTCCTCCCCCTCCTGGGGGAAGAATCTCCAGGACTAGATGGCCTCTTTAGTGAATTTTACCAAAGAGTAAGAAAGTAACATTTAAGGAAGCAATAATGCCAATTCTATGTAAATTCTTCCTGAAAATTGAAAAGGAAGTGCTATTTTCTACATCATTATATGAGGCCAGAATTACCCTAATAACAAAACCAGACAAAGACATTAGAAGAAAAGAAAACTGTAGACAAATATTCATCATGAACATACATGAAAACATTCTAACAAAATTTTAACTAATAGAATTCAAAATATAGAAAAAGTAATGGGGATTTATCCCCAAAATGCAAAGTATCTTTTACATTCTAAAATTAGTCAGTAATAATTCACCATATTATCAGACTAAAATCAGATTAAATCATAAACTAATCATATCAGACTAAAAATGAAAAATGATATCATGTTGGTATATGCCAGAAGAGCATTTGACAAAATGCAACAGCCATTCCAGATAAAAACTTTCAGGAAACTAGTAATAGAAGGAAACTTCCTCAGATGAATGGCATCTATGAAAAATCCATAGCTAACATCATATATAATGGTGAAAGACTGATGCTTTCCCCGTAAGATCAGGAATAAGGTAAGGAAATCCACTCTCACCTATTTCATTCAGTATTTTACTAGAGGTTCTAGCAAGTTCAGTTAGGCAAGAAAGAAATAAGAGACATTGATTGGAAAGGAAGAAGTAAAGCTGACTTTATGCTCAGTCAACATGTTTGTCTCTGTAGAGCATCCTACAGAATCAGAACCAAGCTACTGGAACTAATAAGTGAGTTTATCAAGGTTTCAGGATACAAGATCAGCATATAGAAATCAATTGTATGTCTCTGTACTAGCAACAAATAATGACAAATATTAAAAATATTATTTTCATAGTACTAGAAATAGAACTACTTAGGGTTAAGTCAGACAGGAGATGTATAACACTTGAACACTGAAAACTACAAAACATTACTGAGAGAAATTATTGAAGACACAAACAAATTGAGAGATGTGCCATGTTCATGGTTCAGAAGACTCAAGATAGTTAGAATGTTGATTCTCCCCAAATTGATCTATGGAGCCAATGGGCCCCTAATGAAAATTCCAGTAGACTTTTTGTAGAAATTTGACAAGTAGTACTACTTGATTTTATGACTTCTTATAAGCTACTGCAATCAAAACTGTGTGGTATTGGTGTTGACAGACAAGTAGATCAGTGAATGAGAACAGAAAGTCCAGAAATAGACTTACACATATATGGCCAATTAATTTTCAGCAATAGTGCCAAGAGAATTTAGTGGGGAAAGGCTTAGTTTTTTCAACAAATGGTACTGGAACAATTGTATATCCAGATGAAAAAAAGCAACTTTGAGTCATACCTTCCATCATACAAAAAATTAAAGCAGATCAGAAATCTCAACCTAAAACTCAAAACTATACAACTTCTAGAAGAAAACATGAGACATTCTTTATGACCTTATGTTCTTGCATTAAGCAGTTTTTTGAAGTTATGACCTTGAAAGTGTTATTCATAAAATATACAAATTTATAAATTGGACTTCATCAAATTAAAAAATTTCTGCTCTTCAAAACGTGCTGTGTTGTGGTTTTTCCTCTGATTTGGCCTTGAGTTCTCTTTCTGGAGAGTGGTTATAAATTCTAGTTCTGCCCTGGAGGGGCTGCAGGGGAGGTGGCCATTGCTGTTTATGGTGGCTTTCACAGGATACTTCTTTATCCTGGAGGACAGCCTAATGCCTGAGTGTCCACCGTGTGACCAGGTGTCTCTCACACAGGAAACGTGTTATACTGGCAGACGCCACTGTAGCTTTTGTCTGACATGTGTCCAGTTTATTCCTAACAAGATATTGCTCTCTAGGAGAGCTTTGACTGGGAGGAAGGTCAGGTTTGGGTGTGTGGGTCAGGTGAGACACAGAGGAGGCAGCTCAACAAGACATAGGAAATCGCAGAAGCAGTATTTATCACTTACAGATCCCAGAGAGAAGAGGGCAGTGTCCCTGTCAGAGCCAGCAGGAAAGAGGGAGCCATCTGGGGTGCACACACTCAAGCAGTGGAGGGGAGGGGGACAAGAGAGAGAGAGAGGGACCCGTGCATGGACCAGCACCTTCACTGGTGTCCGGGTGTCACCCATAAAGGTTTCCCATGGGGAGCTCTACTTGTGGGTTTAGAGTAGGAAGGCACAGGGTCCATGGAGTCACGCTGTGAGTGAGAGGGAGTCACCATCGCATATCTGGACAATTCATGCAGAGTATGGGATCAGCGGGTGAGTCAAGTAGGTTGCATCTAGCTGTCCCCTGGGGAGGTGGTCACCAGGAGGCGGTGGTGTGAGGCAGATACCTGATGGACTGCCTTGAGGACCTGAAAGAAGGTAGAGAACTGGAAACTGTGTCAAGAGTGACTAAGCTCTGCTTCTAGTAGGAGAAAGTCTGACTTATATTCAGAATAGATGCCGAGGCGACATAAAGTCATAAGAATTCACTGCACACTGTGAAGAGGATGGAAAGTCAAGCCACAGACTGGGAGAAAACATCTGCAGATCATCCCGAGGAAAAAACAACATCATTAAAAACAGCTAAAAGATTTGGACATCCGTTTCCAAAAGGAGATACATGGCTGGCGCAGAAGCACATGAGTTAGGTGTTCCACTTCGCTGCTCATCGGGGAAACATAGTTAACACCACAGCAAGATACCACTTGGTATGGCTGATCATGCCAATGTTGGCAATGACGGGGAACATCTCTCACATACTATTGGTGGAAATGTAAAATGGTACAGTTATTTTGGAAACATTTTGGCAATCAAACAAAAGCTTATTAAATATACACCTACCAGTATTCCACTATTAGGTGTGTTTACACAAGAGTAGTGAGAGCATGTATCCACACAAAGCTTTGAACGGGAGTGTTTGCAGCAGTTTTTAACAACAATAGTACTGGAAACATCACAAGTGTTCATTCATACTTGAATGGATACACAGATTGTGGTATATCCATGTAATGGAATACTGGATAAACTGGATAAATATTGATACACTGGATAAACTGGATAAATATTGATACACTGAATGATACTGAAGAATCTCCAAAGAGTTATGTTCAGAGTAGCTAGACCAAAAATCATACAGTGTATGCACTGTATGATTCCTATATAAACTTTTAGAAAAAAGCAAACTATACAGTGCCAGAAAGTGAATTGGTGATTGCCTGGAGTTTGAGGGTTGGTGCAGAGAGGAAGGGATCACAAATGGCCACAGGAAACATTTGGTGTGGGCACATTCATTATTTTGATTGTGGTGATGGTTTCATGGATACGTAAATATGTTAAAACATTTCAATTTGTACACTTAAAATATGTATATTTTCTTAGATGTCAGTCATATCCCAAAGTTGATTATTTATTTTTGGCCAAAAAGAAAACAGCACTTGTTTTTGGAGCAAGGTGACATTGTCCAGAGCCTAAATTATTGTTCAACCACAACTTCGGTATCTAGTGAAAGAATTTGAAGCATGCTAAAAATAGGAACAATGAGCAAAAAAAGAAAACAGATGAGAGATAGATCCAGAGATGATTTATGAATTGCATTACCAGACAAGAACTTTAAAATAACTAAGATCAATAAATTTTTTAAAAGAGAAATATGTAACACAAGGTCAAGGATTCAGATCCCCAGACCAGCCCAGCTACGAAAGGAAAAAAAAAAGGAAGAAATGGAAAAATATATGAAAAGATGGAGAATTTCCAGTGGAGTTATAATCCATAAAAAGATTCAAATGGACACTCTAGAATTTAAAAATATGGGATCTAGAATTAATAATTTATTGGATGTGTTTAACAGAAGACTGAACACAGAAGAAAATAGGCTTAGTGAGTTGGGAAGGCAGTTCAATGCAGTAGATCTGTACTGAAGCATAAGAGAAAAAAGAATGGAATAATACAGGCTAGAATGTAAGTGACCTATAGAGCAAAGCCACACGCTCTACTGTAACGTAACGAGTGTCCAGGAGGAGAGGAGGGAGTGTCAGAAACATCTGGAGACATAAAAGCCATGGATTTTTCCAAATCATTGAAAGACATCCATGCTTAGATTCATGAAACAACCTACTCTGGAGTGAATAAATAAAAAAGCAAGCAGATGAGCAAAACAGACTTCTCACATATACTTATGTCATTGTTTGTTGAAAACTAAAGACAGGAAATCTTAAAGATTTCACAATGGCCCGTTGCTGTGACGGTAGCCACAGGCTGCCTCTGCAGCCCCTCTGCTGCGTGCATCGCTGCATGCAATTGCTACACCTCTGGCTGTGCACGCCTTCTGCTTTTCTGGCTGGTGCTGTTCTGTTCTCTCCATCTAATTTGTGCTCCCACCAGCAGAATACAGATGTGCCTCACGTACCAACTGTCCAGGCCACCACTTCCCTCCATAGCTGCTCTTCAAAAGCTGTACCACATTTTGGACCACAACATCTTCCTCTCCTCCCTCATACAGTGACCTTTTTAACCAAAGTACATTAAATAAATAAACCCTATGGAGTAATATTGCATCGTTATGGTTCTACAAAAGGGATACTCACCAATTTCTCTATATAATCATTTCCAGCAGAGAATATGGAATAAATGTGCATTGTGTGCCATGTTCGGATGAGCACCAGTTTTTATTTGCTCTGCACGTATGCATTTGTGGGAGAGGCCAAAGAGGCAGCACCTCCTGTCACACTGTTCCGCCCTGAGTTTATCTCTATGTTTTCTCATGCTCAGCCGTCATTTTGTCCTAATGGTGTTTTGCTCTGCTGCAACTGTGTCTGTAAATGCACTTAGAGTGCAAAATAACCAGGACCCTTAAAAAGGCTTATAAATTGATGAAGAAAATAGTGCAGAATTGAGAATATGTCTTCCAAAGAATGTTTCCCTTGCATGTTTTCCTTTAACCAGCACCTCTAAGAGTCCCTTCCTTCTCCTGATGGGAGCCCCCATCAGCCTTCTGATAGCACATCTTGTGTGCAAACTTCACTTACTTGCTTTTGAATGATTTATTACTTTTATCAGTTTGTTTTCACTGTTCAATTGACATATTTTTCTCCCTGTGAAAATCATTTTTCTTTGGTTGGAATTGAACGTATCGTAATTTTTTCATTAAAGCTAGTGGATACGTTTTTTCGTAGTAGAAGTGTTCTCGGAACAGATTAGTAGACTGAGTCCCTATTGCTCCTTGTCTTTTCCAGTCTTGCCAAAATATTGCCAGATTGTTACATTTTAGGCAGCCTGGTGAGTGTATACATCTATTTTTGGGTTTTATTTGTATATCATTGATCACTAATGAGGCTGAACACCTTTTCGTTTGGATCTCCTCTTTTGTGAAGAGCTCTTCTCAGTTTACCCATTTTTCTATTTGTGTCTATGCCATCTATAAGGTAGAGCAATCAGGCTGGCCCTAGATGTTTCCACTGCAATCTTCATGCTAGAAAAACGTATGGCAGAGTATACAAAATCTTTAGAGAAAGAATGAATTTTCTCAATAATACATTTCAAACACATGAGAACTTAGGGAAAGTGACTCTCATGAGCTTTGTTGAAAAAGCCCCTCAAAAATAGATCCAGACTCCAGAAGAATAATGGAGAAGGGGGAAGGTCACAGAAAGACTGGTGGTGACACCCACCTGCAGCTGCAGCAGAGTGAGAAGTCGGGGTTGAAAACAGGGTCTTGACAGATCATCTAGGCAAAGAATCAGTAGAGAAACACAAGATCTAAACAAGACTCTAGACCAATTGGAATTGGCAGATATCTACAGAACATTCCACCCAACAACCTCAGAATATTCATTCTTCTCATCAGCACATGGATCATTCTCCAGGATAGATCACATATTAGGTCACAAATCAAGTCTCAATAAATTCAAAAAAATTGGAATTATCCCATGTATCTTCTCAGACCACAATGGATTAAAACTAGAAATTAATAACAAACGAAACTCTGGAAACTATACAAACACATGGAAATTAAACAGCATTCTACTTAATGACATATGGGTCCAAGAAGAAATCAAGCAGGAAATCAAAAAATTTATTGAAACTGATGAAAACAATGATACATCATACCAAAACCTGTGGGATACTGCAAAAGCAGTATTGAGGGGAAAATTTATTGCATTAAACGCTCACTTCAGAAGAATAGAAAGATGGCAAGTGAACAACCTAACACTTCACCTTAAAAAACTAGAAAAACAAGAACAATCCAAACCTAAAGTTAGCAGACGGAAAGAAATCATTAAGATCAGAGCAGAACTGAATGAAATTGAAAACAAAAAAAACAATTCAAAAGATCAGCGAATCAAAAAGTTGGTTTTTTGAAAAGATAAATAAAATTGACAAACCATTAGCATGGCTAACAAAAAAAAGAAGAGAGAAGACTCAAATAACAAAAATTAGAAATGAAAAAGGCGATATTACAACTGATTCATCTGAAATACAAGGAATCATTCGAGACTACTATAAACAACTATACGCCAACAAATTTGAAAATCTGGAGGAAATGGATAAATTTCTGGACACACACAAGCTCCCAAAACTGAACCGTGAAGACGTAGAAAATTTGAACAGACCAATAACAATAAAGGAGATTGAAGCTGTTATCAGAAGGCTCCCAACAAAGAAAAGCCCAGGACCAGATGGATTCACAGCAGAATTTTACCAAACATTCAAAGAGGAATTGACACCGATTCTTTACAAACTATTCCAAAAGATTGAAACGGACACAAATCTCCCAAACTCATTTTATGAAGCAAACATCATCCTGATACCAAAACCAGGTAAAGATATAACCAAAAAAGAAAACTACAGGCCAATATCCTTGATGAATATAGATGCAAAAATCCTCACTAAAATACTAGCAAACAGAATACAGCAACACATATGTAAAATTATTCATCACAATCAAGTGGGATTCATCCCAGGGATGCAAGGTTGGTTCAACATACGCAAATCAATAAACGTGATACACCATATTAACAAACTCAAACACAAGGACCATATGATCATCTCTATAGATGCTGAAAAAGCATTTGATAAAGTTCAGCACTCATTCATGACAAAGACCCTCTATAAGTTAGGTACAGAGGGAAAGTATCTCAACATAATTAAAGCCATATATGCCAAACCCACTGCCAATATCATCCTGAATGGGGAAAAGCTGAAAGCTTTTCCTTTAAGAACAGGAACTAGACAAGGATGCCCACTCTCACCACTCCTATTCAACATAGTGTTGGAAGTACTAGCCAGAGCAATCAGAGAAGAGAAGGAAATAAAGGGCATCCAGATTGGAAAAGATGAAGTCAAACTGTCCCTGTTTGCAGATGACATGATCCTATATATCGAACAGCCTAAAACCTCTACAAAAAAACTGCTGGAATTGATAAATGATTTCAGCACAGTAGCAGGATACAAAATCAACACACAAAAATCAGTAGCATTTCTTTTCTCCAATAGTGAACATGCAGAAAGAGAAATCAAGAAAGCCTGCCCATTTACAATAGCCACCAAAAAAATAAAATACTTAGGAATTGAGTTAACCAAGGAGGTGAAAAATCTCTATAATGAGAACTACAAATCACTGCTGAGAGAAATTAGAGAGGATACAAGAAGATGGAAAGATATCCCATGCTCTTGGATTGGAAGAATCAACATAGTGAAAATGTCCATACTACCCAAAGTGATATACAAATTCAATGCAATCCCCATCAAAATTCCAAAGACATTTTTCTCAGAAATGGAAAAAAACTATTCAGACATTTATATGGAACAATAAAAGACCACGCATAGCCAAAGCAATGCTGAGCAAAAAAAATAAAGCTGGAGGCATAACACTACCTGACTTTAAGCTATACTACAAAGCTATAATAACCAAAACAGTATGGTACTGGCATAAAAACAGACACACTGACCAATGGAATAGAATAGAGGATCCAGAAATCAACCCACACACTGCCATCTGATCTTTGACAAAGGCACCAAGCCTATTCACTGGCGAAGGGACTGCCTCTTCAGCAAATGGTGCTGGGATAACTGTATATCCATATGCAGGAGAATGAAACTAGATCCATACCTCTCACCGTATACTAAAATCAACTCAAAATGGATTAAGGATTTAAATATACACCCTGAAACAATAAAACTTCTTAAAGAAAACATAGGAGAAACACTTCAGGAAATAGGACTGGGCACAGACTTCATGAATACGACCCCAAAAGCACGGGCAACCAAAGGAAAAATAAACAAATGGGATTATATCAAACTAAAAAGCTTCTGCACAGCAAAAGAAACAATTAAAAGAGTTAAAAGACAACCAACAGAGTAGGAGAAAATATTTGCAAAATATACATCTGACAAAGGATTAATATCCAGAATATATAAGGAACTCAAACAACTGTACAAGAAGAAAACAAGCAACCCAATTAAAAAATGGGCAAAAGAACTAAGTAGGCATTTCTCTAAGGAAGATATACAAATGGCCAACAGACATATGAAAAAATGCTCAACATCACTCAACATCCGGGAAATGCAGATCAAAACCACATTGAGATACCATCTAACCCCAGTCAGGATGGCTAAAATCCAAAAGACCCTGAACGATAAATGCTGGCGAGGCTGCGGAGAAAAAGGAACTCTCATACATTGTTGGTTGGACTGCAAAATGGTGCAGCCTCTATGGAAAATGGTATGGAGGTTCCTCAAACAATTGCAGATAGATCTACCATACGACCCAGCTATCCCACTGCTGGGAATATACCCAGAGGAATGGAAATCATCAAGTCGAAGGTATACCTGTTCCCCAATGTTCATCGCAGCACTCTTTACAATAGCCAAGAGTTGGAACCAGCCCAAATGCCCATCATCAGATGAGTGGATACGGAAAATGTGGTACATCTACACAATGGAATACTACTCAGCTATAAAAACGAATGAAATACTGCCATTTGCAACAACATGGATGGACCTTGAGAGAATTATATTAAGTGAAACAAGTCAGGCACAGAAAGAGAAATACCACATGTTCTCACTTATTGGTGGGAGCTAAAAATTAATATATAAATTCACACACACACACACACACACATACACACACAAAAACCAGGGGGGGGGAAGAAGATATAACAACCACAATTATTTGAAGTTGATACTACAAGCAAACAGAAAGGACATTGTTGGGGGGGAGGGGGGAGGGAGAAGGGAGGGAGGTTTTGGTGATGGGGAGCAATAATCAGCCACAATGTATATCGACAAAATAAAATTTAAATAAATAAATAAATAAAACCAAGGTCTTGACACTGCACAGCTTCACGAGGCAGCAGTCGTGGAGGAGAACCATGCAGGCGTGTGCCCCGGAGGGCATGGGGCAATACATATGGCTTCATACTCCTTCAGGCCAATTAATAAATATTTAAAAACATCATTCAGAGATTACCAGTAAAAGAGCCCGAAATACCTGGATAACGTACTCACACCGAGTGGGATTGGGGAGGGTGTGAACATTGCCATGCCCTTGTCATCCTTGGGGAGTCCCATGACAGTACTTCACACACACACACACACACACACACACACACACACACACACACACACGCACACGGTACAAATATTCGGTTAACGTAAAAATGAGCTCAGACTTATTTACAGTTTTACAGTTAAAAAATAAAACGATGAAGTAACCATTTTTGGCTCTCAATTTGTCACAGATTGAAACGTTTAAGAGTGAACAGTATAAGAAGTGTGTGAGAAACAGCACTCATCGACTTTGATGGGCATGTAATTTGTAGAGACCTTTGTGAAGAAGATTCTTGTTAACCTTTCTGAAATTAAAAATGCACAATTTCACTTCTGGTGCCAAGGTAGCTATGAATGTGTTGATTCCAAAAATTTTTTGGATGTATTGATCATAAAGAGTAATATGTGAAGTGTAGAACAAGGCATGAATGTTTCACTCCCATATGCACTGGAAGTTTCTAGATGAACCCACAGGCACTGGAAGTTTCTAGATGGAATATTAACAATGACTGAACTCTGCATTAGCAAGAAAGAGGCTTATTTCTTATGGTTTACATTTTAACTGTCACTTTGAAGAGTTATGAAAACCACCTAAGACCAAGAAGAGTTTTAATAGTTATTATTGTTAATAATTTATATATGTTGCCACATTTATTCCAACTCATGGTATGTGAATGTTTAATAACTGAAAAACCTAAAACATAAAGTTCTTCACCCACAACTTAGGAGCAGGCAGAGCAGAGAATGTTCTGTCACCATTACTGCTCCAAGAGGAACACAGAATAATAGTCATTAAAATACTGCAAATAGCAGTGGGTCCTAAATTTATTTGCACCCTCTGTAAGAATTATTAGACCTGTCTCCTCCTTGCCTCCACAAGGGTCCCAAACTCCCAGGGAGGCGTGCAGCCTGCTGAGATGGAAAGGGCCTCATTTGAATTCCGGGACAGCTGCTGCAACCCTTTGCATTAAGAGTTTCTAGCTGTGTGACTCTTACCAGCTGCTTTCCCTCTCTGAGCCTGATCTACTGCTTGATCTGGTAAATATTAGGTGTGGTATAATAAACACAAAAAGTGCTTGGACATAATAAAGGGCTTTAAAATTGTTAGTTCTCCTTTTTAAGATTTTGCAGTTTTTATAATCCAGTGCCTATTTCTGGAACATAATTTATTAGGCGTGATTAGAATAACTAGATCTTGAAGTTTTATATGGTTTTTGGATGTGTTTTCCTGCTGCCTAAATTCTGTTGAGGAGGCTCTGGAGAACATGGCCACTCCCGCTGGCTGGGCTGGTCACTGGTGGCCACTGGTGTTACTGCACGTGCAGTAGTAGGGGGATGTCCTAGGCAGGGGCTAGTGGCTATACATGGGACAGGGCCTTTCTCCTTGGTCACTTGCTCCATTAAAGTAGACAGTAGGGTTTGACTAGGGCCCACAGCATACCCAGGCACCTTTGACCCTTCACAAATGTGTTGCCAGATTTTTAAAAAGGTATTTCTGCATAGCCGAGGGTGCAGCCTGCTCTGATGGTAAAAGTCACAAGCCTCACCAAGCAGACCATGCTCTGAGGTGTGGCCCGGGTCATACTTGCCACAGTAAAGGGAGAAAGTCTTTGAGTAGACCCAAGCAAAGGTGGAGGAGGGGGGAGACACCCACAGGGTATGCACAGTCAGGGACACAGTGCCTCTTCACTGAATGCAATGCCAGATTTCAAGTAACAAGGTGTTCCGCAAACTCCCCAAATTGAGAATGATGAGGAATTGAAAGGGGTCAAGCGAGATGTGGTCTGCATGCCTTAGCCAAATACTTCGTGTAATGTGACACTTTTCCCTTGCTTTTTGGTAGATGGACAGTGTCCCACCCTCGGGGAGCAGGTGGGCTGGCAGGACAGGCGTCCCCAGGCCGGGAGAAGGAGACGCTCCCAGGTACTCTCAACTACCCCTGCTGGTGACCCGCCTGCCCAGCCCTGTCCTGTTCCACATGATGGCTACTGTGACCCTGCCTTCCCCGGCCTGCTTTGCCCACCTGTGCCTGCCTGTGCCTGCTGTAGCGCCTGTCAGTTGGTCCACCTCAGCCCAGATCTTGACCCTCCCTTTTCCCACCTGACTCGGGACCTCACCCTGACTTCTGGTTGCTCCTTGTGCTTGTCCATTTCTTTTGAGGTTCTTGGCCCTGAATTGCATCCTGACCCCCATTAACCTCATTCCACAGTGGGTCCGTCCAGAGGTCTCCCTTGACAGAGGTGGTGCTGATGACCTCTCGGATGCGGACTGCTTCTAATCTGTTTATTTCCTCTAACAGAGCCATTTGTAGGGAAGTGAGAAAAAAAGTTTTATTCCTTAAATATATGATCTTATGGTGACTGTTACTTTTCAACTACACAGGATTTTAATAACTCTTTTACTAGCCATATGGCGATTCTCGTCAGGTCACAACCATAGTGAGGGTCATGAGACATTTCAGAGTAGAATTGATTTGGGGGATAATTTGAAAGGGGGCTGGAGGAACTGAATTGCTATCCAGATTCAACAGATTCATTCAGCCAGCAGTGATCAAATGCTCGCTCTGTGCCAGGCTCTGGTCTGGACTTAGAATGGGGTCATCAGTGAGCACGCTGCTGGTCTGTCCCCAGAGATGGCCATCCAAGGTGGACTTCGTACCTGAAAATGATGAATGACAAGCTCAGCAGAGCAAGAAAAAGGAGGCATCAAGAAAGGTCAGGAATGTGTGTGTATGCAGTGTGAGTGTGCACACATGTGTGGGTGCATGTGTGCACGGTGTGACTGCACAATGTGTGTGCACATGTGCGTGGTGTGAGTGTGCACACATACGTGTGGATGTGAGTAAGTATGCATGCATGTACCCATGGGTGTGTGTGTACATGCACATGTGTACTTGGGGGTTATCAGTGTTCGGCAGGGTAACAGGGTTGGCCAGGTTCAACAGGGTTGGCCTCATTGAGAAGGTGACGTTTAAGTAAAGGTGTGGGAGTAAGCCACGGAGGAGGAGCAGTCCAGGCACAGGGAATAGCCAGCACTGAAGGCCTTAAGGACCACTGGGGCATGTGGCTGGAGCAAATGAACGAGGGGAGGGTGTTTGGGGCTGAGTTCTGAGAGGTGAGGGCTGGGTCAGCTGTGGCCCTGTGGTATCCTGAGAGCTTTCACCCTGAGTGGGAGCCATGGCTTTGTGTTTGAGCAGAGGAGAGACCTCAGCTGAATTAGGTTCTGACAGAATCACTCTGGCTTCCGGATAAAGAATCGACTCTTGAGGTCCAGGGTAGAAGTAGAGACCAGTTAGGAGGTGCTGCCTGGACCCAGGTGAGAGGTGATGGTTACTAGAACCAGGTGGTCACTGCAGAGGTGATGAAAGGGTTAGATTTGGGGATGTTTGGAAGGTAGGGCCTTCAAACAGAGTGGGAGTGACGGGTGGGACAGAGGAGGCAAGAATGAGGGCAAGGCTGTGGGCCTGAAGGTTCTGGAATGATAGCATTGTCTCCAGCAGGGTGGAGCTGGGGAGCACACAGTTGCATAGAAGAGACTACAGTCCAGGAGAGAGGATCAAGGAGATGTGTACTTGTGCCTGATTGGCAAATGCATGGCATTCTGTGCCAGGAAATGGCATGAACCATAAAGGGAGCGTCAGTGGAGAGAAGAGGACTGGGAATGGGCCCGGGTGCCCCAACCTTGGCAGGCTGGGATGAAGCAGAGGAACAAGCAGGGTCTGGGCCAGAGTGACCAGTGAGGGACCAGGGGAGCCCAAGAGATGCCAGAGCTGAGTCTGGAGAGCCTTGTTCAGGAGCTGATGGGCTGGCTAAGGGAAGAGCCAGGAGGTAACTATGGGAGTTCACGCAGGTCATGGGCGATCTTGAGTGGTTTGGGATTTGGCAGGGAACAAAAGCAAAAGTGGGGTACACCTAAGAGAGAAGGGAAACAGCGGAACTGGAACAGCAAGGATAAAGTTTTGATGAGTTTTACTAAAAGGAAAGAGAGCAATAAGGGAGGAGGAAGCCAAGAGTTTTACGTGAAAGTGGGAGATGTAGCAGCTTGTTTCTGGGCAGGTGTCAGGAATCAGCAGAGCTTCCAGAGAGGATGAGAGAACAGCTGGGTGAACCTTGGGGTGCATGGGAGGGGACAGGCTCAGTGAGGAGCAGGCTGGCCCGCCAAAGCCAGTGTCAAGTGGCAGTAGAGGGGTGGATATGGTGGAGTCCGTCCTTCTCTGAGGGCCCCATTGGTCATCATCCCGGCATGCGAATGGGAAGGTTTGAAGGCAGAGGAATCGGTATGAAATATACCTATTCACCTGTTCTTGACATATAATAAAAGGCAATTTCATATGGTCCCACTTACGTCTTGTGCAGGAAAATTTGGAAGATTTGGGAACATGACCAGACTAGGGAGGTGGGTTGTGATTACTGGTGTGCATGTGTGACCTGCATGTGGTCCATGGTATGCACTGTGTAGTTTGTGTTTTCCTCCAATTATGCGCAGCTGTGTGGATCTGGCTGTGGAATTGGCAGAGAGTGACATTTTAATAGAGTTGTGGCTTTTGCCAAGCAAGGATGAGCACGCAAGTGAGGGTAAAGGGAGCTGAATGAATGCAAAGAGGACATGACAGTGACTCCATGGTGTGATCTGGGCAGAGGGACAGGACAGAAGCTGCAGAGGGAGGCACTGGGACAGCAGAAAAGGGCAGATGGTCATACTTGACTTTCTTTTCCAATAGGTGGTAGTCGTAAGTTAATCTCTTTCAAAGTAGAATGCATCTAGGAAATTTTTTTAAAAATACAACTACCTTTTCAAGTTAGAGAACAATACTTGGTTTCCATGGCAACTGCCAACAATTTAACTATACAGCAAGTGTTATGTAGTGGCACGGGGTAATTACAGACAACAGAGAAATTGCAGGGTAAGTCTTAAATAAATACAAAGTGACTACATGGTTAGGTTCTGCTCCTGAAAGCGAGTATGCAGTTCATCTCCGGGCCCTGAGCTGCATGTAGGAGATGGGCCTGTGCCCAGCTGCCAGCTGGGGGCAGTGCCCACTGTTGGGCTGAGAGCCTTTCCTTGCCTTAGTCATTTAAGTGTGAGTTTGCTTCTCCTTTCTGTCCAGGACCTCAGGCAAGTTGTCCTTGAGCCCACCTGGCCCATGCCTCTGTGGGGCCACCCTCCCCAAGGCCAGGCAGGGAAGCAGGTGGAGACCATGCAGGAGGCTCCAGGCCATTGCTCTTGAGATTAATCTTATCAACCAGAACTTTAAAGAGAGTGTTTCCATCTGTTGGACTGTCTATGAAAAGAAAACCTATGTTGGGTTTTCTTTTTTTAAAAAAGGACAGTACAAATCAACCTTGTAGTGATTGTAACAGGATGATTACCTGAGAACTTTTATCTGTTGCCACCCTGAAAAAGATATCCCTGGAAAATACAGATATTTTAAAATAGCAACGACAGAAATTCACGATGTTCTAGGAGGCAGGGATAACTGTAGTCAGAAGACCAGACGTTTTGATTAATTATTAAGAGATAGAAGCAGATAATGTTTGTGGGATCAAATATCACAGAAGACATGCGGAGAGGCCTAATGCAGATAAGAATGAGAATTAGGACACTCAGCTTAGGACCAGTGGACTCAAGGAGCTGGAGAGGATTGACTGGCAATGTTTATTCAGAGGAGCCATGTCAGACAGCCCCTCCCACCTGCCACAGTGCTGCGTGGCAGCTGCAGTGACATGTGCCACCAGCTCACGCCAAGGATGTAGAGTGTGGGCTCCTGAACATGGCAGTCAGGAAGAGTGTTCAGGCCAGCTATCACCTGAACACTACTTCCAGAACATGAAAGGGACAGGGAGCTACTTCCAGAAGATGAAATCCTGGAATATGCAGTCCAGAGACACCAATCCCTTCTCCCCTGCAATACCAGAGGCACACCAGATACACAGAAATAGGGTCCAGGAGAAACAAATGAAGCCTGTCAAAGCAAAACCCTGGACACAGCCAAGAGCTGTCACACGTCTAAGGAAATCCAACACAGGAGAAAGAGGCACCACACACAACAAAAAGAGTATCAGGGACAGATTTAAAAGCACAATGAGATGACTCAGATAAAAGAAAGCATTGCTTCTTGAAAAGAAACTACCAAAGATTTTGGAAAGTAAAAGTTAGTCAAAATGGAACAGCCAGGATGGCTTGAGTCACAAAATGGGCAAAAATAAAGAAGGAATCAATAATTAGATAAATAAGCCAAGGACTGTTTCAGAATGGAGACCTACAGAATTGAATGGTATTACAGAATTCAGACCTAGAAACTCAGAGTGGATCCAGAATGCAGACTGAGAAGAATGAGAGCTATTTTAGATGTAGACTACAGGACCAAGAACTATTCCAGATGCAAACAGAGAGGACCGAGGGCTATTCAAGATACAGACAGACAGAATCAAGAGCTATTCCAGAACATAGAGCTATTCCAGAATGCAAACAGAGGGGACCAAGAGCTGTTCCACATGCAGGCAGAGAGGATCAAGAGCTATTCCAGATGGAGACAGAGAAGGCTAAGGGCTATTCCAGAATGTAGACAGAGAAGACCAAGAGCTGTTCCAAAATGCAGCCCAAGAGGACTGAGCTATTCTGGATGCAGACCTAGGGACCAAGAGCTATTCCAGAACACAGACTAAGAGGACTGAGAGCTATTCCAGATACAGACAGAAAAGACTTAGAGCTATTCTAAATGCAGACAGAGAGGACCAAGAGCTATTCCAGAACACAGACATAGAAGACTGAGGGCTATTCTAGAATGCAGACAGAGAGGACCAAGAGCTATTCCAGAAATGCAGACTTAGAGGACCGATAGTATTTCAGAACACAAACCTGGAAGACTGAGGGCTATTCCAGAATGCAGAGAGGACTGAGAGCTATTCCAATTGCAGACAGAGAGGACCGAGAGTTATTCCAGAGGCAGACCTGGAGGACCAAGAGCTATTGCAGAATGCAGACTGAGAGGACTGAGAGCTATTCCAGATGCAGACTGAGAGGACCAAGAACTATTCCAGATGAAGACCAAGAAGACCAAGAGCTGTTCCAGATACAGAGAGGACCAAGAGCTATTCCAGAATGTAGACTTAAAGGACTGAGGACTATTCCAGAATGCAGTCTTAGAGGACTGAGGACTATTCTAGAATGCAGACCTAGAGAACTGATAGGTGGAGAGAGTGAGAGAAAAAGCTGAGACTGAAAGTGATTTTGAGAAGCTCCATATTCTGTTGAGTAGGAGTCTGAAAGGACAGAACAGAGAAGATTGAGGGGAAGAACAATGAAAATGTACTACAGAAACATTTCCCAGAGGCATGAAATGCATCAGAGAACTGACCAGTGTTGAACTGGGGGAGAAGACACGAGTACCGGGACACACTAGGACGAGTTTCAGGACACTGTTGACAAAGAGAAAACTCCGGAAGTGTTCAGGAGGAGATGCAGGTGGGAGTCAGCTTCTTCAAATGTCTGGGTATTAGACTTTCCAATGACAAATTGTATTGTAGATCTAACTGGAACAGTATCTTCAAAGTACTTGGGGGAAAATGATTCCAAACCTGGAATTGTAAACACAGCCAGAGTAAAATTCAAACTGAAGGGCAAAGGAAATGTGTCCTAATAGTGAAGGACTTGGAGGTTCTCAGCCTCATCCCTGATACTCTGACAACATGAGGGAAAAAAAAGACAACTGTGTATAAAAGAGGGTGATTTTTGATATCACAAATAATGTTGAGGACAGCATCCAGTACAACATGTATTAGTCTAAACAGTTGTTGACACAGATTGGTGTGCAGATTAAAGTAATATTTGAAATGAAACCTCATAAATACATATTTATATAGTGATGAGTAGGAGAAAAATGAAAGTTTACTAAGCTTCAGATCTTTTCAGGAGGAATCTATTCTACTTGAGCCTATAATATAGAAATGTGCATTTACATGTAGTAATGATTTATAAGGAACCACCAGAGGAATAGGCACAGAGTATGTCTCTTTAATCTTATAGAGGAAAAACTATGGAACAAAGACAATCTGCTCAATTCACCCAAAGGTATAGAAGAAGGGAAAAAATTAAAAATTGTAGAAAATATATAAGATGTGACACTATATTGACATTAGTTCAAACATATAGGTTAAATTTGTCTATTAAAAGGCAGATCTTGGATTGTCTTAAAATGATCCAGAAACAAAAAAATTGTTAATGGGAAGGGCACTAAGCAAATACTAATCACCAGAAAGCAGGCCTAGCAATGTTATTTTCAAGAAAAAGATGAAAGGCATCAAGTGGGACAAAGATACTTCCTTTTGGTAAGTTATAATCCTCTAAGAAGACAGGATCATCATGAACTTTCATGTGCATAGTTAACATAGCTGTAAAATTTATGCAGGAAGAATTTCTAAGAATGGAGATGGACACTCCAGTACCACAGTGGGAAACTTCAACTGACAAATCAAGGTGGCAAAAACAATCCCTGTGGTTATGAAGGATTGAATAGTGCATTCTCATCAAACTCCATCCTCAACACAGTGCCCTTCTCTTCTTTCTTTTTATTGAAACACACCAAGACCATTCACAAGTATATCTACCATGTGTTTGATCTTAAAGAAAATTCTAATTTTTAAAAGTAGAAATCATAAAGTGCTGTAAAAATGGAAAATAACCACAAAAGAGAAGCCAAAAATAATTCAGACCTCATTATATGCTTGGAAACTTTGGAGTGTTTTAAATAAAGCATAAACTGTTTAGGAAGTAATGAAAATGAGAGAGCCTTTCATGTCAGAGCATGAGGGACACTGCCAAAGGAGTTCTCAGAAGAAAATGTTGGAAAACCAGAAACATTTAAAATAAATGAACTAGCCATACGACTGTAAATGTTAGAGAAAGAATTACAGAATAATTTAAGACTAAGTAGGGAAAGTACATGAAGATAAAAGTAGAGATGAATACAGTGGAACATGAAAATTTGTTGCTTGGTGCAATAAATTCTGAAGAAGGATCAGTAGAATGCTTAAACTGTCAGCCACTTTGATTAAGAGGGTAAGAAGGCAAAACTTTAAAATGTGGGGAACCAGAAAGTAGAAGTAACTGCAGATCGGAGCTATTAAAACTTTAAGAGACTGCTATTTCCAGCTTCTGTGCAAAGAAATTTGAAAATCTATATGAAATGAATGATTTTCTGGAAAAATTAAGTCAGCAAAACTGCCTCAATATGATGTAGAAAGTCTGAATGGACCCATAGCTATGGAAGCAACTGAAAGAGCACTCACAGATCTGCATCACATGCTGCTGGACAAACGGCTCCACAGGAACATTCCAACACGTCCTAAAGGAAATACTGTTTGTAAGGTCTGTAAACTGTTTCAGAGTACAGGAAAAAGCCAGAAGTTCCCAAAATCACTTTAAGATCTCAGCAATATTGTTATATAAAAATTGTGTAATCTTTAAAAAAATCTATAGGTAACTGAACACTCTGAAAACAAATTACAACCATAAATGAAATGTTAGCACATTGACTCCAATGGTGCTTTAGTTCCAGCATTTTCTTTAGTGTGAGAGGAGCTTTGTGAGTGGTGGCATGGCGGTTTGCTGTCTTTGCTGTGGCCTCCTCTCTGCTGCGCTGCTTCTTTGCAGGTTTTCTGTATGTAACACTTTTCTTGAGTTTTTCTCATTGCTTTGTTTTCTTTTTGATTTTTAAAAGTTTTGTGTTTTTTGCCTGTTGTGTTTATTCGGTCTTTTGTTTCTTCTAATTTCATCTTTACTTTTCAAATATTTCTCTTTTATGCCCAATTCTTTCCCATGTTCTATGACCTTATTTTTGAGTTTTTTCTAGTTCTGATTTATTTTTTTTCATCTCTTGAATCATCTCAGTGTCTTTTAAACAATTTAAATATACTAGATTATATTTTTTGTTATCATGTCTTTGTAGTGTGTGTTTATTGTCAGAGGAATTATATTTTCTTATTTTCTTTTTATACAAAAAACTTTATTTTCTTTTCTTAAAAAATTTTTTTCCATTGTACATGTTTATTGGGTAAAATTTGTTGTTTTGATACATGCATATATTGTATAATGATCTAAAGAGAATAGTTAGCAGTCCTATCACCTAAACATTTATTATTACTTTGTGGTTGTAACGTTCAATATCCTCTTTTCTAGCTATCTTGAAATATGTTATTTTCTTTTATCTTAAAAAAACACTTTGTATGGGATTTGACTTCACATGGAATTCATTTTCCTGGACTTCTTAGAATAGAGGCATAGTTTATAACAGCATTTCTAATTTCATTGAACTAGATTGGCCTCTTCTGTTGTCTTATGAAAGGTTAAAGTGTGTGGGCTTAATCAATTAATTTAGAATGTGGCTAGCAGGAGGGCATGGGGAATGGGTCAGGGTATTAGGTAATAGTATCGTATCAGTGTTAGTGTTCTGATTTTGATAATTGTTCTGTGGTTATCTGGATGTCGTCGTTTTTAGGAAAACACCACAGTATGTGGGATGAAGGAGCGTAGTGTTTCCTGGCCACTCTCAGATGGTTTGGATTTGTAGAGACAATGAGTGCATGCCTGCCCCCAAGTGGGCCGAAATGTGAGCAGTTGGAGAAGCTAGGTAAAGGGTATGTGGACACTCTCTGTAATATTCATATGCTTCTCTCAAGATTTGAAAATATATTACAGTAACAAGGTATCAAATTAGTAAGTACAGTAGTCCGTTCCTTTTCCATGGTTTCACTTTTCATGCTTTCAGTTACCCAAGGTACAGTACAATCAGATATTTAGAGACTACATTCACATAACTTTTATTACAGTATGTTGTTATAATAGTTCTATTTTATTATTAATTACTGTTGTTAATCTTTTTCTGTGCCTAATTTATAAATTAAACTTTATCATAGGTGTGTATATATCAGGAAAAACATGGTATATATAGGGTACTGTCAGAAGTTTCAAACTCTGGGCCACACCAGAAGTTCCTGGCAGGTCCACACACAGATATCAGGTTGAGGCTGCCTCTGAGTGTGATTCAGAGCAGGATGTAGGAGCCAGCTGGCAGGCTCTGAGCCTGACAGAGCACTTCCCAGGATGACCTTGGACTGCCGGAGAACAGCTCCAGTCGAGTTGGGGGCCCTTGAAAAAGGGATGAAGAGGTTCAGCAAAAATAACAAACACAGACGGAGACCTCAGTGCATCAATATGCACGTTCTCTCTCTGCGAGCTGTCAGCGTGTTGCAGCTGGAGCCCAGTAGAGCATGAGACAATGCCTTTTATTTAATTTTACAGCTCTGTAGGGGGGCTTTGGGTACTATTTTTATTACATCAGCAAGCTTGAGTCAATAATTCGAAAAGCATGGGGGAAACTTTTTTGGTGGTCAGCCAGTTTTTTCCCTTCCTCAGCACGTCTCAGGTGATTAGCTCATGCTTCCTCCTTTTGGTATCAGCTTATCAGATCGGGACCATCTTCTCATTGTCTTGAAGTTAACCTGTGACCTTTTCCTGTTGGCAAGCTGTGGTTAATATCTACCCTATTAACAGGGTGGGGCTATTGCCGTTACAAAGTGATAGACAGTACTATCATATGACCTATGTCTACTGCTAACTGTAAGTACAAATTTGCTAAAAGGAACAATGCTAACATTTAAATTCTAATGGGGGGTCTAATGATCTTACGTTCTAATGGAATGAAAAGGAACAATGGATATCTGAGCAGCATTATCATGCACATTTTGAGGTTATGCATTGGCTGTGGCCCTGTAATCTTGATCTAAATGTTAAAGTGTCCTTGTGCACAGCACCATCCCTCACAAAACTAGGTGTACTCTCTTATTCTTCTAAGATCTAATTCTGCAGGTTTAATAATTTTACAGAATATATTTTTATCCCAATACCTGATTTTTAATGATTTATTAAAACTGGACACCACCAAGTAAAGGGGGTTCTACAGTTTCATTTCCATATACTTAATTTGTCCCAATCATATAATTTCTCATTAATGCCAATCATTCTCTTGCCATTAATATAATCTCCAGTAAATGATGTTTGCCAACTTAGATCATGCTTTAGACATCCCCTGGGAGGGTACCATATTTTTCCCTTTCCCATATTATACCCCATGTAACCATTTACCCAGATGGTGGGAAGAGGATGGGGACTTCTTTTATTTATTAATTTCTCTGGTAAAGGCAATTGCTCATGATTAATCGTGACCGATGTTTTTGAAACATCCATTGGCGTAATTAATTGACTCAAAAGGGACAATTTGGAATTGTTCAGTCTTCCCGGATCTTTGGTGGGACTGTCTAATTTTCTGACAACAACTGTTTGTGTGTCATTTTCTGCATCTTTTGGAAACTCAGGAAACTGCCACGCTGACCAAAACATCAAAAGAGAGAGTAAAAGCAATACCACTATGCCGAGGCAGAGATCCTTACAGTTGCAGCAAGTGCTCGTAGCTGTGGTCTTGCCAACAGCTCTCCCTCCGGCAGCCTTGCCAACTCAGAGAGGGCAGCCCAAGCTGATTCCTTTAGGATTCTGCCATGGCGTGGACCACACCATTGGACCATGTCTTCTGTGAAGTGGAGGCGACGTTGCCTGTCATAGACGGAGCCTGAGAATGAGCAGGGCAACTGTCCACCAGCACCAAGCTCAGTGCCCAGCTGAGAGCCTGGCTTTCACCAACACAGGCATGTCTTTAGGTACACACTCAACCACAACCTTGAGGCCTCTCCCTGATGCTCCTCTGTCCCACCCAACACAGCCAGCCTTGGCTGCCTCCCACTCCCCGGCTCTCTGCTGCCTACCATGGTCACCTGCCAGTCCTTTGTACTGTGCCTGAGGGCCAAGCACCCTGTGCTACCTGTACACACCTGTATCCTTACTGTGCCTGGGCTGCAGCCCAGGAGTGAGGGCTGTCTTTCTCTGACACTCATTTGTGTGGGCTCTGGTGCCCAACAACTGGGTTTTCTTCTGCTCCCTACCCTGCCTCATCCTGGAAGATGGGACAGCTTGGTGTAGAGGTCCCCATTCCCTGGCCCAGCCCTGCAGTCCACTCCACATGGCCACCTGTTGTTGCCAGCATGCCCACTCACCCTGACCCTGGAACCTGTGCTGCTGTGGCCATTCTCCAGCTTTGGTGACAGTACTGGCCGTTGTCTCATCACCTTTAACCTCCCCACTCTGTCTCCTTGCTCCTTGTCATACCCAACTGCAGCATCCTCCAACTGGGTCTGCTGCTGCCAGGTGTGGCTGGAGAAATTCATTTCCCTCTGTGGACGAATGTGCTGTGACAGCTAGCCTCATGGGGACCCTGGGCGCAGCCACCTGCGTTGCTGGCCTCGCCTTAGCCAGCTCCTCTGTCCCCACGTACAGCGCTGGGAGCCAGTATTTCTGGGTTTGGCCCTGGCCAGCCTGCCACCTGCAGGACCACTGGTATCCTGGTTGTGCCCTTCCCTGCTGCTGCGGGGCCTCAGAGTGAAAGGAGTTGCAGAGGAGCATGTGGAGGGCCATGGAGGTGGCCATGCAGACGGGATCACAAACAAGCAAGTTCCATGATCCATGTCCTCTGTGTATTTGCTTTTGATACAGATTCCACCACAAGGGGCTGTCACGCCATATCCACGGCACTGGCGATGTGCTGGTTGTAATCATTTTTTTCACCGTCAAGCTTTAAAACCACACCTTTTATTACACGATGATCTAGTGGACTTTAATTGAGGCACTTTGCTCACATGAATCTCACATGTTTCTGCTTTTGGCTGCAACCTTTGGAAGGAATTCTACTCAGTAGCACTTGTCAGAGCCTATCACTGCATCTACTAATTTGTTACATTGTCAAATGTTTGGCTTGCCATGAAAGACAGTGTTAAACAATCCTGTGCAGAAACAGAAAAACAGTGAGCTAAGATCCAAACCTACACGATTATTCTCTGTGATCTACTAGAGTTTAAAATAATTTTGTCATGCAAATTATTCATGTTTGTAATTCCAGTAGTGCACGTCCCTCCACTCTTAGCATCATTTACTGGGGGGGTCAGTTGTCCTGTGGTGCTGATGGTCCATCTGTGAGCTCTCTGGGGTCTCCCCCTCCTCTGCCTCAAGGGCATCTTCCTGACTCAGGTGTGCCTTTCAGCTGGGTGGCTGGAGGTGGCGCCTTCCTTCCTGTGCATACCCCTCTGCTCCCTGGCGAGGCCTTGCCCCGGTGCGTTTCCGTTACTGCCTCCTTCCTCCTCGCAGCAGCCCTACGGCCTGGGTGACCAAGGCAGGGAGGGGGCACATGCTCCAGCACGTCACATGTGGGAACGTGGAGGCTGGGGTGCGCCTGGGGCTGCCAGCTCCTGCGTCCGCATGGCCCCTCCTTGCTCTTCTCTTGGGGTCTGAGTACCCTGTCTCCCATTGTCAGGATGATCTTTCAGAACATGGCTCTAATGGCTTAACCTCCCTTCTCCTGCCTCTTCTTGGTTTACTGTTCATTAAAAATAGTTATATTTATCAAGTGCCTACATTGTTCTTTGAAAATGCATGGCCACGTAGGCAGTGTGAGTGACAGGGCTGTGTGGCCCAGAGGGCTCCACAGAGAGGTCCATCCGTGGCAGTGGGCTTTGAGGCTAGGAGTCAGCGACTTGTGGAGAAGCGGACAGGAGCCCCGGGAAGAGAAGCAATGTGGGTGGGTTGAGGGGAGAGGAGAGGACCAGGCAGGGGCGGGGCACATGTGATTCCTCCTGGGCAGCGGGAGGCCTTGGGTGTTGTAAGCAGGGCGAGAGGTCAGACTGGAGTTTCTGGTATGTTCCCTTGACTTTGGTGTGAGAAGAGGCCCTGAGGGAGTGGGGAGCAGGATGGGCATTGGCACCCTGAGATCCCATGCAGGCCTTTAGGGCGGGGCAACGAGAATATAGCAATGAGGGAAGTCGGGAGGGGCCTAGGAAGGATTGGCCCCAGAAAACCACAAGCAGCCATATAAAGAGAAGTCTTTACCCTTGCTGTCTGTGGTATGAAGGATTGGCTAGATTGGCTGTATTTTTAATTAACACTCAAATATTTTCTCTTGAATCCCTATGTAACAATTTTCCTTGCTTTTGGTATAGAGTAAAATTTCCAACTGCATTGGAAAGAGTCATGATTTGAAAACAGAAATCTCTATTTTGTTGTGAAAACTTTTGTTCTGATTCTTTAAACTTCATAGAGATATTCAGTGACAGTCCTTGCAGTGCCCTTCAGAAAACAGACTGGTTCTTAGGTTTGCCATCCTCCCTCAACTGTGCCATGTGAGCGCTTCCTCCCTGCACACTCCTGGCGGGGGGGGGGGGGGGGGCCAGGCCGCTGAGAAGCAGCGCCAACCTTTCTCCTGGGGTGGCAGCCAAGCAAGTGTGTGCATGCGTTCTTGCTTGTGCTGATGGCCAGGTCCTCGAGATAAACATCATGGCTTTTGTTGATCTTTTGCCCCTAGAACAGTTTGGCCCTGATGGTGGTCCTTTTTAGTGTGCCTTCCTTCTAGGAGAGGTAGGTAGAAGGGCACGAGGAAGGCGCATTCCCCGGGATTCCTGCGACCTATAGTGATGCTGGAAGAAAGCCTAGGCTGGTTTTGTCTCAAGAGTGCAGACAGCTGGGTTCCCTTCACCTTCAACCTTTCCCAAGAAGTTAAGTGCCAACACAGCCCTCAGTGTGCCTGGCTGTGACGGTGGCCCTGGGGCCCTGAGCACCTGCCAAGCTGGACATCGGTGGAGGAAGCAATGCTGTGAACCATCGTGCCATGAGTCTCTGGCCATGGAAGTTGGAGAAACCTGGACAAACGTGGGTTCTGGAAAGCCCCCAAATTTCTCCAGGACCTGGATGGGGACAGAGCCCACAGCATGGCTCCCCTTGTGGTTTTGCTGCCATAGTTGTGGCCTCAGATGGCAACACTCATGCTATGGTTTCATTTCTCCCCCGGGAGCCTGAATGCACCATCAGTCACCTCCTCACTGCCCTTAGGCGGGTTCCGGGCTCTGCCACAGGACGGCCTGGGTTTTGCTGGAGGGTGTGTTGACAGATAGCCTTTCTGTGGGTGCTGTGATTTTGCTGTGTCTCCCTTGATCTTGGCGCAGGTGTGTGGGGTGGGCACCCATGGCATTAAACATCCTTGAGACATTTGTGGTGCTCTGCTTCCTCCTCACTGGGCATCTTGGGCCTCCAGAGGAGGTGGCCCATGTGCAGGGAGCAGGAGGCGGGGACGGGCACTGCCCAGCCCTGCAGCTCCCCTCTGCTGCACCCCCTTCCCCGCTTTCCTTGTAGGAATCCATTTTTTACACCGTTGCTATTTCACTCGGACCTGTGCTGGGCCCTCCTGTGTGCCAGGCATCATGCTGTGGGGATGTAGTATGTCAACAAGTCACAGTGATGTGATGTAAAAGATAGAGCCTTGAGCAGGGAGCAAGGCTGGACGATGCATGGCACTCTTGCAGCTGGGCTCTCAGCATGGCTCAGGGTCTAAGCCCCTTCCCTCGGAGGCCTCCCTCCACCAGAAGAAACATTTACATGTGACTCTCTGGTTGTTTACTTGGGGGAGCTGGGATACCCCCAAGACGAGTCTGGGGAGGAAAGTAGTTTGAAGGGTGTGGATGGGTGGAAGGGATAACAAGGAGGGGTTGGCGCCCTCCCTGCCCACCACCCTATGAGATGGACCATGGGGAGGTGGCCAAGGTTGGGTTCCCCACCCAGGTCTTCCTTCTGGAGACCTCACCCTCCCTCCTCTATCCTCTGCCTCTGGCAGCCTAACCAGCAGTGTGGGGTCCTCTGGGTTGGTGCCAGGTGAGGTGCTCGGGGCCTCCTGGGGCAATGTGGCAAAACTGTGCACACAGGCAGCTAAAACAGAGCTAGGGAACCTTGAAGGTAATGCTGCCTGTCTCCCTTTTTATCATCAGCTGGAGCAAGTGCCAGCACTTCTGTGGCGAGCCACAGTGCTGACGGCAGTTCGTCCCTGCACCTGAGCTGCCCAGCATGCTTCTGCCTGTCTTTGGCAATGAAGATGCGCATGTCCCTCCTCCTAGCCCTGCGCACATTGGACAGGTCCTGAGGAAAGGAGCCCTGGAGAAGGACAGCAGTAGAAGGGGTGGGTGGGCGACAAGGGGGAAAGCCCAGGTCTCTCCATCCAGGAGTCTGTGTTGTTACCATCACATGGGAAGACATCGAGAAAATCTCAGTTTTTAGATGCACAAGTAGATGGAAGAATTAGAGGAGAGGGCAGTCCTCACACACATTTTGTTGTTGGAGATATTTTTTCGTCAGACCCTCTGAATCATTTCTGCTTGAGGCAGGCATTAATACTGGTCCAAGAGCAAGCGTGCCATGTCTGGGGGTGAGGAACAGCTCACGCAGAGCAGGAAGGCCTCGGCAAAGACGTCTTGTCACGGCATCACTGCCAGTTGTGTGTGGAAGGGGCTGCCTCTCTGTTCCTTTTGCCAAGTGCATTTGCAGACTTGAGCAGGAAGGAAGCTAGGGCTGCTGCAGGCCACCCTGCCCCCCCGCTCCCAATCTGCAGACAAGGAGGTGGAGGTCAGGTCAGGAGCATGTTCTGCCCAGAGCACACAGCACAAGTCTTCTTTCTTCTCAGCCCCTCCAGCAGATCATCGAATCTTGGCATTGTCTGGACCTAGATGGCTTCAGAAATAATGCAGTAAATGCATCCCTCATATTTTTCTCTGCTCCTTTCTCTTATCTCCTATTTTTACTTTAGAATTATACTGGGAAAATAAGGCTTAAAATTCTCTCATTTGTATAGCACTTTGCAAATTACAGAGTACTTTTCACAGCCCTGAAAGGTGGGTATTTTATCATCCCTATTTAGAATGAGGAGCTGAGAGTGTGAGGAGGTGAGTCATGGAGATTTAGTGAGAGCGGTTGAGCAGAGGGTCCTCCACATAGCGGTCCCCAGTCAGCGGGTGGGGGGGTTGTCCTAGGCTGCACATTTACCGTGCCCCGAGGGCATCCCCATGGGATCAGAGAGCAGCCTGAATCCGGAATTCTGCTCCTGGTCTCCATTCACCCAGAGCACTGAGGTCCAGGCCTCAGCCCTTGTGGACCCCTGACACAGGATCCCACTTTTGGTCTGCTCTGTCAACCGCCCTGAGCTCTTTGCTTCCAGCTCCATGACCAGCACTCACTCTCCATGGATACTGCACACTCCCGGATTTAAAAAATAATTCTTACTGGTGAATTTTATGCTTGTGTGTATTGTCCATTTACCTTTTGGGAAAGCCAACTTTTTTTGTAACTTATTTATAAGAGTCTTTGCCATTGCACAATTACATAACTATTGAATGATTTCTTGTAGTAATTGTCTTTCTTTTTGCATTTTCATCTCTAATATATCTAGAATTTATTTTGATGACTGTACATTTGGGTTCAGTTAGAAAACAGTTCCCACTCCAGGCATTTCAGAGTGTTGATTACTTCAATCTATTAGAAAGGTGGTGGAGGGGGCCGACCCCGTGGCTCACTGGGGAGAGTGCAGCGCTGGGAGCGCCGAGGCAGCGGGTTTGGATCCTATATAGGGATGGCCGGTGCGCTCACTGGCTGAGCGCGGTGTGGGCCACACCAAGCCAAGGGTTACGATCCCCTTACCAGTCACACACACACAAAAAAAAAAGGTGGTGGAGGGCGGAGGAGTAAAGGAGATGAGGAGGGGAGCAGGATGACGAAGGGGCCACACATGGGACTAGAGTTGCTGGGCCAGTGTCTGCATCGTGGGGACACTGTTCCACTCGGCTCTGGATCCTAAATGAAGGGGCCGCTTCATTTGGGGTGGGGCTTGACTCTACAAAAAGAGCTGCCTCTGCCCAGGCTCCCCTCCTGCCATTGCCCCTGTGGCAGCCAGTAAGTGCCAGCAGGTGTCAGCAGCTGCCACACTGAGCAAGGTGGGATGTGGAAGGCTCCTCTGTCCTCCTGCCTTCCAGTGTCCCTCCAGCACCTTCCATTAGTGAACCTAACGATCCCATCCTCCTAAGAGCGGGTGTGCTGCTGTTGTGGGACATCACACCTGTGGCTTTGAGGTTACATGGCAAAGGGGTTTTGTAGATGTTCTTAAGGTTTCTAATCAGTTGACTTTGAGTTAATCAAAAGGAAGAATATCAGCGCAAGCCTGACCTAATCACATGAGCTCTTTAAATCTGGGCCTAGCAGTCAGAGGTCAGGAAGCACAAGGGGCTGTGTGACAAGGAATTGAGCAGTCTCTGGGCACTGAGAGTGGCCCTAGCTGACAGCCAGCAAGGACACAGGGACATCAGCCCTGTAGTGCAGGGAATTGAATACAGCCCCATCTGAGTTGGCCTGGGACAGGACCTTGAGTTCCAGGGGGAATGTAGCCAACAGACATCTCAATTGCAGCCTCGTAAGACTTGTGCCTGGAGAGCCCAGTTGTGCTGTGTCCACACTTCTAGCTTCCCACCTGTGAGCTCATAACTGGGTGCTGTTTTCAGCTGTTAAGTTGGTGGTAATTTGTTCATAGCAGCAGAAAACAGGGCTCAAGTGACCCCTGGAAGTGCAGCGTGAGAGTGCGTAGCTGGCAGCCTAGGAGGGCAGTCATGGGCTGAGTGATGGCAGTGCACTCCCACGGAGGAATGACGGGCTCGCTTTGTTTCTAAAGCATTAGTCAGCTGTCTCAGTGCCATTTTACAATTAATCAAAAATTTTTCTGCTGATGAGAAATGCCACACTTACTGCAGTTGCTCACATGTGCTCACCCTTTTAGAGTGTTCTCATATGTTCCGTCTCATTGACATGTCTGTTTCTACAAAATGTCATGTTAAGACCCATCTTATGTTTTTTCCCTTAAAACTTTATTTCACACCTCTGTACTTCCAGATGAATATTAGAGTCCTCTTGTTACTTTTTAAAAACTATTTTTAAAAGAGTAGTTGGATTTTTATTGGTCTTCCATTAAAATTGTATGTGACTGCCTCTGGCATCTATGCATGCCTGACATTGTATTTGGCCAAAACCTTTGTGCAGTTCAGGGCACTCGTTCGCTGCTGACTTCCTGCTTTTCCCATACGCTCTCTCACGTGTTTGAGCCACTTCAGCAGCCCACATGCCATTTTTGTTTACTGCTTCTTCTGTTTCACTGTGGTGTACAGTAACTTGAAGTGCCCCCAGCTGGAAAGCAGTCAGCAAGCCCAGCATACATGTCCCTTCCACCGAGGACCAGAATCCTGTCCTGTGCTGCGCTGTCTATACCCAAACACATTTGCTTCTTAATTTTGTCCACTTTTTAAGTGGGGTCATGAGTCCTTCCTCCTTCATGGTTGGAATTGGAAGTCCAAAACCTTGTAGTTTTTATTTTGGGTTTATATCATTATAAACTCAAGATCTACTTTACTTTAAAAACAAATTTGTAGGCTTTATTTTAGATCAGTTTTATTCTACAATACAGAAAAATGACTGGAAAGTAAAGAGGGTTCCACCTCCTCCCCCATACACAGTTCCTTGTAGTATTTATATCTTGCCTCAAGTGCGGCGTGATTGACAGACCAGCACTTACGCATTACTATTAACTAAGGTCCACAGTTCACATTAGGGATCACTCTTTATGTTGAACATTCCGTGGGCTTTACCAAGTGCATTGTGGTCTGTGTCCACCATGACTATGTCACACAGAGTAGTTTCACTGCCCCTGTGCTTCACCTGCTCATTCCTCCTCCCTCCCCACAAGCCCCAGGCAACCACTGATCTTTTTATTGTCTCCAGAGTTTTGCCATTTCCAGAATGTTTTGTAAGAAACTGCCAAAAGTTTTATAAGAAATTGCCGAACTCTTCCCAAGTACCATTTCTAAAACTAAGCACCATATTACCATGAAATCCAGAAGTCACACTTCTTGATATTTACCACAGGAATTGAAAACTTATACCCATACAGCAACCTGCACAGGGATGTTTACAGCAGCTTTATTCATAATTGTCAAGAACTTGGAAGCAACCAAGAGGTACTTCAGTATGTGAATGAATAAATAAACAGTAGCACATCCAGACAATGGAATGGTATTCAGAGCTAAAGTGAAATGAGCTGTCAAGCCATGAAAAGACATGGAGAAACCTTAAGTGCATGTTAGTAAGTGAAAGAAGCCAGTCTGAAAGGCTACATACTGTATGAGTCCAACTATATGACACTCTGGAAGAGGCAAAACTATAGAGATAGTACCTAGATCAGTGGTTGCCAAGGGTTGGGGGGAGAAAGGGATGAGTTGGTGGATCACGGGATTTTTAGGGCAATGAAAACTCTGTATGATATGGTAGAAACATGTCATTATACATTTATCCAAAGCCAGTAGAATGTCTAACACCAAAAGTGAGCCCTAATATAGACTGTGAACTATAGATGATGATGTGTCATTGTGGGTTCATCAGTTGTAACAAATGCACTTCTCTGGTGGGGAACGTTGATAGTGGGGGAGCTTGTGGAGGGTAAGAGCTGCTATGGTCTGAATGTTTGTTCCCTCCAAAGCTCATGTGGAAGCTTGATTCCAATGTTGAGAGATGGGGCCTTTGGGAGGTGTCCTCATGAATGAATTAATCCATTCATGGCTTAATGGATTAACGGGTTAATGGATGAGTGGGTTATCATGGGCATGGCCCTGATGGCTTTATAAGAACAAGTGAGCATATTAACACTACTCAGCCCTCTCGCCATGCAACACCCTGCATCACCAGGGGACCCTGCAGAGAGGTCCCACCAAGAAGGCCCTCACCAGATGTGCCTCCTGGACCTTGGACTTCCCAGTCTCCAGAACTATAAGAAATAAATTTTGTTTCTTTATAAATTACCCAGTTTCAGGTTTTCCGTTATAAGTAACAGAAAACTGACTAATACAAAGGGGGTGTGTGAGAATGCTGTGTGCTTTGCGCTCAATTTTGCTGTGAATTCAAAACTTCTCTAAAAAATAAAGTCTATTAAAAAAAAAAAAAGGCAAAGTTCCTGAAGACTGTACTGTGACAGAGCAAAAGAGCTGCCTTAGCTCTGAAGGAAAGCAGTGGTAATATGTTGCTGCTCTCTTGTGAAAAGCAGCCTGACTTTGATCCTGTCTGCTGACAGGATTGAGAAGAGCGTGTCCATTGGGTAGATCGCTGACACGCGTGCAGAGACTACATCTGGCTCAGCACTGCCATTGGAGCCACCCCTGGCTAAGGCCAGCAGTCCACCACTATCCACCAAGGTCCATGTGGTTTTTACAGTAGATTCTGCAGTGTTTCCCAGATGCCATCCTGACTGGGGTAGGGACGGTTCTCAGGATTGCACTTGACCTTTTGCACCTTAATGTCTTACTCGAAGACCAAGGAACCAAAGTGATTATTCTGGCACCTGCTAAGTGTCTCCATCCCAATCGTGCATTCAGGAACTGGGTGAAAATGTGCCCCAGATGGGTATGCAATGAGTTGGGCCTGCATGAGTTGGTCACGGTTCCATTTGTCCTTTTAATTGGGGGTTCATGATGGTGCTTGGTCCCCTGGATGGATGAGAGCTCAGGCCCAGTACCCACAGTCCTCTAAAGGCATTCATTTTGCCTACCACACAGTTACTCCAGTCAGTAACTCAAGGCCCTTTGGAAAGGGCTGGGCAAATGCTCGGTACACACTGCAGGACTGTTGGCAGGGTCTTCCTTAGGAAGACCTGGCCTCCTTTTTAGTCATGGCACTGACACATGGACCGGCTTGGACCTAGAGTTTTGGTGAGGGGTCCTGATTCTACTTGGAAGGTCCTACTCTCAGGATTTTTTTGGTAGATTCATGTCAAATGTATCTCAGTCTTAAGGACACCCTGTCCAGTTGCCATGGCCACAGCGCTGCAGGCCAGTGCACCTGCTTATCCCTCTGGCCTGGCAGCCATTAGGTAATTGCGCCCACTAGCCTCACTGGTTCCATTTTGCCAATTGGCCTTTGCTGTCCCAGGATTCTGTCACTCCCATTGATGGTCGGGTGCTCAGCCCCTTTGCAACAAGGATGATGGGGACAGCCAGGCTGAGCTGCTTGGTGTACCATGCATAGGATTGATTCCCTTAGTCTGATTTTCTCTGTGGGAACCCTCTGTGGGACTGTGGGGCCTCCATGAGACAGCCAGGGCATTCCTCGATTGTGGTGGGTCATAAGGAGGGCTGGCAGCGGGGTACTAGAGTGAGGTTTCACAAAGGTGGAGACACCCTGTGACCGGCCCAGGCTTTCTGGAATGGCGTGGCAGGAAATAGTTTTGGTTTTGTGGGTCATACAGTCTGCAGCATCTACTCACCTCTGCCCTGGTAGTTGGAAAACAGCCATGGACAGTAAGTAAATGGGTAGGAATGGCTGTATTCCAATAAAACCTGAATTACAGAAACAGATAGTGGCCAGGTGTGGTCTGCAGACCCCAGGATTAGAGACAAAGCCCAGAAGCACATTTTGTCTTTTGAGAAACCTTCCAAGAATAGTTTTCTTTAGAGAATTGGGAGTAAACCAGTAGAGCACTGTTGCCACCTAGTGGTGGTAGTTTTGCACAAGGAAGTCACATTATCTTGTCCTCAGTTTTGGCATTCTTGTGAAGGGGAGAAGTACACAGACTGGAAGCTCAGCTCCTTCCAAGCTCCAGCCTGTGTGTCCGGCTCCTGCGCATCTTCAGTTGGGGATCCAGCAGCCACCCCCCATTTAACACATCCCATATTGACCTCCGGGTGCTCATCATCCAATCCCACACCACCCACGGTCTCCCCGTCTCACAGATGTCAGCTCCGTCCCTTCAGTGGTTCAGACCACAAGGGTTCTCTTGCCACCTGTACCCTGTCTGGAAATTCTGCCTTCAGTTCATTTCTGGAATCTGCACACCCACCCCCCACGCTCTCCTGAGGGAAGGGTTAGCACCCACCCTCACCCCGCTGCTGTCCAGCACCCTGCCTTACAGCCCCACACTGCCTGTTGAAGGCCCGAGACCTGACCTTGTCCACAGGCCTTGCCCAGTCTAACACTCCCGCCCTACATGCTATGTTGGGGTCGTGTGCACACCACAGGGCCCTGCCCTTCCTCCTCTTCCTGTCTAGAATGTTCCTCCTCCAAGTGCTTGGCTCATGCCTCACCTCCTGTGCCTCTTAGCTCCATCTCACTTCTCCATGAGACCGACCCAACATCCTGTGTCATCCCCGCCTGTTCTCAGCCTGGCCTGGCCACTCTGTCCTCCTTGCCCTGCTCTGATCCCTCACATCTGGAGCAGCAGTTACCTTCACACAGGCTGTACTTTGGTTCCATCCGCTCTGCTGGAGTGTGCCAGCCCTGGGTTGCCAGCAGAGCCTCCGACCTGCAAGTGCCGGCAGTGGTGGGGGTAGGAGAGGTGGTCCCCCAGGGGAGGCTGCTCCCCAAGGAAGACATTGTCGCCCTCAGAGATCCTGATGCTGCTCTGCTGCCATTTTCCTACCTTCCTTTTCCTGACAACTTAGGTTTTTACCTAACTCCACAATTGCGAGTTTTGGGAAATTATATCCTATGTACTGAACCTGGAGTGAAGGTCTGGCCGGAGCTGGGCATTGCTCTACACTCACGCCGGGAGGTTGTTTAGTGGCCTTGAGAGCAAGACTCTCACTTCCATTTGCTCCTGTTTAGTCCTTTGTGAAGATCGGGAGAGGGGACACCAGGCTCACGCGTGTGCACCCCTCTCATGCTCAGAGCCTTCTGTCTCCCCACAGCCTCACAGCACCAGTGCCCAGCTTCTGCCTCTTCTGCATCATCTGTTTCTCAGCTATGCCCATGCCCTATCTTGGGCCTTCTGCAGTTGTTTGTATTCTTTTACAAATTTCACAGCTAAAACGGGATGCATCCCCCAGGAGCCGTAAATTACCCATGGCAAGAACTGTCCTTTTTCTTCAGGTGCCTTTTAAAATAATTTCTTTTAAATGGTCCTTTAAAGATTATTAAACAGATAACAGGTTTTAGAGGGAGAAAAAATACTGACCTGAAGAAAGCTACGGAAGAGTCATGGAGATGATTTATTCTTAGCTTGCTTCCTACAGAGAGTATGGGGACCAGCAGGGATAGAGCCAGGGCGGGCCAGTGCAGGGGAGAACCAGCAGCACAGGCGACAGGTGGAACAGAAGTTGGACCTTGGGAAGGGAGCGAGCCCGAAGCCAGCATGGGCGTGGGGGTAGCTGGCCCAAGCTGTGACCTTGAGCTTCCATTTGGGTGGGATTTTGGCTGACAGAAACAACAGTTGTGGCTTAGGGCCACTCTAAGTGGGGGACCTCCTCCTGGTGCTGCAGATTGGGGACAGCACCCTTGGTACAGGACGTGTGAAGTAAACCCACAGCACATGTCAGGTGGAGCACACACGTGACACCTGACATGGGCTCAGGTGGGAAGAAGTTCTCCCAGAGAAGGTCCTACCCCAAGGTAGCCCCGCTTGAGCTTTTACCTGAAGTCACATGACTGCCACAGAGAGGCTGGTCCTGAGTTGGTGGTGTCCCCAGGAGGCTGGCAGAAGCAAAGGCCTGTACCCGTGCCTGCTCAGGCCAGCTAGGGGTTAGGGGCTTGGAAGCAGTAAAGTTGACAGCTGGTGACCAGGAAACATGAAGAACCCCATGTGAATGCTTGTCAGGGGCCTTTCAGTTTTGAAGTGGACAGTGACCTTTGCTGTGGGTGGTGGTCAGCCTTTTCCCTGGCACCCCCTCCCCCATTCTTGCCAAGTAGTCCCGGAGGCAGGCAGGGTTCCCCTCACCAGGGCAAATCACGCTGTGGCCACAGTTAGGTGCCCAATCTGCCAGTGATGGACGCCACCACTGGGCCTGCTATGTGACATCTCTCCAGCCAGTCACCTCGGGCAGCCCCGATCATGCTGGGCCCCTCCCATCCTGCAGGGCAGCGAGAGGACACAGATTTTCCCTGCCCATTCCAGCCCCTGGTCTGCTCATTCAACACCTTATCCCCTCCTGGTTTTCATACAACATCTTCGCTGACCACAGAGCCCTGTGTGTGGCAGAAGGTGGGCGCCCCGGCTGCTGCCTCAGCATCCCAGAGTGTGCCATTACCTAAACACGCCCCAGCACAGGGTGCTGTGTACGGAGAGAATGGTGAGCTGTGTTGATGTCGTGAAAATGTACTGCTGTGGTTTGAAGTCTGCACTCATTAAAAGTTATCTGTATTTCAATCTATCAAGTCACAATTTATGGATAATGTTTCCCAAAGTAGTAAAAACAAAAATACTGTAATTAACCTAAATGCCAACTATGGGAGAACTGGTTAAATATGATGGAATACTATAATGCCATTTAAAAGGATTTTGGAGAAAAATACTTAAGGACTTAGGAAAATGTTCAGCATATAAAATTCTGGTACTTGTGTTCAGATGTTCTCTGAGAAGATCGTGGAGGTATAAAATAACACCTTATGAGAACTCCAAACCCCAGACACTGGCGTCCTCAATAATGGGTCAGTCCTCAATAACTGGCAATTTAACCTCTGCCAGTTTGAAAGGCCAGGAATGAAGGTCTTCCAGCTGCATTTCTTTGATTATTAGTCAGCCTTTCCACTTCTTATTACGTTTCAAATTTTTATTTTATCATGTAAAAGTCCTTTACAAAATTTTCTCAGAGGTATACGCTGCATGTGTTTTCTAAGGTGTTTGCCTACTGTGTTGTTGATAATAGCCTTTTTAAAAATAGACTTCAGAACAATTTTAGATTAACAGAAAAATTGAAAAGCACAGAGAATTCTCACATGCTCCCCACCCAGTTTCCCTGCTACTAACATCTTACTTAGTATGATACATTTGTTACCGTTAACAAACCAATATTGATACATTATCATTAGCTAATGTCTGCTCTATATTCAGATTTCCTTAGTTTTTCCCAACATCTCTTTTTTCTCCCAGGGTCCCATTAGTCATCGTGTCTCCTCAGGCTGCTCTTGGCTGTGAGCTTATCAGGTTTTCCTTGTTTTTGATGGCCCTGATGGTTTTGAGGAGGACTAGTCAGGCGTTCTTTAGGATGTCTCTCAACTGGGATTTGTTAGCTTTACTCATGGGTAGGGGCAGGTTTTAGGGGGGAGACCACAGAGGTGACATGCCCTCGTCATCACATCCTGTCAAGGGCACACACTATAGCACAACCTGTCACGTGACACAATTTCTATGATTGCTGGCTGAGAGAATCTGTCAAGTTTCCCCACAGTAAAGTGACACTTTGTCCCCCTTTCCACACTGTCCTCCTGGTGGGAAGTTACTATGCACAGCCACACTCAAGGAGTGAGGTAAGAATATAGTTTGTTCAACTCTTACTTTTTAAATTCTTCTGAGATTTATATTGATGTAATGTGTGAGACTAGAATCAGACTACAAATTTTTGTTTTTCAGCCTAAAACTAATTGTACTAATACCTTTTGTTAAGTGAGCCCTCAGTCCCGCAGTGATCCCCAGTGCCAAGTCCTCCTCCTGTGTTTTCTGTGCTCAGCCTGCCGGTGGGCTCCACTGACATGGCCACACTGCCTTCCGGGAGCACCTGCTTCACCGAGTGTTCTAACAGACACTGGCTCTTGATTCCTTTAAGTGACTGTTCATGCCATTTTGTGAGATCCAGGAGAAGTCCAGTGGGGGTTTCTGCTGGGACTGTGTCCAGTCTCTCTATTAGTAGAAAGTGCTGTTCTTTAACCCCATGATTTTCCCCACATGGGCTTCCACCTTGCAGGCTCCCTCGGATGTTCTGCACGGCCATTCATGTCAGTTCTTTCCAGGGGCCTTTCCCTGGTTCTCATCCAACATGCCAGCTCCAGCTGATTGGGGATGTGCTCTACAAGGGTGAGGCCTTTTGTTCTGTGATTTCCCAGATTCTCCCAAAGGAATGGCCAGTGGGAGGCCCGCAAGATGGCTCTCCATCCATGAATCTGAGTCTGCAGGCCTGGGACCATGAATCTGAGTCTGCAGGCCTGGGACCGAGTACGCTCGTCAGAGAGAGTAGTCTGGGGCTTGTGCAGAGGGCTGGGGTTAGGGCTGCTTCCAGTGGCAATGGACTGCTGGGAAGGAGCATGAAAAGGGCAAGGTTTGGCTCTCTTCCTTGCCATGTGTTTCTGGGTCTCTTGGCTTGGGTTTTTCCATAAGAATCACAGTATTTTTGTCCTTAGATAACCCAGACATGATTATGGTTTTCTATATTTGTTTCTTTAATGTTCAACAGCTATATAATTTTTGGCATTTCAGATTTGAATTTACCCCACACTGACAGACCCCTGGGCCTCACATACCCAGCACACAGAGGGGGCTGACAAGAGGAGAGGAGTTTTAGGTTCTAGGCAAAGCCGGATGTCCTTTCTAGCTCCTGCCGCTGATGTGTGTGCGAGATGAAGCTCTACTGAGAACTGAGACACAGCAAGATTGGTGCCTTCCTGCCCTGTCCTCCCCTGCTGTAGCCAGGCGGCTGCAGAGCAGAGGCCGGTGGTCAGGCTGCAGTGCCCGCCCCCGCCAACCCTGTGAGCTTAGGAATCACGCAGAATAAAAACAAAATGCATGTGTAGGTCCTGCCTGAAAATACTACCGTATTTTGCATTTTTCCTCAGTTGGATTACTGCTTGCAGATTGAAGATTCCTTTTCACCAAAAAGGACCTCCTTCCCAGTAACCCGCTACTTGCTTACTATGTGATTGAAAGACTCCAAGTAGGTCTTTACCCTTTTCAGTAGCCCAGAACCAGGGGCCACAGCATATGAGTGAAATATTTTGGCATCTGGTTTCTCCGTAGGTTTCATTGCAGGAAATTGCACTACAACCACACACACAGGTTCACACATGCGAGCTAGAGCAGATTCTCAAGCCTGCCACGGTGACATCTGCCCCACATCAGTGCACAGTGTAGGTTTGTTAACAATATCTGTTCTTCAACAGCTTCGCCTTTGAGTTTTCTGCTGCCTGAAAAGTTATGGAATCTGTCTCCTCCACAGTGTATGGCCACTGATGTCTGCTCAGGGTTTTTGTTCCCGTTTTTATGGCTTCCTTCCTAGGGATGCCCCCATGTTGGCACAGCTTAGGCCTCACTCAGGATGGTCAGAGCTGTGCTTAAACACTGTGGGCCAGAGGGATTCTCAGCCTTTGCCACAGGGTCTGAAGCAAAGTAGGTTTTCTTAAATAAATGCTTCTCAATTTGTTATATGCCCTTGGTTGATTTCCAGCATCTTAAAATGGTTGTTTTTGATAATTTTGTCCAGTTTATCATTGTTTTGGGGGAGAGGGTTTGCCAAGCTCCTCATCACCTTTCAGAAATCCCACCTCCCTTGCTGCTTCTCCAGAATACTTAAGTTCTAGCAAACACTGTACTCAGATGCAAACTAGTTTATAGAGCACACATGGTTTTAAATCACTCAGATTCTTGCTGCATTGTTTTGACCGCTTGCTCCCTCTTTTTATATGTTCTCTCCACTTTCTATCTCAGAGAATCTGAGGACGTTAGGTTAGGTCACGTCAGAAAGGCTGGCTTTCAGAGCCACACCCAGCACTCTGAAGCTCACTCATAGGCCAGCCTGATGGCATGTCCCATGTGGACTGTGATGAGATTTCTCACATTAGATTTGCTGCACTCACAGATGAGGGGTGGCATCGGCCTGAGAGTTCACAGTAAAACTGTTGGCTTCCACAGCAGGTCAGTGGGCTCCCCACCCCTCTGTCCCGAGGCACCTCTTTGAAGGCATGTGGATCTTAATGGACTGGTGCTGTAGGTGGGTTTCTGAGGGGGTAGCAGTGATGATTCCATATGACAAAATCCAGAAGGCTCCCCCACGACTGTGCAGGGACCCCAAATTCACTTGCTGCTCCACCAGCTTGCATCTGCCAAGGCTCTTGCCCTCCATTCGTCACCTCTACAGGAGCACAGGTGGCCTGTGTGTACAGGAGGTGCCTCATGAGAACTGTGCAGGACTCGGGACCATCAGAAGAGGTGAGACTGTGCTGTCACCACAGTAAAGAATTAAACATAGTGAGGGGTCTTCCTCATGGTTTTATGGTTTCCGGGCTTGAGTACAATTTTATTTAAAAGAAATACATTTCTCCTGGAACGATGTTCACAAACCTTCAAGCCCTGTTTTCTATGGGTAGGCACTGGTGGAGAAGTGACATCCCTGGGTACCTGGCCAGTGCCCCTCAGCCCTGTGGCCCAGTGGGCAGCCCTGGCTGTATACAGCAGGCACCACTGTGTTGATTCTCCCCTCAGGCTGTGCAGTAGGTCCTAGCTCTTAGGTTCTGATTTCTGTGGTCTGGGTGGGGTCGAGGCAGTGGGATGTTTGAGAGCTCCCCAGGGGGCTCCACAGTGAAGGCAGGGTGAGTCATTGCACAGTTTGGGTGAGACTCTTGGGTGTGTTCATGGGGTAAGTCGCTCCTTGAGACCACTGCTGCTGCTTCCTGGTCTGGCTACCTTGTTGAGCCTCGTCTGAGTGATGAGATTCCCATATCTTGGGAGATGAGGGAAGGAAGGGCCTTTGCCCCTCACAGGGCATGGCTGCCTGTGGAGAGTGCATGATCTGAGCACAGGGCCAGCCCTCGGGCAGGATCTTGTGCACTTCCCGGTCCCTCCTGCCTCCTCCGCCTGCCCCTGTGGTCCTGTGAGGAGGACGACTGGCCTGTCTGCAGATCAGCATCTACCTGGATGAGCTTCCTTGAGGTTGCTTGATCATTCCTTATGTTTGTATTTCTTTTCCTGTTTCAGTAGGAATATCAGAGAGAAGGCTGAGGTGGTAGAAACTGGGAGTGGGGAGGCTGAGGCCCCTGACCTTGTTGGGGAGGGATCTCCGACAGGCAGGGCAGTGAGGTTCCTGCAGGAGTGGAGTTGGGGTGGGACATGGGGTGTGTGTGGAATTTTCCTCTCTTCCTCTCTATGCATCGCTGCACTCTGGATGGTAGCAGAGAAACAAGTTCACATGTGCGTCTTTTTTTAAGCACTAACATTAAGATGCACTTATGTTCGAGTTACTAGCTATGAAACAAAAATATGTAACTAAAGACAGGAAGAGACAAAAATGATGAGAAGGAGACAGCTCCAGGCAGCATCAGTTATATCAGTAAATTTGAATGTACATTTTGCTATTAAAAGACAGATACTCATGAACTGCTGACCCACACAACTACATGGGTGAATGTGAAAACAACTGGTGAGCAGAAGAGTCCATGCTCTATGGTCTCATGTTATAAGATTCTAGAAATGCAAACGCTAGTGGCATGAAGAGATCCTCAGGAAGATGGCATAGGTGTGTTGTTCTTATAACTCCCACCAAGACAACTGAAAACCCTGGGAATTTTACATAAAATAAAATTAAAAGAGCATAAAAGACTCTGAAAGCTGGGGAGAAGAAGGCAAACCAGCTAGAGACCTCAGGTCCCAAGTAACTACACGGTGGCAAGTTGCCTTTTTCTTTTTGCTTACTGTGTCCTGGACTGGGTGCTAGAGAAGTCAGAAACCTGGAAATGCCAATGGGTACAGACAAAAAAAAAAAAGAAAAGAAAATCCAAAAACACCTGTTTCTTTCTAACCGAAGGAACAAAAAACGGGCAGCCTAGCCAGATGGAAACCTTTTAGACAAAAAACATTCTGCTCCAGCCAGACATCCCCCCAAAACTGTGGCCCCACCCTGATCCTTTCCAGGAAAGGTTGCCTGGAGAGTTAAGTTCCGATCTCACAGGCTATAGTGAGGCACACCAGTCCTCACCGTGGTGGTGTCAGAGAAGGCTGAGCAGGGTCCTGTACTTCACCTGAGCCACTGTAAAGAAGGCCCTCCCCCCTGCCATCTCAGTGGGGGCCCCATGTGGAGCTGGGACACCCCACCTGCCAGCAGTAACAAGGAGCCCCTCTCCACCAGGGTGTCAGCTAAGGCCAAGTGGGGAGTCTAGACTTCTACTCTAAGCTGGCATCACCCCAGCAGTGTGCCTAACCCTCCCCCTTCCTTATTGCAGTGGCGTCAGAGAAGGCCAGCAAAGGCACAAGGTTTAAATAAGACCCAGAGTCTCCTGATGTAGTTTCAAAATTCTAGGTTTCAACTGAAAGTCATTCAGCACACTAAGAACCAGGAAGAAGTCAACTTAAATGACAAAAGGCAGTGAAAGACACCCAGGCCAAGATGAGGCAGATTTTGGAGTTACCTGATCGGGACTGTACAGCAGCCATCATAGAAATGCCCAGTGAGCAATTGTGAACACACTTGAAACAGATGAAAAATGCAAGTCTCAGAAGAGGAATAGAAGATGTAGGGAAGAACCAAACTGAAATTTTAGAACTGAAAAATAACCAAAATTTAAAAATACAAACTATACACTCTTAAGTATGTGCCACTTTATGTACATCAGGTGTACCTCAATTAAGCCATTATAAAACAAACTCAGATTCAGCCTCAGAGAAGTCCAAAGACACACTCCTTATAAAAGACCCAGAAGTTTAAAATGAAGAGATGAGGAAATCACCAGATCCTTACCCACAAAAAGAAAGAAAGCGAATCTGGGGCCAGCCGGGCAGGGACATGACTGAGACCTGCGTTGCCTGCGCTTCTGGTCTGGGGTTGCCCAGGGGTTGGCTGAGCTGCAGTAACAGAGGTCCTCAAACCACAGTGGCTTGTAAACACAAAGGTTTGTTTTTCATCCACTGGTGTCGACCGTGTCCTTGACTGTGCGTCCCCACCATTTTCCACAATGACAGTGCAGCCTCTCTCTGGCATGCTGTTGGTGTTGTAGCATAGGGAAAGGGGCATGGAGCACTAACCCCAGACGGTAAGTCTAATCCTGGGCGGGCTGCCACACAGCCAGGACTTCAGTGGGGTGGGGAAGTGAGCATTCATGCAGTCATTCAGGCACCCTGACTGAACTTTCTAGTCACAAACGTGTGCTTCCCTCCTTCCCCCACGCAGAATAAACCCTGCCCAAGGAAGACGACCCAAAAGCCCAGTCTCTTTGTGGCACCAGAGTTAGTGGCCAGAATCCCATTACCATTTTTTATCTACTGTGGTTCTGTCTCCTCTTGCTCTGGAAACATAAAAACTGAGAGGTTGCTAGCCACCCTCCCAGCCCAGTGTATGAAGGTGGGGTCACTATGCTGCACCTCAAACAAGCCCCTTTTCCTGACAGAGCGGAAATGGGAGACACCAGCACTCCCTGAACCCCAGCAGATCCGAAATCCTCCTGGGCAATGTAGGAACACTTACCCCAGTCTGGGAGCACCTCACCAGCCCTTTGACCCTCATTCTCTCTGTGCCCTCAGTCCTCTGTCCTCCAGAGCAGGGGTTGGCATTTCTATAAAAGAGCAGACAGTAAATATTTTAGGCTCATGGGCTCTACGGTGTCTGTATCGACGTCCCAACTTGGCACTTTCCTCCTGTGGCGGGAAAGGAGCACAGAGGACGGGCAGAGTGCGGGCACGGCTGTGTGCCAGTTCACCTCCAGTGCCTTGGCTGGATTTCCACAAGGGGCAGAACCTGCGCAAGGGGCCTCACTCCTCTGTTTCTCCCCCGGGCCACAGCAAAGAGGGCTCTAGAGAGTGCACTCCCTGGGCGGGAGGTTCCTCTACCAGCACGGCACCCTCTTAAGCTGAGCTTCCTGCCCTCGCAGGGCAGCTTGCCCCATGGGCCGGCAGTCATGCCCCATGGGCTGGCAGTCATGCCCCGTGGGCCAGCAGTCATGCCCAGGCTTTTTCTGAGACCTAGGATAGGGAACCTCTGCCTCTGTCCTCGTCACCCCCTTCCCCCAGCAGATTTGCCCGACTAAAGTCTTATGTCAGCAGTTTGGACAGTGGGCATTATGGTCTGAATTGTGTCCCCCCAAATTCACAGGTTGAAGCCCTAAACCCCAGTGTGACTGTACTTGGAGATGGGGCCTTAAGGAGGTAATGAAGGTAAAGTGAGCTCTAAGGACAAGGGTCCTCACATGGAAAGGAAGAGACCCCAGGAGCACTTTAAGTTGCTCCCTGTGGACACTGCGGGTAATGCCAGGCGGTTTGTATGGAGCTGCTCAGGCTGACGTACCGTGTCGCTGCATGAGCTGCACTTGCCGCCACCAGGGAGACCATTTTCACCTGATGGGACGACTGGCAGAGCAGTTGTGGCTACTGAGACCTGGATGTGTAGAAGACCCTTCTCAGAGATGACCAGCATGAGCCTGTCACTTCAGGGAAGCAGCTGAGAGTTTTGTTGCCAGTGATGACCTTTGAGCTCTCAGGCAAAAGTGAGAATTATGGAAAATTTCTATCTGCCACTGTTGATATCTCCTAGGGAGCAGCCTTTGAGATCCCTGAGCCCTCGTGGCTGTCCCATCACTGCCCAGCCTGTCGTGTGTCTGCTTCACATAAGGACAGCAGGTTAAGCTGGATCACCTCTCAGCCCTATTGTAAGGGGAAGAGCTACTCCAGGGGCTGGAATAGGGAGGGAGGGGGCCTTGGCAGACCATATGACTGTTTTTGTAACTCCAGATGTGCTGTGGGGCCACCAGAGCCCTGAGAACAAGTCTGTCATGTGCCAGTTCAGTCCAGGAGTTCTTGACCAGGGCTCTAGATGGGATCTGGATGGTGGCCTGGGCTGGTGCGTAGGATGGGTGGACCTTGAAATTCTCTGAGACTAAAAGCTCTTTTGGGGTACATGGGGAGCAAGGAGACTTTGCTGGGGAGGGGGTGAATAGCTCTCATCAGTTCTCCAGGCGCCCATGTCTCCAGAGGCTGTCAGCTGCTGACCACTCAAATACCCTTGTTACCTGGCTCAGCACGACCCTCCCTGGCACAGACAGCCCAGAACCAGGCTTGGCTTTGCATTGTCTCAGGGTCTGACAGTGTTTTTCCAAACCCGTTTTGTGCCTGGGTTGTCGGGACTGTTCTTTTAGACACTTGCAGTAAGAAGCCAAGCCACAGGAAGCTACATTCCTGGTGTAAATCTTAGGTTTCTGGCTTACTTTCCCAAAACCCCACATGAAGAAAGAGTAAATTACAGAAGGAGAAGCAGCTGCTGATATGGCACAGCCAGCTACCCCTGTGCTGCATGGGGTACCGCACCTCACCACCATGCAGGGCCCTCCCCTGGGGGCTCACACACTTGCCACGTTTTGAAGCGGGGAAGACCTGGCTCCCTGAAGTTCTGCAGGTGGAAATGGAGATTGAGGGCCATCAGGAACATTCTCTAGACAGGACTCCATTCCCACGACTCACCAGCCTGTGGCACAGGAGATAACCTTAGCTTTCGCCAGCCTGTCTCAGAGTGGCCGTGGCTGCCCTGCTGTTGTCCCCAGGACCTTGTTTGTTCCTTGCCTGCTCAGCAGTGGTGCCGCAGCCCTGGTGCTCCAGGGAGGATGTGGGTTTCTCTGTGTGACTGAAAGGCTGCAGCCCCCCAGGCACCATCCTGAGCTCTAGGGGATAGGAGACTGCTTTCCCCTGATCCTTTCTGAGGCATGTGGTGCATGTGGACCTGGGGCCCATGTCTCAAAGTGCTTCTTCCTCCAGGTTAGACCAGTGCTCAGGATGGGGCAGATGGCCCCTCCACTCCTCCCACAGCCTTGTCATAGCATCTGCACAAATGTGCATCTTGGGGACCACTCATGCCCAGACCATGCAACCCTGAGCCCCACCAACAGTGCTGGCTCTGTGAAGAGCCCCCTAAGTGGAGCCCCCATCCTGCACAGAGTCCAGGTACCTCCCCTGTACCATGCTGCTCCTCTGAGCACCCCTCTGTGGAAGGTTCTTGAAGACACAGCTTTATGGAGGCCTCTGTAATGCCACCAAACATTTTGCCATTGCATGTAAAGATGAGACACACAGGACCACCAACATCAAGCTCATCTAGAGAGCAGAGTGGGGAGTGCAGATGGAGTGATGAGCCGCTTGCAGAGCAAGAGGACACAGACACTCAGGCCAGCTGCACTGCTGGGAAATGGCATGTGTGTGTGTGCACACATGTGAGTGTGTGCATGTGTGAGCACATGTGTGCATTCTCACCACAGCCTAGGAAAGGGCTTTTGAGGAAGACAGCACCATAGCAGGGTTTGGACAACATCTTAAGTTAGGGGAGGAAAGCTGGGAGCAGAAGGACAGCCTGGGGACAGGAGCACCGTGTGACAGACACTGAAAACCTGCCCCCGGCACTCCTTATTTCCAGTTGTGAAATGTTGGCAGCTCTTCTTTAATTAAGCACCCATCCTTTGTCAGTAATGAAAATCATATTTTTAATAAAATAGGATAATTAGTGGTTTGGGAATTTGGTATAATAATCTTTATAAGCTGATATTATGGTGCTGAAAATATTTTGTGATTGGGGTTTTCCAAAAGGGAAAAGAATCAAAGGGAACATAGTCTCTGTCTGCTTTGTCCCTACTGTGTATAAATAAGTAGCACTTTGCCTTCTGCCCTCTCTCCTGGGCCCTTGTCAACTTCTCCAGCATGGCAGCAGCCCCTCCAGGCTGCCACCCAGGTGGGAGCGTCCCCTCTGCCCACCTACTTTGCAGCCAGTTTTCTTAGCAACTGTCTCTGCAGTTCATTCTGCCCTCCCACTGCCTTACTGCTCTCCTGGCCACAAGAAAAGGCCTTCCAGCTCACCTCCCTGTAGCCGGACTCTGCTCTGAGGGCCCTGATTCTGGCTCGCTGAGGCATCTGTCCATGTCCTGCAGCTTGCTGAATCATGACACGTCCTCCGCACTCCCCTCACACGCCCCGCAACCCTCTGCCATCCCCGAGCTCTCAGGGTCCCTCCCTGAGCACCACAACCCTCATGGGGTCGTGGCATCAAAGCTGTTTGTTCCCATCCCACTGGGTTTTCAGTGTCTGTCACACGGTGCCCAGCATACTTATGGGATCCGATGCCTGTTTTTCTCTTGCAACTGCAAAGAAAACCATGAACATTCATCCATGGTCGGAAGTGCCATGCAAAGGCTGGCAGCTCTGCTTTTCTGACAGGGAGGAGGAGGAAGACAACCCCCTCGCATTCTCGGCTTTTGTTAAACATCATCTGACCAATGGCCTGTGAGGCTGGCTAGCTCCATGAGCGCCACATCCTTAACTCTTCAGGAGAGAAATGGGTTCTGTAGCTCTACTTAGACAAGGGAAAAGTCAGAAACATTCTGGTGTCATATTTCATTTTTAAAAGTTTATCAAAGAGTTCCAGTCAAGATGGCGGAATAGACAGTCCCTAGCATCACTCTCTCCCATAAATCAACCAATTCACAACTATAAAAATGTAACATCAGCTAAACTGGGGCTGCTGGAGCTCAGGGGAAGAGGAGAAGAGACCTATGGAGTTTGTGAAGGCAGGAGAAACCATGATGAGAGAAAGAAAAAACTGCTCTGAGGGTTTTGGGCCATGGCCACTTTAAGGCTAGAGCTGATGAGTGCATGGAGCAGGAGCCGGCAGAAGCCACAGCTCTGCCCTTCAGATGGAGTTACTTGGAGGTGGCAGGGGAGAAGAGGGCCTTTGTGGCCCCCAGGACAGCAAGACCACTAATAGGGTTCCCATGGACCCACACAGGAGCGAGGAGCCAGAACAACTGAAATAAGGGAGCCATTCAGTCATCACAAGGGCATACACAGGGCCCGTCCCATGGGAAGTGTTTGGAGCAGGAGCGGTGGGGGAGACAGGCCCACCAGGAGAACACTGGGGCACAGCAAGGACAGCTGACCCACTCCCCAATCAGCAGAGGACCACTCAGAGGAGACTGGCTGGCAATGCAGAATCGCATGGGGTGCAGTTTGATGAAAAAACTCAGGCCCAGATCAGAGTTTCTACACAACCCAGATCCACTGGGTCTCTGGAGAGCCAGAAGTACCTATAAGGTCAACCATTAAACCCTGAGCTGCACAAAAAGCCTTCCCTCGGGAAACAGCAGCAAAGCAACAATTTAGCTCAACCACACAGCTCAAATACTGGTTCCTACAGGAAGTTCCCCCATTTTAGAAGTAAGCAAAGGACAAAAAATTAGTTCCAGCCCAGGCACCCCATCAGCACCTTGGGGCCCACCAGGGGATGTGAGGCTTAGAGCCGGGAACCAGACCCCACTCCCATATCCAGGCACACCACACCAGTGCCTTGGGGCCCACCTGGGGACCCGAGGTATGGAGTGGGGACCAGACACACCTCACAACCAGGCACACTCACAGCACCAAGGAGCATGCCAAAAACATCACCTCCATGTGGGTGGCCCACCACAGCCACCACAATAACCATGGCTGCTGCAAAAGCGGCTAGCCACCACAACCACCACGCAGATGGTCCGCCAGCCACTGGAGTTCATTGACACAAGAAGAGTCATCAGCAGAGATAAAGAAAAGAAGAGTATGTCTCTCTCCACAAAGCCCATTTCAGAGTGACAGAAGAAGCATCTGCTCTATGATAATATTGGGGGACCTGATCATACTTCTCAGCATGTATGGGGGACAGATCATCTAGGCAACAAATCAATAGAGTAACCATTATTCTTTCAGAAGGAGATAAGAAATCTAGGGTAATTAGAGGGGGGAGGGGGAAAGGGAGGGGGATGGGGAGAGATTGGACAAGGGGCATAAAGAATAAGTACGATTTGTAACAATGGCATAGTGCCTTTAACCTTGTATAATAAGGGGAGAAACTATGAAGCTCTTTAGAAAATTCTGCTACAACTTCTATGTTACTTAGAGGAAGACTTTCAACACTGATCCCACCATCTACATGTATATAAAACTCTCTCCTGTATTTGCCTTAAATTAATTTCCTAAGCTGGAGTAACCAGACAGTTAAGCTTACTAATTATCTTCAATAAACTTATTTATTATTTAATTGAATCAAAATTGATTATACATATTTTTGGGGTTCAACAGTGAGATTTGATCAGCATATCAATAAATAAATAAGTTTGTCGAAGGTAATTAGTAAGCTTGTACCTTAATTAGTAAGGTAATAGAAGTTGTAGCAGAATTTTCTAAAGAGCTTCATAGTTTCTCCCCTTATTATACAAGGTTAAAGGCACTATGCTAGGGAACCTAAGCTTTGGGAAGTTAACCAATTTCAGCCTTGCCACCAGCCCCCTCTTGGACCCCCAGCATGTGTGTGTTATGAAGTGAGCTGTGGCTCTGGATTCTCCTTGGCTTTCTTCATGCCGTCCTGCATGCCTGGGGAAAGGAGGGGAAACTATATGGCTGGATCAAGCTTAACAAAAACAGCCAGTGAGAGCTTCCTGTGGAGCACCTCACACAGCAGGCCTCACCAAGCCTCAGGAACACTGTGTGCGATGGACAGAGTGACCTTCCTGTCCAGCAGGTGGAGGCAAAAAGACCAGGCCTGGCAGGCAGCCATCCCCACCTCACTTAGAGCCTTAAGTAAAGTTTTTATAAGGTGAATATGGTTTTCATTTGCCAATACTTAGCATTTTTCTTTTATGTTCATAACTGTTTGGGGCTTTTCTTATGAAGTGCTTAATATCACAGAGTTTAAAGCAAAGAAATCATGTTCATCTCAGGGCATTTTTATGGAGAAGAAAGAAGCGCCAGGCTGAGGGTCACTTTCTAGGCCTTACAAAGATACCACCTTACAACATGTCACTTCCAGTTGTCCTGTCTCCTAAGGTTTCTCTTGTCTATGACAGTTCTTTAGAGTTTGCTGTTGGCAGTTTTGAGGAGTTCTGGTCAGGTAAGCTATAGAATGCCCTCAGTGTGGATTTGTCTGCCGTTTTTCTCATGGTTAGACTGGGGTCATGGACTCTTGGGATGAATTCACAGAACTAAAGTGCCATTCTCATCACAGTATATCAAGGATACATCATATAAACATGATTTATGTGTATTGATGCCGACGTTTTTAACTGGCTGTGGTAGAGTTTGTGAGGTTGCTCTATCACAGATACTCTTATCTCTCCTTTCCATACTGTATTCCTTGGAAAGAAGTGAATGTTCTGATGTGAATGTGTGTGTCCTCCAAAATTCATATGTTGAAACCTAACCCCCAAGGTGATGGAGTTGGGAGGTGGGGCCTCTGAGAGGGTGGAGCCTCATGATGGGATTTGTACCCTTATAAAGGGACCCCAGAGAGCTGCCTCATCCCTTCCACTACATGAGCACATGGCAAGAAGGCACCATGTGTAGCTTGGAAGAGGGTCATGCTAGGACTCTGATCTCAGACTTCCAGCCTTTAAAACTGTGAGAAACAAGTCTCTGTTTTTTATAAGCCATCCTGTCTATGGTATAGTATTTTGTTATAGCAGACCGAACTAAGACAGATGTTCTTTATCAAGTTGAAATCATTCCCCTCTATTCTTAAATTGCTGGTAGTTTTTATCATGAACAGATGTTGAATTTTGCCAAATGCTTTTTTATGCATTAGTTGCTACAATCATATGGTTTTATACTTTAGCTTGCTGATATGGTAGTTTATATTGATTGTCTTTTGAATATGGCATCATGCCTGAATAAATCCTACTTGGTCATGGCGTATAAATCTTTTACACGTTGCTGGACTCATTTTGCTAATATTCTTTAGTTCGTTTCCATCTGTGTTTATGAGAGATGAGTCTGTAGTTTTCTCTTTTTATACTGTTTATCTCTGGTTTTGGTATCAGGGTATAGTAACCTCAAAAAATAAGTTGGCAAATTTTCTCCTATTTTCTCTAAAGGATTTTCTAAAGTTTGTGTTCATTCTTCAAATGTTTGGCAAAATTCTCTGGTGAAACCATCTGGGCCTGGAGATTTCTTTTTCTGGAGCTTTTTATTACTAATTCAATTTCTTTCATTCTATTAAAGATATTGAGATTGTCTATTGCATTTTTATTGATTTTTTTATAGTTTGTTCTTCATATCTTCTATATTTTTGCTGAGGCTTTTTTAGAAACTTGCTTTAAGCATGTTTGTAAATGTTCAGTGAAGCTGCTTTAAAATCCTTATCAGAGAATTTTAACATCTCTGTCATCTCAGTGTTGGCATTTGTTAATTTTCTTTTCTCTTTCATGTTCAGATGTTCTTAGTATTTGGTATGACAAGTGATTTTTGTTTGTATCCTGGAAATTTTGGTTATTATGTTATGAGATTCTGAATTTTATACAAATCTTCTGTTGTAGCAGGCCTCTGCCAACATTGTAGGGGGAAGGGACACCTTGTTAGAAACAAGCTGAGCTCAAGGTCCAGGCTCCTCATTGGATCTCTGCTGACACCACTGGGAAGGAGAAGGGTGTCTTGTTACTGCTGTGTGGGAGTGGAGGACTAGGCTCCCAACTCAACCTCTTCTAATAGGTGGTGACGGTTTAATATGTGTGTGAGCATGTGCGCACTTTGCATGGAGTAGGGCAGATGTTGTCAAAATGCTTTCTGACTTATAGGTTCTCCCCGTCTTAGTCCTTTCCCTAGACAGAGCAGGCTCTTCTTGAGACTTTTTTTTTTTTTTTTTTTTTCTGTATCTTTTGGCATTTTTAGGTTGCAAGCTCTTCCAGTGACCTGTCTGGAATATATAGGAGGAAAAAACAAGACAAAGAACAGTGACCTCACTGCTGTGTCATTCTTCAAGTCCCAAGGTCCCTAGCCAGTCCACCTTCTTCTCTCTACCTTTCAGGGTGTTCTTATGTTTGTTCTGTATATAATATCCAGAGTTTTTATTTGTACTCAGCAAGAAGAATAGGGAGGGATGTATCTACTCCATCTTGTGCAGAACCAGAGCCCTTGTCTTCCTACTGATTACTACTGTCACCTGTGCCTTCTTGGTTGTTTTTCTTGATTTATCTTATCAGAAGATTGTATATTATTTAGGCTTTTTTTTAAAGAACCAACTTTTGTATTTATTGATCTTCTCAATTGACTTTTTTCTTTACTTCTGATCTTTTATTATTACCTTTTCTACTTTCTGTTCTTTTTCTAACTTCTTAAATTGGATCCTTGACTCACTAGTTTTTCTGCCTTTATTTCTAATATAAAAGGCTGTAAACTTTCCTATAAATCCTATTGTAGCTGCTTATTACAAAATTTGGCATGCAGTGATTTTATTATTGTTGAGGTCTAACTATTTTCTAATTTCATTATGCTATTTCCATACATTTCTTATTTAGAAGCATTTTTTAAGTGTTATGTGCAAGGGAATTATAAAGTTATCTTTCGCTAGTGATATTTAATCTAATAGCCTAGTGAGTAGAAAGCATGGTCTGTTGATTCCTTGTCTTCAAAATCTGCTGAAACTTATATTATGAGCTAAAACATAGTCAATTTTGTTTTATTTTCTGAGAGCTTTAGGAGAATGTGTTCCTCTGTCAGGTGCAGAGTTTTATAAACAGACACACTATCATGTTTTTGTGTTGGTCGTGTGTTCTACATCTTAATTACTTTGGGGTGTGCTTGAGTGACTGTAATTGAGAGAGGTATGCCGGCACCTCCCCCGATGGGCAGTTTGTTGGTTTGGCTTGAGTGCTGCTCCCCAGATTGAGTCCCCAGCCGTGGGCTCTCATACCATCCATGTAGTTCTTCACTGCACATGAACAGTTATGTTATCTTTGTCTCGATTAGTGCTATAATCTCTTAAATTCCCTTCTGACTTCATCTCCTGCCCCTTTTCACCCTCAACCTATTTTTCACTCCAGCAGCCAGAATGTTTGTGTGAAATATCATGACATATCATACCTCTTTTTTCTCAAAACCTGTTTTCCGCATATTCTACCTGCCCCATTCTGAAAATGACTCAATCAGCTTCCTCATCTCTTCTCCAGGTCCATCTTCTGCTGCTCTCCCTCATTCACCGTGTCCTACCTTGTGTCCTTGACCTTCCAAATGCATCCCTCCTCGGGGGCTGTGAACTCACTATTTCTTCTGTTCATGACCTTCCTCCCCTGATGGATGCTTGTCTCCCTCCCTTACCTTCTTCAGGCCTTTCTTCCTGGTGTTTCTATCTGAACTGCAGCCCCACTGGTTGTTGACATGGCCATGCCTGTTTTCATTTGGGCTGGCCTCCCGTATAGCTCCAGGTCATGCCTTTAAGGTGGAGGGTCAACCCACTGTGTTTAGGAAATGCTGTGCCATTTGGGGGTGACCTCATGTTAGGGCAGTCTGTGTGTTACTGCACTGAACACTGACACAGTGAGAGTGACCCAGCCCCTAAAGACTTATGATTTGGGTGGTTGGGGTGGGGGTTGCCCTTGCCCTCCAAAGCCCTTCATGTGGCCCCACCTGCTGCCCCTAAATGAAGGGGCCCTATTGGGCCTATTCTCTACCCCTCTACCATTACTATAGCCCCAGGACCCCTGCCGGGATAAACATCAGCTTGGCTGGAGAATTTTATGTAGCAGAAATAAAAGGAGATAATTAACCTGGGTTCCTCTGTTCCTTCGTGAGTTCTGTCTCTGAGTTATTACATTTATGCATGTTTTTACTGTGTTCTCACGCAGGATTGCAAAGGCAGTGTAATTTCCTCATGTGTGAGGGAACCAAGGTAGTCCTGGGTGTTAGGCCACAAAAGTGGCGAAGTTAGGGTCCAAACTCTGGAACATGTGAAATTGTGGCTTTTATTTCTTCCTCTGCAGACAGATTCATAAGAAGGCTGAATCTGAGTGTACACACACACACACACACACACACACACACACACACACACACACACACATTGTTTTTGCTTTAAGGTTGAACAAAATTTTGTGTTAAGCAGAGGATTCCTTTTATGAATTCTTAGACTCTTTTCTACTAGTACCTCAGAGATTTAAGGTACCAGCTTGGAGACCTTCCATACTTTTCTCCCTAAAAGGACCATACTTTGGTTCCTGAGGAGACCACCTGCGGGGGGGGATTGCCATTTCAGCTTTCTTATGCCTTTTGTTGTTTTAACCAGTCTTGGTTAACAAGAGGTATCTGCCACCAGCTGATCTCTTACTGAGTCATAGTTTCCTGTCTAAAGCGGCTGCCAGATGCCTGCCTGAGAGGCGGGAAGAGAACATGGAAGGAGCCAAGTGCCAGCAGTCGGGACAGCCCCTGCCTCACTGCAGTCTGATGTCAGGCCTCTGGTGAGCCAGCCGTTCGTTAAGAGCCTGCACAGCAGTGTGGGCTGCTTCTGCCCACGTGCGCAGGGTGCCCTTGTGTGCATGCGCCTGTGTGTGCACATGCGTGCAACACGCCCCTGAGTGTGCTCTTCTGTCTGCCCTGTGCGCAGGAGGGAATGTGACATCCTTGGGGGCTCTGTCCTTTGAAACTGATTTGTTGTGGCAGCCTACTGAGCAAGACGTTAGACACCACTGCTGCAGTTACTCAGTGGGTCACATGACGAGAGCTGGCCCTGGAGGTGGGGAGGATCGTGCCCTTCTTTGCTGTTTCTGTCTCCCTCCCTTTCCAACCAGTTGTGCTTTCCCACTGGAGTGGGAGCCACAGAGCATTTGCTGGCTAAGATTTTCATCACACCCCACATCTAGCTCCTCAGGGCATGGTGTCCCAGGCTCCCCAAAGAGCTTGGAGATGTTGGAAGAAGTGGGTTGTCATGCGAATGCACCTGTCACTTCACTTTCCAGATTTCTGGTCTTATGATGTTCCTTACCAATTTAGTGACATATCAGGGTTACGTATATTTCATGAACCAGTTCCCTTCAGATGTTTCTAAAACAATGTAAATTACACGTGGAATATACCTTGTTAAAGTTTATTAGCTTCTGGTCACATTGCATTGTTATCAGAGACTGCTGTTTGTACCATCTCTATTTCATGTAACTTATCAAGTTTTTCTTTGTGCCCTAATATAAGCTAAGTTATTTTTTATTTTAAATGAATTTTCAAGTGTATTTAAGCAGGAGGCCTGTTCTCTGTCACTGGAGTGTAAATTTCGACGTGCACGTCCCAAACATCCACCTTATCTTATTAGTGCTTTTCGGTGTTAACTTATTTTTGGCCCCTTAACTTGCTTTGGGCTGATGGTGATGTGTTAACATTTCCTATTATCATTGTTGTGTTTCTGTTTCTTTTTCCAACACTGATAGTTTCTGCTTTATAAAGCCAACTTCTATGTGTTGTGGTTCTTGTATATTCTTAACTAACATAGCGTCTTTGTGAATTGAGTCTTTCAGCATCAGAAAGTGCCCTTCTTGGTCTTGTGTGGTGCCTTGGGCATGAGCTTGTACCTTGGTGGACATTCGGATCTCAACCTCTGCATTTTAATCTTACACACTTGCCTCGTATACTTTTGCCCGTTTCTTGATATGTAGCCTTTTAAATCACTTGGCAATTGTGTCGCCTGTATAAAGCAGAGTGGGTCTTGTAAACCAATCTAAAATTTTTGGTAGGTGGGTTACACCTGGTCACATTTATTCATTTGCTGATAAAATCGATATGTTCAGTCTCATGTCATATAACTTGCTCCTGTATTTGGTATGTATCGTGTGCTTATTTTTTTAGTGTGGTTTGTGATCTTTGCTTTTTTTCTTTTTTTAATTCTTTTGGCATTTAGTAAAGTTTGTAATTTTGTTCTGTTGGCTACTTTTATAGTAGTTTCTTTCACAGTGCCTTAGTTCCTGTTTCCTTCCATTGACATTTTTATTTGGTTTGTTGGCTTTAAAGGGCATTCTTTTCTCCCACCTGTTTGCTGTTCACATTCAAGGAGCTCGTTCTACTTTCCCTGTTTTCTGGTTCACCTGCCTCTTATTCATTTATTATATTTTTACCTTTTCAGAACAGCCCCCTGCCCCAGGGAAAAAAAAATTTTTATACTACTCCTTCATCCTTGTCCTCACTTTTTGTTTTAGTCTTTGATCAACAGGAACTCATTATTTTTGGTTATGCCAAATTTCCCAGTTATCTCTTGGTTTGAGGGAGCTTGTCTTACATAGGTTCCTCATGAAGGGCTTGTAAACACATATTCCTTGAGTTCTTGGATATTTAAAACTGTATTCTGTAGCTTTAATTTTGAAGGAGGGTTTGGCTGACATAAAATCCTTTGGCCGCACTTTGTTTTTACTTGAGTTTATAAAAATATTGCTCCCCTGTTCACTTATTTTGTACATTGCTGTCAGAAGGTCTGATACTCGTATGATTCTCTTTCCTTTGTTGAGTGAGCTGGTCTTTCGCCTAGAGTCCCAGAGTTCTCTCTGTGAGTCTTCACAGCACGCAGGGTGTTGCCTGGGAGGGGCCTCTCTGGCTCAGTTTGCTCAGGCACACAAAGAACCTTTCTAATTCCTCTCTTTTTCTTCATAAAAACATTTCTAGGGTTTTCATTTTATGTATTAGTTCTGTTTCACAGTTTTGCTGTTCTTTTAGGGGAACTCTAATATATGTTTCTAGGATCCTCTTTGGCCTATGTTCTATATGTACCAGCTCCTCTTTGATCACTTTTAACTTCTTGATTAGTTTTATTTTCTCATGATGTTTTTCAGTCCTCTCTTCAATGTACCTTATACATTCAATTCATTCTCTTTGGCACCTTATAACTTACGCTTTATTTCGAGGCTGTTTTGCCTTTCTCTCCAATTTCTTTCATGGGGTAAGTTAATTCTCATTTTACAGCTTCCTGTTTTGTTTTAATTGTCCATTCGTATTTTTTTTTTTTTTTTGGTCGTTTTTTCGTGACCGGCACTCAGCCAGTGAGTGCACTGGTCAGTCCTATATAGGATCCGAACCCGCGGCGGGAGCGTCACCGCGCTGCCAGCGCAGCACTCTACCAAGTGCGCCACGGGCTCGGCCCGTCCATTCGTATTTTTGAAATTTTTAGTTTTTCATTTCTGGCGTTTCTCATATCTGTACATGCTTTTAATAGTTTTAATTTGTACTGGAATGCTGTGTTAGAGTTCTCTGCTTTGCGGTTGGGGAGTAATTTTGTCACCTGAAAAGATTTTAGTTTTCACTTTTCTGTTTTCTTCTCAAAGAACAATAATGAACTTCAGTGATGGTTCTGCTAACTCGTAGATTTTCCTGAACTAACTGGGAAGGGGTGTGTTGAGGGACATGGGATGTCTTACCAGGTTTCATTGTCAAAGAATATCCTTTTCTGTTGGTTAGCAAAATGTAGTTTTAAAAAACTGGTACTTCTGACTCTCTTGCTCAGGCCATTCTCACCATGTGACAACCTGCATTCCTGTAGAGAGTTCCCATCAAGAACAGGGCCCTCACCAAATGTTTCCCTGGACCTTGGATTTCCCAGCCTCATGAAGTTAGCTCAGGAAGTCATTTTTGGACATATGAAAGTGGAGATGTCTGTTAGACATCCCAGCAGAGAGTTGAGACAACTGGACACGAGATTCTAGAGTTCAGGGAAGAGGTTTCCAGGGAAATGGAGACAGGAAGACCCTCACCAGCTGTGTCCCCTGGACTTTGGACTTCCCAGCCTCTGAAACTGTAAGCAATAAATTTCATTTTCTTGTAAATTAAAACAAAAAATAAAATAAATAAAATAAAATTTTTAAATGGTACTTTTGAAAATGGGGTTAAAACTGTGTATCTTCTGAGCCCTTGATATTCTTTTCTCTGTAGGAAACTTAATTTTCACTTTTTCTGTACTTCCTTCCCTCTTCTACCAAGATTCTAAGACATGCCTTTTTCTTCCAAGTCAGTCATTCTTCTCTAAAAGCATTATTATCCCAAGATTGCCACCTCTGGTCTTGTGCACTGTTGAGCCCCTTGGGAGAAAGGGACTAGAGGTCTCCTTGTTCAGTCTGTTTTCTCCTACTATTTTATCCTACTATTTTAATTGTGGCATTTCACTGTCTTCAGAGATGCTTGTTGTCATTGAGTCTGTATCACAGATGTTGTCAAGTAATGAGAGATGCCAGTGCTCCCAGGCCCAGTACATCCTTACAGAACACACAGAACATGCCTCTGCCTCTTCCCTCTGCAGCCACCAGCAACTTTGGCTTCAGCTGTTCTAGAATGTGCTGGACAGTCAGCTTCTCACAGGCCTAGGTGTCAGCTTTCTTTGCTCTTCCATGTTATTTACCACTTACTTGTCCACTTTGTGTCCACAGTTCCTGTTGGTTGCTCCCTCTTCTCCTGACTTTGTAGTGCTTCTGAGTTTGTGCCTTTGTGTCTTGTTAGTGTCATTTTAGTGCAGTTTCTGTAGATGTGGAGATAAACACCTTTTAATTTTGTGATGTTTAATGGGAGGTCCCTTCCATTGCTTTCTTTTTTTTCCCTTAATTTATGAGTATTTATTACTTTTGTTTTAAGAGAGATATAATTCACATACCATAAAATTCACTCTTTTAAAACATATGTTTTAGTGGTTCCCAAGATATTCCCATGCACTGACGTCAAGGCTAACTCAACTGCTGAGTCTCTATGACCCTCCAGGCAGTAACATTTGACCCTTTTACTGCATGACTTTTTTTTTTTTTTTCTTCACTGCATGGCTATCTTTCCACCCATGTGCTCACATAGAAGCAGGAGGTTTTTACCCCACATTTTCTCTCATGGAATTTCCTTACATTCGGTAATTTCTCATTTGCTTTACTTTGAACCTCAGAGTATCGTATGGATGAGGCATATTAGCTTGAAACCACCCCAGTCAGTCTGTTTATTGCCTAAGGTGGTTGCCAGATTGACAGAGAAAGGCAAAAACATTTAACACAGGTTTCTAATTATTTTTGGTGCAGTGATTTCACAATTCCAAATGTTGGGGGCTATTGTAAAAGAGCCTTTTAAGATGTTCATAACAGTAATTTGTGGAAGTCATAAATATGCACCTACAGAATAGATTAAAAAATACAGCAAAGAGGATAATGTTATGAAAATGGGTACTTGTGACTGGGGATCACCAAGGTGAAAATGATGTACTCTGGAAAAACATTAGATGGTGCAGGAGGCAGCTCTACTGGGACAGAATTGCGTGCTGAAGTTGAAGAGGCTGAATGAAATTACTAGCCCTGAAAGTAGAAAAACGACAATGTATTTAAGTTGATACATAACTTAATAAATGTTTTAAGAATAATTATGTATACAAGTAAATGTTAAATATTATAAGTAGGAAGTTTACACAATTTTACTAAAAAATCTCATTTATATTTCTCATTTGTGCAGTAGGAACCTGCCTGTATGTAGAGTTGCCACCCTTGGGGTATTCAAGGTGGAGTTCCCTGGACTAGCTCTTGCCAGCAGTCACATCTCCACATCCCAGATGGTGCCTTATACTCGAATGCTGAAGAAAGTTCACTGCTCTGCTGAATGCTAGAAGTAGTCCTGCTGAAGTTTTGTCCTCTTCTTGTGTTTTTAGGTAGGTGGGCTCCACAACAAAAGTCGATCCTCTACAAACCACCAGCTCTGGCTACGATGCTCTGAGTTGCAGTAAGTCTGAACGTTTGCCGTCTATGAAACTGCTCTGACCCTTAGAGCCTGCTTATGGGGGAAGGTGAGTTACCGCAAATTGTCTTTTATTTTCTTGCTTGTTTGTTTATCAATAATATATATTACAAAGCCAAACTCACCCCAAAAATGAAATGTGTTAGAAGTGGTACAATACTGTGTCTTACCCTGCTTCAGTCTACAGTGTGCCCTGAAGGTCCTCCTATACATGACTCTGGGAAAACTGGGGATTCCTGTTTTCGGTAGCTGTGGGCTGGTTGTGGATGGACACCCCCGGGTCCAGTTCTGTGAGGTGGTCACCTAGCACAAGCTTCTGGCTCCTCCCCAGAGTCAATCCTGGAGAACCAGAGAAGCAAGAGGGAGGCCCAGGTTTCAGGAGTGAAGAACAAAGACGTGCTGGGGGTTGAACATCATCTTGAAGCGTTTAGAAAGAGTGGGCTGTGAAAGCCTGGGGACAGGGGCAACATTAGGAGTGGGGGCACTTTTGTGGTGCCCTGATGTCCCCCTGCAGACATCAGTACCTGTGGTTTGGGCTGTTGCCCTCAACTTCTGTTGATATAACTGCAAGGAAAGTTGGGTGAGTGAATAGTTGTATTGGGAGATTGTCATATACCACTTCAAGAAATAGGCCGACAAAAAATAAGCTGGAGTGTTAATGTCTTAAACAATATAATAAATAAGTTTGAGCTATTAGGTATATTTTGAAATTTTCAAGCATACAGAGAACATTTATAAAACTGAAATGTGTATAGGTCTCAGTAAAGTCTATCTGTAATAAAATATATGTTCTCCACCCATAAGAGTTACATCAGAAACTAATAGTAAAGAATAGCTTATAATATTTTATATAAAAAACTCTCGTGTTTCAATAAAATCGTAAGGGAAATTAAGGAGTTTGGGAGCTGAATGATCATGAAGCAGTAATGTCTAAAGTGATGCGAAACAGCCACAGCAGTGTTTAGAAGACATTTGTCACCACTGTAGATATATGTGTTAAGAAACATGAAAGGTTGAAAACGTCTAGATAAACCAGCCCGAGAAGTTGATAAAAGAGCAAGAGAGCAAACCCAAGGAACCAACGAGGCAGGACATAATGATGGAAATATAAAACACAGAGAAAATTAGCAAAGCCAAAAGCTGGTTTTTTGTTTTGTTTTTAAAGAATCAATAGTTAGGACTCAAGACTGATTCAAGAAAATGGAGGAGTGACACTGGTGACAATCAGTGGAACAAAAGATAAGAAGAAATAGCTGCAGGTGCCACTGAGAAGGAAAATGAGAGTATTGTTGTAAATTAAGGCAAATCATAACTAAAGCCAAAATGTTTCATTATTTTAGTTATTATTTTAGTTATACTAAGTTTCAATTTATATTGTCAGAGCTAGGGCTCAGACCCTCCAAACCCATTGTACAGACTGGGTCCCCAGACCCCTCACATGCAGGTCCATGCTAGGTAATTGGGAAAGATTCCAGGAGCTGTTGGCAGATGGCATGAACTCAGTCCTCAGCTTCCTCAGCAGCGGCAGCTTAGAGGTCCGGCAGTGGCAGTGGCCTTGCAGAGGGTCTTGGGGGCACTAGCAGCAGTAGTGGCCTCCCCATGCCCCCCCATGGCGGGGCATCCCAGGGATGGGAGGCACCGTGGATCAGAGCCACTCATCCTTATACTTAAATCCGTAACCCAGGACACCTGAGTTAATGCAGAATACTTGATGAAGTTTATGTACCTATTAATGGCAAGAGATCTTAACAAACCAGCAATAGAAGAGATATTCCTAAACTTGGTAAAGGTCATACACAAAACCCTGCCACAACAAACATTATACTTAACAGAGAATGTCAGATGCACTCACTTCAAGATTAGGAATGAGGCAAGGATGACCGTTCCCACTACTTCTGCTTTATGTAATACTGGAGCTTTTTCTCTGTGTTCAAGGAAAGTTAAAGAAATGAGACAGTAAGGACTTGAAGGGAAGAAATAAAACTGTTGATATTTGCAGAGGATGTGATGATTTATTATAGAAAAGCCAAGAGAATCAAAACCTGCTAGAACAAATAAAATATTTTAGCAGGTTTTCAGGATATAAGATCAGCATATAAAAATGTATGGTTATGCAATAACCAAACAAAATATAATTTAAAAAATACCATTCTATTCGTAATGGTGTCAAAACCTGTAAAGTATCTAGCAGTTAACCTAAGTGAGAATGCACAAGAACTCTATGGCAAAACTTAATACTCTGTAAAGGACTCAGAAGCTGACGTGAATGAAAGGGTGATATCATGCTTTGTTCAGAATGAGCTAATAATCTGAATGTGTCAGTTCTCCTCATTCAGTTCATAAGTACAGTGATTTCAAATCAAAGTTCCAGGTGGGTTTTGAAGAAGTCAATAAACGTTTAAAATTCACATGTAAGTCTGAAGGTTACTAAACATTCAAGGAAAGATGAGTCAACATTGAAGAAGAGCAAAGCTAGGACTTAGGCCTGACTTTCCAGAGGGTAAAATACTACGAAGTCATAGTTATAAAAACAATGTGCTATTTGCATAAAATCAGACATAGAGTAAACTTCAGATAGTTTAAAGACCTAAATGTGAAAGGTAAAAACCATAAGGTTAATAGAAAAAAATGTAGGAAAATACCTTTACTACCTAGGGCAGAAAAAAAGTTCTTAAAACTTCAAAAAGCAAAAATTATAAAATAAAATTTAATAAATTAGATTATACCAAATTAAAGATTTCAAAGAAGGATTCTGTGGATAAAGTTGAAAAATGAAAGAAAGAAGATACATGTGAAGACTGAAACCAATAAGTCATCAACATCTAGAACATACATAGAACTCCTGTAAATAAGCCACTGTAAAATACACTGTAGCAGGCAGAGTAACAGCTTCCCCAAAAACATCCATGTTCTAATCCCTGAAACCTGTGAATAAATTTCTTTCCATGGCCAGAGGGATTCAGATTGCATTAAGGTGCTAATCAGCTTGGCCTCTGGATGAGGAGATTATTTTGGATTATCTAGGTGGCCCCTTTGTAATCCCAAGCCTGCTTTTAATGTGGAAGGAAGCAGAAGGTCAGAATCAGAGAGAGATTTAAAGATGTTAAGCTACTGGCTTTGAAGGTGGAGGAAGAGGTCATGAAACAAGGAATGTGGCCTCCTCTGGATCTGGAGATGACGAGGAAAAAGATTCTCTCACAGCCTTCACAAGGAACGCGGTCCTGCAGATAACTTGATTTTAGTCCAGAGAGACCTATTCCAGGCTTCTAACTTTCAGAACTGTTACATAAATTTGTGTTGCTTTAAGCCACTGAACTTGTGGTAATTTGTAACATCAGCAATAGGAAACTAATATACACTATAACTTTTATAGAAAAAATGGGCGAACTATTAGAACAACAATTTACAGAAGAGGAAATACAAAAGTCTGATGAAGAGATATTCAGACTTAGTCCTATTCAGAGAGATTCAAAATGAAGCAATGTCATACCACCTCTTACTGACGAGACTGGCAGAAACCAGCAATCTGCATTTGTGCCAAGTGTTAGCGGGAACATGTAGACATGCTGCCAAGTCAGGGGAGTGAAGATGGTGCACACTCTGGAGATGGGGACTGAGGAGTCAGTGAAGCATGTGACCAGCATTCTATCCTGATCTCTGTGCATATATGTAGGAATCCCGTGGGAATCAGCAGGCGCAGTGTCATACTCTGTGAATGAAGGAATGGGGGCGATCCCAGCATCCATTTCTGGAAGAGTGAACACATGAAATGTGGTGGAAGCACATTGTGGGGCAGCTGGAAGCTGTGGTCAAGGTGGACACAGCAAAGCCTGATTGGCTCTTAAAAGCAGAGTGCTGAGTTAGAGATCTGAGAAACATTAGTGACTAGTAAAAACACGTGCAAAGAGAACCAAATACACGAGAGCATAGAGTAATAAAGTCACATGTTAACTATTTCGGAATAGTTCCCATGAGGCAGTGATGGCAGCTGGTGGTAATAGAGTAAGAGAATAAGAAGGTGTAAGTAAATATCACACAGAGTGGCCTTACAGGAAGCAATGAGGCTGATGTGCCACAGAGGAGTTATGATTAACCCAGCGTTCCACCCTCTGCATATGAGGTTAAGAAGAAAAAAGGTTTAAAAAGTAAAAACTTTAAAATAACACAGAGAAAAACAAAAACTGTCCTTTTGAGTTTGGATCTGGGAAGGACACGGAAGGCAGTTCTTGTTCTATCAGGACTCCTTGCTTCACAGTCAACTGAGGCCCTGAGGCTGGGCAAGAACTGAACTGTGGACTTGTAAGGCTCAAACAAGACTTCATGCCCTGCCCTGCCAACAAATCCTTTTTAAAAACTATTTTTATTTTTAACTGTGGTGAAATATATATAACATGGAGTTTACCATCTTAACTGTTCTTGAGCGTACAGTTCAGTGGCATCACGTACTTTCACACTGTTGTATAACCATTACCACCATCCGTATCTAGAAGTTTTTCATGCTGCAGAACTGAAACTCTGTCCCCATAAAATGACAACTCCCTATTTCTGCCTCCCCAAGCCTCTGGCAACTACCGTTCTTCTGTCTCTATGAGTCTGACCACTCCAGATGCCTCATATAAGTGGAGTCATATAGTATTTGTATTTTTGTGACTGGCTTATTTCACTTAGCATAAAGTCCTCAAGTTGTAGCATGTGTCAGAATATCCTTACTTTTTATTTTTATTTATTTTTTACTGAAACATAATTGATTGTACCTTTCTGTGGGGTACAGCATTTAATATCAAATACCTGTGTGCAATACATGATTCTCAAATCAGGATAATTTCTATATTTATCATTACACAATGTAATAATTTTTAGTGGTCCCTTGCCAATTTCTCACTAACCCTCCCCCATTTTCCACCTCTGGTGGCCTCAGTTCTGGTCTTTCCTTTTGAAAGTTCAATGAATTATTGTGATCGTTATATCTTTCTTTCTATCTTTATTTGTTTTTTTAGCTCCCACTTATGAGTCAGAACATGTGGTATTTCTCTTCCTGTGCCTGACTTATTTCATTTAACATAATTTTCTCTAAGTCCATCCATGTTGCTGCAAATGGCAGAATTTCATTCTTTTTTATGGAAGAGTAGAATTCCACTGTGTATATATACACATTTTCTTTATCCAGTCATCTGTCCATGGACAGTTAGGTTGGTCCCACATCCTGGCTATTGTAAATAGAGCTGTGATAAACACAGGAGAGCAGGTATCCTTTTGACATGATGATTTCCATTCCTTTGGGTATACACCCCGCAGTGGGATTGCCGGATTGTATGACATTCTTATCTGTAGTTGTCTGAGAAACCTTCATACTGTTTTCCATAATGGCTGCACCAATATACAGTCCCACCAACTGTGTAGGAGGGTTCCCCTTTCTCCACATCCTCACCAGCATTTGTTATCCTCTGTCTTTTTGGTAATGGCCAGTCTAACTGGCGTGAGATGATATCTCAACACAGTTTTGATTTGCATTTCCTTGATTAGTGATATTGAGTATTTTTTCATGTGTCTGCTGTCCATTTATATATTTTCCTTTGAAAAATGCCTATTCAGCTCCTTTGCCCATTTTTTAATTGGGTTACTTGTTTTTTACTGTCGAGTTCTTTGTATATTCTGGATATTAATCCCTTGTCAGATGTATAGTTTGCAGATATTTTCTCCCTTTCCATAGGTTGTCTTTTCACTCTATTGATTGTTTCCTTTGCTGTTCCATTGGTCTGTTTTTCTGTTTTTATGCCAGTTATCATGCTGTTTTTGTTACTATAGCTTTGTAGTATAATTTGAAGTCAGGTAGTGTAATGCCTCTGGCTTTACTGTTTTTGCTCAGGATTGCTTTGGCTGTTTGGGGTCTTTTGTTGCTCCATATGAATGTCAGAATTGTTTTTTCTTTTTTCTCTGAAGAATGTCATTGGCATTTTGATGGGAATTACATTGACTCTGTAGATCACTATGGGTTGAATAGACATTTTCACAATGATTAGTCTTCTGATCCAAGAGCATGGAATGTCTTTCCATATTTTTGTGACCTCTTTAATTTCTTTCAACAATGATTTGTAGTTCTCATTGTAGAGATCTTTCATTCCTTGGTTAAATTGATTCCTAGGTGGGGTTTTTTTGGGGGTGGGGGGTTGGTGACTATTGTAAATGGGCTTGCTTTCTTGCTTTCTTTTTCTGCTAGTTCATTATTGGAGTATAGAAACACTAATGATTTTTTTTGTGTTGATCTTTATATCCTGCAACTTTACTGAAATTGCTTATCAGCTCTAAAAGTTTTTTGGTAGAGTCTTCAGGTTTATTCTGTATATAGGATCATGTCATCTGCAAACAGGGATTGTAAGACTTTGTCTTTTGCAATCCAGATGACCTTTATTTCTTTTTCTTACCTGATTGCTCTGGCTAGTACTTCCAATACTATGTTAAATAGGAGTGGTGGGAGTGGGCATCTTTGTCTTTCCTGTTCTTAAGGGAAAAGCTTTCAGCTTTTTCCCATTCTGGATAATATTGGTAGTGGATTTGTCATATATGGCTTTTGTTGTTTTGAGATACTTTCCTTCTATACCTAATTTGCTGAGAGTCTTTATCATGAAGGGATGTTGAATTTTATCAAATGCTTTTTCTGCATCTATTAAAATAATCATATAGTTTTTGTCCTTGATTTTGTTGATGTGGTGTATCACATTTATTGACTTGCTTATGTTTAATCATCCTTTCCTCCCTGGGATGAATCGCACTTGATCAGGGTGTATAATTTTTTTTTATCTTTTACTGTATTCTGATTGCTAATATTTTGTTGAGGATTTTGGCATCATGTTTATCAGAGATATTGGCCTGTTCTTTTTCCATTGTATCTTTTTCTGGTTTTGGTATCAGGGTGATGCTGGCCTCATAGAGAGTTTGGGAGAATGGCCTCTGTTTCAATTTTCAAGATAGTTTGAGGAGAATTGGTATTAATTCCTCTTTAAATGTTTGGTAGAATTCTGCAGGAAAGCCATCCAATTCTGGGGCTTTTCTTTGTTGGGAGACTGCTGATTACTGCTTCAATTTCATTGCTTGTTATTGGTCTGTTCCGGTTTTTCTTTTTCCTCTTGGTTCAGTCTTGGTAGTATGTATGTATCCAAAACTTTATCTATTTCCTCCAGGTTTTCAAATTTGTAAGCATACAGTTGTTTATAATAATCTCTAATGATTCTTTGTATTTATGTGGTATTGGTTGTAATGTCTCCTTTTTCATTTCCAATTTTTGTTATTTGGGTCTTCTCTCTTTCTTTAGTTAGTCTAGCTAATTGTTTGTCTATTTTGTTTATCTTCTCAAAAAACCAACTTTTTGTCTCATTGATCTTTTGTATTATTTTTTGGGTTTCTATTTCATTTAGTTCTGCCCTGATATTAATTATTTTTTTCCATCTACTAATTTTGGGATGGATTGTTCTTGTTTTTCTAGTTCTTTGAGGTGTAGCATTAAGCTGATTATTTGCGATCTTTCTATTCTTTTGATGTAATCATTTATTGCAGTAAACTTCTCTCTTAGTAGTGCTTTTTCAGTATCCCACAGGTTTTGGTATGATGTGTCTCTATTTTCATTAGTTTCAAGAAATTTTTTCATTTCTTTTTTAGTTTCTTCTTGGGCCCATATGTCGTTCAGGAACATGTTATTTAATTTCCATGTTTTTATATAGTGTCCGAAGTTTTTCTTGTTATTGATTACTAGTTTTAATCTATTGTGGTCTGAAAAGGTATTTGAAATGATTTCAATTTTTAAAAATTTGTTGAGACTCGATTTGTGGTATAACATGTGTTCTATCCTTGAGAATGTTCCATGTGCTGATGCGAAGAATGTATATTCTTCTCATATGTGTTGTTGGAGGAAATGTTCTGTAGATATCGGCCAGGTCCAGTTTGTCTAAAGTGTAGTTTAAATCATATGTTTCTCTATTGATTTGTTGTGTATATGCTCTTTCCAGTGCTGAGAGAGGGGTGTTCAGGTCTCCAAGTATTATCATATTGGGATCTGTCTCTTTCTTTAGGCCTAATAGTATTTGCTTTATGTATCTGGGTGCTCCAGTGTTGTGTGAATATATATTTATGATTATTATGTCTTATTTCCTTTGTTTTATCTGTCTGGGGTATTTCAAAAAGACCATCTTCAAGATCAGAAATTCTCTTTCTGCTTGCTCCAACATGTTGCTTATGCTCTCAGTTGTGTTTTTTATTTCACTGAAGGAATCCTTCAGTTCCAGGAGTTCTGCTACATTCTTTTTTAAAGTACTACTCTCTTTGTTAAATTCCTCCTTCATATCCTGGATATTTTTTCTCAATTCATTGTGTTGTCTGACTCTCCTTATATCTCACTGAGTTTCCTTAAGATTCTTGCTTGGAATTCTTTTTCAGTCATTTCAAGGGTTTCCTGCTCTGTGGGGTCTGGTATTTGAGAATTACTATATTCTTTTGGTGGTATCATATTTTCTTTTTTTGTGCTTCTAGTATCTCTACACTGGATGTCTGGTCACCTGGTAGAACACTTGCTTCTTCTATTACTCTGGAGTGGGCTTTGAGGAGAGAGATTTCTTCCACTTTTTCCAGGCTCCGCTGGTTGACTCTCCTGATGTCAATGGAGTTGAGTGAGCAGCAAGCTTCTTGCACAGTGGCCATGGCTGCTACTGTGGCAATGAGCTGCTCTTGCATTTACAGTGGCTGTGACGGGGGTTGTGGTGAACCACCCATGTAGAAATGGTTTTTGCAGTATACTCCTGCCCTCTGTCATGTGGGCGTGGCACCTCACCTCAGTGGTCTCCCCCACCTCAAAGGCGCTTCCTGGAGGAAGTACAGTGCTCACCATGTGTGTCGCCCTCCCTGCTCTGGTACTGCTGGCAGTGACCCCTTGGTGCTGAGCCGCATCAGTTCCTCACCTCAGCCTTGCTGGTTTGTCTCCTGGCAGTGTTCGCTTCTGCCTGTGTCACCGTCCCTCGGTGTCCCCCCCACCTTTGGGCCCAGAGTACATTTGTTTCCTTTCCTTCTCACTTCTCAGGATTCAGCTTCTGCCCATGTTCCCTGTCTCTGCTTCTATGTTATCAGCTTTCTTCTTACCACCTGCACATAACAGGTGACAATGTCGTCCATCCACAAGCACAGGACCCTGGACCAGACATCTGCTTGCAGCTACCACCCGTCTCCCTGCTCCCTTTGACAGCCGAGTCCTCGGTTGCTTGGCCTTGCTGTCACCACTTCCTTACCTCCCACCAGACTGCTTTGTCAAGGTCATCACAGACCTTCCACACCAGACCCAAAGTCAGCATCCATTCCTCCCCCAGGCACCTAGAGTGTGAGAGCACAGGTCCCTAAGGACCTGGGTGCTGCCCTTGCTCTCAAGCATCATGACTGTAAGTGAGCCATAGGTGACTCTGGCCACTGCTCTTTCCTTCCTAGCAGGACCAATAGCAGAGCCTGTGCCAAGACCTGCAGCGGAGATTAAAGTACTTGATGGTGCCAGGAGCACAGCAAGGGCTGTCTTCATGCTGGCTGTTATGATCCTTCTCTTCTTCTTTCCCAGTGCTTCCAGACTGGCACTAATGACAGAGCCAGGGTGGGAAAGAGAGGAGTGCTGCTGGGAGCAGCTTGTCACGTGCACCAGAAGTTTCAAACCTGTGCATCTTTTGACCCACAAATTATATTGCTATAAATATATATTCTAAGGAAATAAGAGGGTCATAAAAAGTTCCACCCACAGGTAATTGCCTTAGTTCATTCCTGATGCTATCACAAAGTACCTTAGACTGGATAGTTTATAAACAGCATAAATTTATCGTTCACAATTAAGATCAAGGCACTGGCAGGTTTAGTGTCTGGTGAGGGTTCGGCCTCTTCTTCCAAGATGGCAACTTGAACGCTGTGTCCTCACATAGTGGAGGGGACAGAAGGGCCAAAGTTCCCTCCAGTTCTTTTATAAGGTGCTAATCCGTTCATGTCGTCCCTCATGGCCTAATCACTTCTGAAAAGCCCCGCCTCTTCATACTATCACATTGGATCTTAAGTTCCAACATGAATTTTGATGGGACACATACATTCAAACCATAGCAATACATATTAAAACTGTCCCTAGTAAAACAATTCAAAATACCCAGAATGTTCATTCATTACAAATTATTTACATTCCTACACATGCAGTGGAATACCATGGGGAATTTGATCACTATTATATAGACTTAAGTATATTGACATAGAAAAATATTTATTATGTGATGTTAAGTGAGAAAAACAAGACAAACCTGGGTGATTTGGTCCTATTTTTGTTAAAAAGATATAACAGCACACATTTACTGGACAAAAGTCTGCATAGGTAAACCTCAAAATGTCACGTATCAATCAATGGTGGTCTTGCTGAGTAATGATTAATTACAGGGTTTTTTTTGCTTATATACATATTCTATTTTTTGTTTGTAATGAACATCTGATACTTGTGTTATTTAATTCCTTTTTTCTGTAATGAACAGTCAGGCTGGCTTTGGTCAGCAAGATCTGCAGGACTCCCATTTTCTCTCTCTGCACCTTGGTTGGCTTGAGAAAGCCATGCGCTCCCTCTGCGGGCCCTCGCTGTCACCACTTCACTACCGCCCCTGACGAGACAAGCCTTCCTTCACAGTCCAGCAGCTCCTTTTTGCATTTGTATTTTACCACTACTTGTTTGTGTGTGTTTTTGTCATTATTGTATCTGATTTCTGTGTAAGATGGTGGGATAAATAAAGGTAATAAATCGGTAACAGGCTGGAGGGTAACTTTCTCCTGCTTGGTGGCAGAAGTGCCCAGTTTGATGGGGGGACCAAGGTGCTTCCTCTCACTGTCCAAGTGCCTGAGCCTGGGTCAGCTCCTTTCACCCCACCTGCCCAGGTCATGGCTGGGCCTCAGGATCGCTTTCAAAGATGCAGCGTGCTCATCCACTTCTAAACTTATACCTGGGCTTGCTTTTTGGGGCAAACCTAGAAACTCCAGATTACAATGAAGGAAAAATGGAGAAAGGGGAGAATTTCCAGTTTGTACCATGTCAAATTCCTCATCCTGGTGAGGAACAGCGTTGTCCTGCGGCTCCATGAGAACCTGCAAGCATGTCACCAGCCAAGCCCAGGACCAACCCCGCTGTGGATGGGTAAAGACCCACTTCGTTTTGATGCCTGTCCATGGGCAGACAGTTGGCAGCTGCAGCGACAGCTCAAGTCTTAAGGGCTGCATTTGGATTGATGCTGGGCCCTGAGGTTTTTGCCCCCACCCACCCCTTCCTGTTTGAGGGGCTTAGCTGCTGCAGCCCTATGTCCTGCAGGCACGCCGGTTTGTTCCATCCCCCTGTTGGGGAAAGGAGCCATTGAAATGACAGCGCATGAGTGCTGGGTGCCCCCTCCAAGGGCATGAGGGGAGCTAGCGAGAAGTAGGTCACATGTGCCTGGTCCCATGTCACGCGGTTTCCCACCCGAGGCCAATGGGGTGGGTAGCCTCCTTTGGTTGAGAACAAAACATCACTCTAATTTTCCTCCTTTAGCATTTCATCTTCTCTAAACAGGGAGAGTGGCCATCTGGCTGATACCCACATCAAACCCGATCCTTCCCGACCTCACAGAGCTGCTTTGTTCTGAGGTAAGGGGATTCTGAGGGCCCTGGGTGAGCGGTCAGCAGAGCAGGACAGTTGGCTAAGACTGCTGTGCCGAGAAAGCACTCTGAGTCCGTGTTCTGAGTCCCCAGGCAGCGTGGCAGGGGCAGGTTGAGTCGGCAATAGCATAGACTATCAAGGAAAACGTTCAGAGAAACTACTGTAGCAATGCTCAGTATTTTTCTCTGTGATGAAAAAAGGAAATTATGTTATATTTATAAGTAGTTTTAGACATTCAGATGATATTCATGTTAGGTCCTCTGTTTTAATAATATGGGTCCTTTTCAAGGATCAGTGTCAAGTATTAACACTCTACTGATAAAGTGTTATTTAAAGAAAAATAATCAAATAATTTTACGGATCTTTGTCAATCAAAGATATTGGTATGGCGTGGGAATGTAATTGTCACTCGTAGAAATGTTGGTCGTCTTCATGGTACCAAGGCCCAGCACTTTTCATAGTGACTAACGCCTTCATTCTCTGTCTTTGTTTGATAACGCTGACCTCTAAGTGAACAGGTGAGCTATTGTCTTCCACTAGCACGAAATACTATGAAATCCACATCTCAGAATAAATTAATACATATTATTAATGAATGGAGAATGTGTACTTCTGGAGCTTGATACTTATACTGAGAAATAATGTAATTCTCTTATCTCTGGGAAGGCTGTCAAACATGATTCCTGCATGATAAAACATAATAGTAAAAATGTTTATAAAACTAATGTGAGTTTTGCAGTTTATAAATAACAACAAAATTTCATGGTCTTATTGCCTGTCCTTATAGGACATTTATAAGTCCTTATAGGACTTATAGTTCATTTATAAGGAACTAAAGTGTTCCGTTAGCTCAGGATCCTTCTGATGAACATATTTTAGCAAGTAATGAGTAGAATGTTAAATGTTTGCAGTATCTGTATTTTGTGCAGACATTGGTGCCATATTTAGACAAATCATATGCTCCCATTTGTATTTGCTGGGAAAAAAATGTTTCCAGAAATAGTTTGCCAGAACCAAAGTCATAATGGAATTTGATTTTAGTATGTTCTATCAGGGAAAAATTTTTTGCCTTTCAAAGATAAAATATTTTAAATTTGTGTTTTACCTGGCTCTCTAGGCAAAGTCAGTCTATGGCCAAGTTCATAAAAGTAAATATGAACACTGTAGATTATAAATTATTCTACAGTTGAGTTGTACAGAATAGCAATTGTACCCTTGATAACAAAAGAAGTTTTTCTCTTGTGAAAACATTCTGATTCAGGATCATATCCAGTTCCTGTCAACTGCAGTCTTTGAATGAATCTCATGTAATGTTTCTAAAGGGCTATTTTTTAATCCATTTTCCAATCTTGAAGAAAGGAAATTTTTCTATTATTTCACTAAGATAGGGTTGAAATTTTTAATGTTTTTATGTCTATGATTATAAATACTTTTATGCTTAGGAGAGTCCTACTTATTTTGATGTGTTTTTTAATATTGTCTCCATTTCCTGCCCCCATACTGTGTCCTTGTAACTCGGTTTAATGTGAGCACTTAGTCGTCATATGTGGTAGTAAGACTGAGTCATGCTGTTGTGACGACCATGTTTGTTCATGTTAATAAAATTATAAAATTATAACCCATACCCAACCCCAGTTATTGCCTTTGGGGAAAAGTGAGTACTATTGTCTCTAGAAGTAAAACCTGCACTGTGGGGCAGGCATAAGGGGATGTTTATTTTCCCTTATTGCTGAGAGATACCACAGTTTTTCCAGAAGTGACATAAGTATAACAATGCAGAAACAACAAGATCTGTCCCTTGTGCTTGTCAGAAGAATATCCTAATGCAGAGCGAGGGAGGATGGCTCCAAGTGCTTGTCCTTGTGTCCCCACGTCTCTGGCACTGGGGTCGGCCATTCTCTTTCATGCTGACCTTATTGCTTTGAGTCTTGATTCATTTGGGAACTGAAAGGGCCACATGGTGGAGTAGCCTAAAGGTGGCCCTGCAAGTCCCCTCTCAACCCACACTCTGTGCTATGCTTGTTGGTTATGTGTGTTGTTACTGGGGTGCTGCTGGGCTCTGCTCAGGAAGCAGAAACTGATGCCATTTCTGCAGTGGTGAGGAGCCTTGATAAAGCAGACTGCCATCATTCAAGGAAGCCTCCAGAAGAAGTGGGGTCACCATCTCCCCACAGCTGGTACCTTCTGAGGAGACATCTTCACTCAAGCTGAGGCAACTGAGAGAGCTTCAGAGGCCAGGGGGACTCAAGGGATCAACAAACCCAATACTGTGTCTTGGGGGCACCAGGACCCCAGAGGGTAAAGAGGGCCACCCATGAGCCAGACCAGTGGGCTTGGCCCTGTCCTGCTGGGCGCTCTGGGTCAGTGGGAAGAGCAGTGGGTTTCCTTTTCTCTAAGCATCAGCTGTACTATTTCAATGAAACAGAGTAAGTTTGTGGTCCTCCAAGTGTAGTCCCTGGACCACTACCACGATCACTGAGAACTTTCTGGAGATGCAAATTCTTAGCTTCCCACCCACAGCAGACTGACCAAGTCAGAGACTCTGGGGTGGGGCCCATTGTCTGTGATTGAACAGGCCTTCCAGGTTATGCTGACATCCACTGTAAGTTTTAGAGCCACTGGCATAGCCCATACGAGAGTGACCGTTCAGATGCCTGGGCATGTGACCCCATGGGACACAGCTGGAGATGGTGGCTAAATGTCTGTGCCTTGCACCCAGGGTCCGGAGAACAGCATGTGCTGTCCAGTTATCCATCAGGTCAGACGTGAGCCAGCTCCATCTGTGGGCACATATGTGTTTAGTTACATGTCTTTTCTATTGTGCTTGGCTGGGTGTGCAGGTCAGGTCTTCATGTGCTGAAGTGATTCAGGGTCTGCTCCATCTGTGCCTTTACCCAACCCCAGCCCCCGGCCCCCACCCCACTGCTGAGCAAAACAGAGACCCTTGGAAGGCCAGAGAAGGCACTGTGTAGAAAACATGGTCCTTGCTCACTCATGTTCAAGGTGAGCCAGCGCCCAAGGCAAGCAGCTGGGCAGGAGGGAAGATGTGGCAGAGGCTGCAGGACCTCTGATGTCTCAGGACACCTGAGGTACCCCAGGGACCTCATCTGGGAAGAGGGTGACTGAGGGCCATCCAGTGGGATGGTCAGGAGGAATGGAGGGGCTGCAGTAGCCAACATCATGTCTACAGGGCATGATGCCAGATGGTCTCACGGGAGGACAGAGCCTGGCTGGGGAGGGGCCTGGCAGGGGCTGTAGACAAGCCCCGGAGAGACTGAGGGCTGTGCAGGCTTGCCCCAGGTGCAGACTCTGCCTTTCTGCCTGCCACACAGAGGAGCTCTCATTGGCAAGCCGTCTGCTCGCCCCCTCCGCTGCCCAAGGCTCCAGCAGCCCTTCTCTCTCCTCCCCTCCTTGGATACAGTCACCAAAAACAATCAAAAGAATGCAAGACAGAAGGAAAAAGAACCCTGTATAAAAACACACTATTGGGCAAGAGTAATTAACAGTTGGACAGGAATAGAAGAGGGAGAACAGACCTTGGAGGAGGCTTGTTTTGTTTTGCTTAAGTAAAAAATGGTATTTATATCAATAGGAATGCATAAACTATTCAATAAATGGTGTTGGGTCAATTTGGCATCTATTTAAAAAATCCACTAAATTTAGAACTTTACCTCACACCATATACAAACGTATTTGAGATGGAGTAATGAGCAAGAGGAAAACAACACTGTAAAGCATGCACAGAGAATGTGCGTTGATTTTGTTAGTAGTCTCCTGCAGAGAGGGCATCCCAAACATGCACATCCCGCAAGGCAGGAGGGTGAAGGTGGGCAGGCTGAGATGTCGCGCGTCTGCAGGATGGCTGCGCCACTCCCAAGTCTAAGGCAGAACAGGGAAGACACCAGTATGGGGGAGCAGATGTCAGGAGTGATAGTGCTCCCATGGGCCAGCAGGAAAACAGCAGCCAGAAAGGAACGTGCAGTTCTTAAGAATTACACGGCATAAGCAAGGTGACTGTCGTCGGGAGCAGCATGGCATGCTAGCAGCATGGGTGCATGTCGGTCTGATCTGCAGCCACAAAGCTGAGGAGCACGCAGCTGCTTGAGTCCTTCGCAGCCACAGCTGGGCACCCTGTGCGGCGGTGGGAAAGACGCTGTGGCCACAGCTGTCGGCACTTCTGAGGACACCCTTGCCCAGCAGTTCTGTAAGATTGTCAAACCTTCACCCTGTGTATAGGGATGTGTGTCTCAGCGTGTGTGCTTTTGAGGGGAGAGAAAAGGGAGTCCCTCCATGCCCACTTTGAGGACACGTGGGGTCTGGGTGGTGTGTCCACTGGGGAGACTGCTGTGAAGACAGCAAGTCCCGCTGTGGCCCCTTGAAGATTCAGACTCCTGGGCATGGCAGCTTTGCCCCCCAACCTCAAACTGGAAGCAGCCAGTGCCATCAGTAGGGAGGGGCCAACCCTGATGACCATGGTCACGTCTTGGAGTTCTGCTCGGCAGTTAGATAAGTGATAATGTGTAGAACCCCCAGCCCTGTCACATACGACAGTGTGAGTGAATCTCAGAAATGGGACTTTGAGTCAGAGAACCTAGACACAAACGTTGTGGCATCGAGGAAGAGACAGGAGGAATGGCTGCAGCTCTGCGCAAGCTAGCCAGGGCGCCTTGTCCTTGGTGCGGAGTATGCTGTGTTGTGAGTCGGCGGCCACACGGCCAAGAGCCTGTGCAAAAATCAAGCTGCGCACTTCAGATGCATGTGCTTTACTGCCTGTAGACGATTATGCCTGTGTTTTAAAATCAGGTCACAGAACACACATAGTGTGGTATTTATGCAAAACAAAAAGGTGGCGTGTCTGCTTAAAAATGCGAAGAGGACCCTTTGCTGGGGACTTCTGGTGTGGGGGACATTTGGGGTTGCTTTGTCTCCTCCTCTGCATGTTTTCAGACCCCAGGGACCTGTCTCCCCTGCTGTGAGGGGTTGCCCGTGCCCAGGTCTGGCATGCTTGAATCTCAGCCAGAGCAGTTCTGCTGTCATTTGTGTTGCCTTTTTAACTTGCTATTTGTATTGGTTTTTGAAAGGATTCTGCTGCTGTTACAGTCAAACCTCTTAAAAGCCGCTGGTCTGGGTGACCTAGAAATGTGTGTATTTGACTTTCTGAGGTTTAAATTGCCCCGAGTGGTGCCTGGGGGGCACATCGATGAATCCACTGCTGGTTCCCGAGCTCCCTGCCTCAGATGGGGGAGGGGCGGCGGGGCTGGTAGGCATCTTCGCTGGCCTGTCCCTGGTCAGAAGCTTCTGACCAGGCTTCTAGAGACCCTGTCCACATGTCTGGGACACAGCCCTCAGTCCCCAAAGACCCCCTGCCCCCAGCCCTGGGAAGAAACAGGAAGCCGAGCATCGGGAGGGAGCCAGGGTGGAGTGTCATCACCTGAGCTAGGGTTTCCTGCCTTAGTTGTACTGACAGGGCAGCCCTCAGAGTGGTGGGTTGGCCCTGGAAGCTCTACATCCTTGGTTAACAAAGCTCCTGTGACTCACTTCTTCCCGGCAGAATTCAGTAGGACCAAATTTGAGAATTTCGGTGCCCCAGGCTAGGGTTGGTTGTGTTGATCTCACCTGTGTAGCTAGCATTGATGAATGTGTCCGTAAATCTGCGTCTGTGTTCTGGCAGATAGGAGTGTAGAGCTTGTCTTGTACACACTGGTCTGCATCTTTCTCTAACACACACACCGACATGAAAAACAAACCAAACCCATTAAAAATAAAGTGAGGCAGGCAGCTGCGAGATTTTCGAGATTAACAGGCCATCAGTGGATTGAAGTCGCAGCACATCCTTGGGGATTAAGTCTAATCCGGGAGCATCCGGCTGGGGAGCGGCCATGCCACCACTGCTGCTTGAAGGTCGTGGCTTCCTGCTGCTGTCCGTCTCCTCTGCTGAGGCTGCCCCAGCCCTAGACACCACCAGGACCTCTCAGGTGCCCTGGGGAAATCTTCAGCTTGCCCTCTCCCTCTTCCTCCTGGGCCCCTCCTCTTGTGACACAAGGAAAGCAGTGCACTCTTTGCAGATGGCCGCATGGTGGGACACAATTGTGCGTGTGAAGCCCTTAGCACAGTGTCACCAGACCCACCCCTCACCCCAGCCTCCCCGACCACACCACGAAGATGAGTGTGGGCAGTGGCCCCCAGGGCACTGTTAGTGTGTGGACACACGTGTGCACAGGCCTCAGTGGCCAGGCATTTCACACCTGGCAAGAGATGTGGGTGTGGGGACTTCAGTGGGCAGGAGAACAGTGGGGCCTGGGGAGTGTCCAGGCCCCTGCCTCGCTGGCCTGGCCAGGCTCTGGATCTACTGAGCATATGTTTCCACAGATCCCCACACGTCGCTGCTCTATGGATCTTTGTGGATCTTTGGGCCCCTAACAAGCCAAGTTCCGTAGTCCCAGGTGGGTCCCATGTGGGTCCCATGTGGGCTGCTTCCCTGTGGTTTAGAGACTCACAGGGTTCTTAGTTTTAATCTGATTTTTTGTAGCCTTTAGTCACACTTTAAACTTTACTCTTTTTTTGTCTTTTTAGTTTCTTAACTAAGTTATCTTGCTTTTTTTTTTGTCTGAATTTATTTTTGTTTGTTTAATTTTTAGTTTTCTGGTGCTGCCTCTTTCACTTCTTTTATAAATCTTGTCTATTTTTAACTACTTTATTAATTTTTTGGTATTACTCTCATTTTTATTCTCTTTAAAGTTTCCACATGTATTATCTTTATTTTTCTTTTTTATTTTTATTTTTTTCTTAATTTTTCTTTGGGAAAATTCTTAATGGTTTTAGTGGCTTTAGTGTATGTCTTTTTTTAAAAAAAATATTTTGTTTTATTTTACTTTTAGCAGATGCCATTTGTCAGTGTTGCAATGAGATATTATTATTAAAATATTTAAAACTTTTTTTTACTTTGGCTGCTGGCCAGTACTGGGATCAAACCCTGGATCTTGGTATTATCAGCACTGCACTCTAACCAACTGAGTTGATTGGCCAGCCCTGTTAAAATATTAAAACACTGAAAGAAATGACCTGCTAATCTAATTTTAGTTTGTTTTTCTGTCATAGTTGAGTGATCTGTGATTTTGCCTGTGATGATGAGTGAGTCTTCTGAAAACATTAGTCTGTGTGTCCCAGAGGACTGCCAGTCTCCCCACACACCCTCCCAGGGCAGCAGGGAAGCTGGGAGCTATGTCCCCTTCTCCCCACCTGGGCCATCACGTGACTCTACACCTGCAGACTGTGCCAACCAGCTGGGAGCAGCTCTGGTCTTGCTGGCAGCTGCTGGGCCCTGCGCCCAGGTCCTTCCTGCGTGCAGGGTTGATGGGGATCCTGGGCCAGGCAAGTTGCACCCTACCACCCAATGCCCACCACCTGACATGTGACCACAGGCAAGCCCTTCATGCCCCTGGCCTCCATGGTCTTAGTGCCATACATCCCACCTTTCTGTTAGTAGTGTCATCATAGGTCTATTCCCATCGAGTTCATCTTACTTATTCCAAAGTCTGAGATGACCCTGAATCTTCTTAGGACAGAGAAATCTGTCCTCTCAATAACAGAACCCTGTTGGGGGTTCTGAGGTACATCTCACCTGTGTCCACCAGGTCTTCACATCCTCCTGAAGAAACCTACGTAGGAAATCTACCTACCTGCAGAGCCCTGGCCCAGCTCCCAGGAGAGCCAGATGCCCTGTAACTGAGCCGGTCTGGGAAAGGACCTTGTGGGACTTGCTGGGGTCATCCTATCCCCTGCACCCCAAGGCCCCTCACATGAAAAGACCCTCCTCTCCCCTGCAGAGGCAGCTCTGGATTCTTCCTTTGGCCTTTCCCAGCTGGGCTCCACATCACCCTGCAGCCCAGGCAGTGCCACAGAGTAAGAACAGGGTGGCCCTTCTCCTCAGTCCTTGCTGGATGCCCTGGTCCCTGCATCTACCTGGGGTCATACGGATGCCGAGCCACTGACAGCAGACAGGGTGTTGCTGTCACCTGACCCTGCATAGTTGGGAAGGCATTGGCCTCCTCCTGATGGCACGTGCTCACACTGTGGGAAGTGGCACTCTCTCCCCACAGCCCTGGATTCAGCAGGGGAAAGTGGTTTCGTGTGTTTGGGGACTTTTTCTTCAGAGTTTTGTTGACTCAGCTGCACCTCCTGCCAGAGGGGCAGCAGTTCCTGCTGGGGATGGGGGCTAGTGGCTGCACTTAGAGCAGAGAGCTCAGGGGACACTCCAGGGGGAGGGGCTGTGACTTCTCTTTTGGGCACTACGTTGATAATGTGCCAGAGGGCTGTAAAGAGCACTAGTTCCTGTTGGGCAGCAAGGCTGCTTGCACAGTGTTGCCTGTGTATGTCCCACGACACGTTCCTCACCTCTCACAGGAGCTCGGCGCAGGGGTACTCACATGGGGCCAGGTCTTTCCTCACAGCACAGGTTCCGTCGCTCAGTGCAGTGTCCCTTGGACCAGTGTGAACCCCACCCACAGCCGCCGCTTTCCTCACAGCCAATTGGGTTTATTTTCTCTTACAAATCTCACATACTACCCACTAATCTTAGCCTCCTTCCCAGGGCAACACCCTTCTTTTGTCATGTGTATCTGAAATGCTTCCCTGATTCCCACACTTTTCTTGGCCTAAATTATTCTCTATGTCCATTGGTTGCAGTAAAAGCTGGAATTAAGAGATCTATACCATCACCCCCCTGGTAACAAATGGTAACAAGGACACAGACTTGAAATCAGTGCCTTGATTTTGTATTTTGGTAAATTATCTTTACCTTACTTAAGATGTTTTCCTCTTCTTTTATTCAATTTGGTTGGATTCAATTCGGTCAGTGGTGGCCGTGGAGTGGAGAAGTGCCTTTCCAGCATGCACCCTGTCCAGGCACCGTAGCCTGCTGTCTGGGCTGCGGTCCCAGTGCCACATACCAGCTGTGTGGCTGCGCACATGGCCTGACACTCTGCAGCTCTTTGCTTGCAGGGCTGTGGCGAGGACTGTGCCTGGCACACGGTGAGCATTCTGTCAGTATTAGGTATTGTTTATTATTATTTGTATGGTTGTTGGGTTTCCCCTTTAATTTCTTAATTATGTTGACAGAATTCCTGATACTCCATTACTCATCCATCCCAAGAAGAAACCTGGTTAAGGTATTACGTATCATTAGTCTTTGTATGTATTGCTGATTCTATTTGTTAGTATTTGATTTAGAATATGAGTTTTCTGTCTAACTAGAAGCTGCAGGTGTTGGGAGGTGGCACATGCGGTCGGCTTTACTGGATGTTACCCAGCAGTGTTCCTGACCGTGCCAGCTGGTGCAGAGGAGCCGCGTGCCAGGCTCCAGCACTGTGCGTGCTCTCCCCTGCTTCCCGCTGCATCTTCCTGCATGCATGTTCAGCCATGCTGGAGGTGTGTGCTGGGTGCACATGCAGTTTGCATTTCCCTGTTGACTAATGAGGTAGGCTGCCTGTTGATCTGTTTGTTAACTGCATGGGCATCCCCTTCTGTGGTGCACCCATTCCAGGCTTTTGCCCACTTTTCTGTGAGCAGTTTAGATATATTCTCTGGATAGGAGCCCATGGTGATGAGATGAATTGCAAACACCTCCTCCCACTCTGTGGGCTGCTTTTCTCACTCCTGACAGTGTTTGTTGACACACAGAAAGTCTCAATTCTAATGTGGCTCATCATTTCAATCTTTTTCTTAATGGCTAGAGCTTTTTTATATCTAAGAAATCTTCCTTCCCCAGCTTTGTGTAGATAGCATCCTATGTCATCTTCTAAAGCTGTGTGGTTCCCATTTCCCATTCAGATGTGCAGTCCCTCCGACATGGGTCTGAGGGCTGGGAGAGGGAGGGAGGGTGCAGGTTTCCTTCTTCCGCTTGCCCATTCAGCTGCCTGAGAAGGCCGTGCTCGGCTTTGTCCTTGTCCGTGCACACTTGCTCCCGACTTCCTGTTGAGCCCCACTGATCTGCTCATCTACTGACTGTGCTGTGTAGCTGCTCGTGTCTAGATCCTGGGTTAAATCAGTCTTCTCACTTTGTTCTCCTTCCTCAGGTTATTCTCAGCCCAGTGAATTTTTTACATACGTTTAAAAATCAGCTCATTTATGGAGCTGAATCTGCAGATCAGTTTGGGAGAATTAACATCTTAAGTTACGGAGTGTTTAAGTACATGAGAAATCTACACCTTCTAATTCTTAGGTCTTCTTTAATTGCCCTGAATAACGTTTTGTAGTTTTCTGCATATAGGTTTTACATCTTTCGTTAGGTTTATCCCAGCCACCCTGTCGGAACCACCCCTTCTCATTATCACTGTAGCTGGTTTGGGGTTTTAGGTGCCCGGCATCTTCTGTGCTGCTGCGCCTCCTGGCAGTGCCACCAGGGGGCGCCCACCCTGCCGGCTGGAGGAGCCATCCCCTGCTCTCTGGAGAGGGCCTGCGAGAAACCCAGAAATAGGGGAAGTGCAGACTCTCTCAATAGAGTGTGTGGGTCCCCAGCAAGAGGCTACAGGAGGCAGGTGCCTATGGGAGCACTCACATCAGCCCAGGTCCAAGGCAGGGCACTTTCCTGGGCTCCCTGAAGAGCCCTCCTCACAAAACACATTGCTCATCTCAAGTGGCCGGGGTAATCCCTGATTCAGTACCATCCTTTCCCAGAATCTACTACCTGCTGCTCGAGGCCGTCTCAGGAACCCCTGTCTAGATCCAGTCCCTGCTGGTCCAGTGGTAGGAGGGTGTGGGGCATCTCTTCCTGGGCTGGCCCTCAGCCCATGTGGCCTCTGTGCTGCATGCACTGTGCACTAGGACATCCTCAGTGGCCGCCCACCACACGCACTCAGTGGTGGCTTCAGGTGGCAGCATCGTAGTGTTGTGTTTCAGAATAAGCTGGGACCAGCAAGCACCGTCCTCCCCTTGCTCTTGCTTTCATGTCCTGCACCTGTAGGAAGGTACTGGGTCATCTCCACAACATCACAGAACTCAAACTGGAGTAAAATCTAAGGTCTGTTTATTGACTTGGGCTCCAGGGAATGTGCAGAAGTTGCCTGGGCCCCATGGTTGGTTGGGCTCAGTGCTTTCCTGCCCTTGCTGTCTCTGAACCAGCTCACCCACTCCAGGCCTCCCCCAGTGGTCTCAGGACATCTGCCAGCAATGGCCAGGGTGGTGTCCCTCCCTGTCCAGGGCAAGGGCAGGAGAAGTAGGTGTCCTGGCTGCCCTCCCAGTGCAGTGGCAAGGACCAGCCTCATTCCAAGCCTGTCCTTCATGTCTCTCTGACTCAGTGGCCATGAGGAAATTTGCTTTTGCTTCCTTCCAAAGCAGTTGAACTTTTACATTTCACTTCTGGGTCTTTGACTTTTGTGAGACATATCGTAAGGGTCAAGGTAGGGATCTGATGCTGATGTTTAACCATAAGGGTTGCCAGCTGCCACAGCCCACAGTCCGATTTCTTCACCGAACTGCAAGCCATGTGAGGGTGGTGGCTGTGCCCATCCGTCCTGTGTCCCTAGTGCCTGGTAAGAACCAAGTGAAGATGTTGGTATGAGGACTATTCCCACTGGACCCTTTTTCATAGGCCAGTAGATGCCTCAGCTGTGGCCAACTTCCCATCATAACCAGAGGGTCCGTGGGAGATGAAGTGTGTGGACACAGGCTGAGAAGCTGCTGTGCATGGGGGCTGGGATGGGTCAAGGCCACACGTGGTTTGTCACAGCCCTGGGGAGGGGCAGTGTCAGAGCTGAGACGTGACTTAACTCTCAGGGCGGCCTGCCCTGCCTGCACCAAAGATATTATTAGTCCTGAAATACATATTTTAAATAACTGGAACATTTGCAACAGGCACACTCTCACAGGGGTTACATGCCAGACCCCTGGGCACTTTTCTCCAAAGGTAGGACTGAGAAATATCAGCATTACAGAGGGAAGCCTAGCACATTGACAGAAAGAGAAAAGTTCTGCAGGTTCCAGAACAAGGCCAGGTACCATGACCTCCAGAGCAGGAAGGGAAGGTGAGAGGTTGCTGGTGCCAGCCACACCACTTTTTGGTCTGTTGTGATGCTTGAGTGACAAGGGAGCAGGCTGTTTAGAATGCTCACTGAAGTCAGGGCTGTACAGGCCCTGAACATCTTTCTAATGCTAACTGCAACTGGCACAAGCATTAAATTACAAACATCTCCCCTCCCCTGGATGGCCTCAAGGACATCACTTGCATTGTGAGTCTCTCAAGGAGAATGAAGCAGCTAATAAGCTCTGTCGGCTTCTGCCGTCCTGGCCTCATGTGGCCTGATGCAGGCACTGAGCTGTTAAACACAATAAATCAAGTCTGTGCTGGCCACCACCACCCGCCCCCCCGACCCCGTGCCTTCCACAGTTACGTCCCTCAGACAGCTGAGGCCCCAGTGCAGCCCTGGACAGAGCTCAGCTCACAGGGGCATGGCCAGAGCTGCCAGCCTTGACCAGCACAGGGCGGTTTGCTGACAGCTCTTGTGCTCCCTTCTCCCAGCATAGCTGAGACTTGGAGACAGAATACAGGGACGGCCACCTAAGGACTCTGCAGAGCCAGTGATAGCAGACAGACAGAGAAGGGAACCAGAACACAGCTGTGCGTTTCCTGTTTCCTTCCACTCCATGGTCTCCTAGCCTGGACTCAGAGGCAGCCACACACCCAGCAGGGGACACAGGCACACACAAGAAGAGCTCTAGAAACTTTTACTTCTGTCCAGGAGCAGGAACTGCAGCCCCTTCAGGACACAGCAGGGAAGCCCCTGATAGTTTGTGTTTGTTTCTGCTGTTTCCATTCTCCCCACCCCAGTCCCTGGAACCTGTGGTGGCCAGGCAGGCCTAAAACACAGAGAGAGAAGGACCTTCTCTCTGACCAGAGGAACTGTGGTCCCCAGAAGACAAGGGAGTCCCCCCATTGCTTTTTCACTGTCTCTACCCTTTTGCCACTTAGCCCTAGAGGCAGGTGCAGCTCTAGGAAGTATGCACCAGTGGCAGCACTGAGACCCCAGCTTTCTGACCAGAAGAATAAGAAGGGGAGACCCTGGGTGCAGAAAAGTGTTGAGATCATAGAGAGGAGGGAGCCTCGAGCTTTGCAGGTGTGACTTGACTGTAAACAGCACAGCACAGGCTTTGACAGAGAACTGCAGCTTGATGACCAACAGGTCCCATTGCATGCTGGATGGCACACATGTGGGACAGAATCGGATATAACTGCAGAAGCTCACAAAACTGAGCCAATATTGGAACTACTGCCTAATAAAAATAGCATCATTTTACGTAAGATTTAAGCAAAACCTAGAGCTTGCTGGTTGGCTCAGTTGGTTAGAGCACGGCCTCCTAACACCAAGGTCAAGGGTTCGGATCCCTGGACCAGCCAACAGCCAAAAATAAATAAATAAATAATAAAACTCCTTATACCGGCCGGCTGCCAAAAAAACAAAAATGAAAATTTTTAGGCTGGCCAGCTATCTCAGTATGGCCTTATAAATACCAAGATCAAGGATTCGGATCCCCTTACTGGCCAGCCATAAAACAAACATAAAGTTTTAAGCAAAAATTAGAATTTTATAACAATATCCAAAATGTCCAGGAGACAATCCAATGTCAATACTCGACATGAAGATTCAAGAAATCTCAACCTCCTGAAAAGGAAGATAGTCAACAGATACCAACCTGGATGGCATATGTGTTGGAAAAATCAAAGACTTTAGAGCAGCTGTCATAGCCATGCTCCAAGAGGGAGGGGAGCCCTCTTGAAATGAGTGGAAAGATAGGAAGTCTCAGCAGGGAAATAGAAGATATGAAAAAAAAACAGTAGAAATTTAGAACTGAAAAATATAATCACCAAAATAAAATATTAATTGTATGGACACAGTTACAGAATGGAAATAACAGGGGACCATCAGAGAACATGAAGATAGATCAGTGCAGACTATTGAAGCTGAACAATAGAAAGAAGATTGGGAAGAAGTGAGTCGAGCTCAGAGAACTGTGGGATGCACCAAACAACACAGAGCACGTAGTTTTTAAGCACACATGGGGCATTCACCATATTCTGTGTAAAAAAATAAAAGCCTAGCAAATCTAAAATCATTGAAATCACACATAGTGTATTTTCTGACCAGCACGGAATTAAACTGAATCAGTAACCAAAGATAACTGTAAAATTTCCAAATACTTGAAAATCAAACCGCACATCTCTAAATAATGTGCTAGGCAAAGGGGAAGTATCATAGGAAATTAGAAAATATTTTTAACAGAAAATGAAAAAGACAATGTATCAAAATTTGTATAATGAAAGTAAATCAGTGCCTCGGGAGAAGTTTATATGAAGAAATGCTTACATTAGAAGAGAAGAAAGTTCTCCAAACAGTAATCTAAGCTTCCAACTGAAGAGGTATTTTTAAGAAGAGGAAAAGAAAACCAATACAAGCAGAAGGAGGAAATAAAAAAATAAGCCCAGAAACCAGTGAAATAGAAAACAGAATTGGGCCTTTTCAGATTGGACCAGCTCAAATGAAGGAAAGAAAACAGTCATGTATTTCAAAAATGTAAAAGATCGTGGCAGTTCTTTGTTGGGTTTTTTTTGTTTGTTTTACCATGTGGGATTCTGTTCTATTTTCATGGTTTTTTGTTTTTTTTTTCCTGTGTCCTTTTATTGGTCTTATACATGTTTCCTTTATGAGTACGTTTCCTCTGCTCTCTGCCAGGAGCTGGCGTATTTGCAAGTCAGATTGAGCCTTTGATGGAGAGGACAGTCATGTCGTGACCTGACGTGGGGACAGTTCCCAGCTGCCCTGCCGGGGAGGTTCTCTGGGCCTCCTGCCTGTGGCCCCAGCATGTCCTCAGTGATGGACAAGTGCATACATGGAAGCCTGGACTGGGGGAGGTGGAAGTGTCACGGATGTTCGTCAAGTTTAGAAACCACTGGATTCTGCGAGGCCATGGGCATTGAGCTGGGCTCAGTGTGTGTGTCTGTCTTATCCTGAAATGTGTACTGAGCTCCCTCGTGGGCCAGGAATAGTGCTGGGAACTGGGGATTCTGTGGTGAATGGAGGAGACAAAGGTGCCCTCTGCCCTCACGTTCCAGGGTGGGAGTGGGAGGACAGTATATATTGCGATAGGGCCAGGGCGTGGGGAGCACAGGAGTCCAGGTGAGGTGAGGTGCAGGCAGAGGCCCAGGGATGCCCTGGCAGGGATGTTTCCACCCAGGACCCTGAGGCAGGGTGGGAGAACTTAGCTTGTCGCTGGAAGGGAGGTGGTGGGCTGGGTGGGGAGAGTAGGGGCAGCCACTGAGGCCTTGGGTCCCCCACTCTGCTCTGGCGCTGGACACTCAGAGCCTGGATGGAACTGCACAGACAGTGGAAAGGCACCCAAGGGTTTGGCAAGGAGGTGACATGTCTGATTTCAAGTTTTAGAAACTCACTGGTGACGTCAGGCAGCACACACCTCAGCCCTGTGTTCCAGAGCCAGAGTGTCCTGGGCCTAGCCGCCAGGGCTACAGAAAGGAGCTTGCTTTTGTGGATGCTCTTTATCAAATGGAGGACGTTCCCCTCTATTCCTGTTACTTTCTGAGAGTTTTTTTAAATCATGAATGAGTATTGGATTTATAACATTCTTTTCTGCATGGCATTGATGTGATCGTGCAGTGTTTCCTCTTTAGTCTGCTAACATGGTGTATTGTGCTGACTGATTCTCATGGGCCAAGCCAGCCTGGCATCTCTGGAAGGACCATGGTAGTGTAAAATCCCTTCACATGCAGGCACGCCTTGCTGTGTTGTACTTTGTAGATAGTTCATTCTCTGCAGATTGAGGGCTGTGTCGAACAAGTGGATTGGCACTGTTCTCCCAACAGCACGTGCTCACTTCGTGTCTCTGTGTCACATTTTAATAATTCTTGCAATATTTCAAACTTTTTTATTATCATTATATCTGTTATGGTGATCCGTGATCAGTGATCTTTGATGTTATGTTGTAATTGTTTTGGGGCACCACAAACCACACCCACATAAGACAGAACACACACATTTATCAGTTAAGTGTACTGTCATATATGGGTGCAGTTCATGGCACCCCAAAAAAGTTACAACATAACATCAAAGATCATCAGTCACAGATCACCATAACAAATATAATGCTAATGAGAAAAGACACTGTGTGCGTCTGACGGCTCCACCAGCCGGACGTTTCCCTGTCTCTCCTTTCTTCTCCTCGGCCTCCCTACTCCCTGAGACCCAATAATATTGAAATAAGTCCAGTTAATAACTCTACAGTGGCCTCCAAGTATTCAAGTGAAAGGAATATTCTTAGGTGTCTCACTTTAAATCAGAAGCTAGAAATGATGAAGCTTAGTGAGGAAGGCTTGTCGAAAGCTGAGATAGGCTGAAATCCAAGCCTCTTTCACCAGTTAGCTGAGTTGTGAATGCACATGAGGAGTTCTCGGAGGAAATTAAAAGTGCTGCTCCAGTGAACACACAAGTGATGAGAAAGCAAGACAGCCTTACTGCTAACAGGGAGAAAGTCTTAGTGGTCTGGATAGAAGATCAAACCAGCCACAGCATTCCCTAAACTGAAGCCTGATCCAGAGGAAGGCCCTGACTCTTGGATTCTGTGGAGGCTGAGAGAGGAGAGGAAACTGCAGAAGAGAAGTCTGAAGCCAGCAGAAGTGGGTTTGTGAGGCTTAAGGAAAGCACTGTCTCCATGATATCAGAGAGGAAGGGGAAGCCGCAAGTGCTCATGTAGAGTTGCAGCAGGGTATTCAGAAGATCTAGCTGAGGTCACTGACGATGGTGATCAGTGAACAACAAATTTTCAGTATAGATGAACCAGCCTTATATTAGAAGAAGATGCCATGTAGGACTTTCATAGCAAGAGAGGAGAAGTTAATGCCTGGCTCCACCCTTAAAGGACAGGCTTTCTTTTTAGAGGCTAATGTAGCTGGTGACTTTAAGGTGAAGCCAGTGTTCATTTACCATTCCAAAAATCCTAAGACCCTTAACAAGTATGCTAAATCTACTCTGCCTATGGAGCAACAAACCCTGTGACAGTACATCTGTTCACAGCATGGTTTACTGAATATTTTAAGCCCACTCTTGAGAACTACTGCTCAGAGAAAAAGATTCATTTCAAAATATTACTGCTCATTTACAATGCATCTGGTCACACAAGAGCTCTGATGGAGATGTACAAAGAGAGTAATGTTGTTTCCATGCTGCCAACACAAATCCATTCTGCAGCCCATGGATCAAAGAGTAATTTCAACTTCCGGGTCTTATTATTTAAGAAATACATGTTGTCAGGCCATAGCTGCCATAGGTAATGATTCCTCTGATGGATCTGGTAAAATAAATTGAAAGCCTTCTGGGAAGGATTCACCATTCTATCTGCCATTAACATGCATGATTCATGGGAGGAGGTCAAAATATAAACATTGACAGGAGATTGGAAGAAGTTGATTCCCACCATCATGAGTGACTTTGAGGGGTTCCAGACTTCGGTGCAGAAAGTCACTGCAAATGTGGTGGAAACAGCAAGAAAACTAGAATTGGAAGTGGAGCCTGAAGATGGGACTGAATTGCTGCCATCTCATGGTGAAACTTGAACAAAGGAGGTGTCTCTTCTTATGGAGGAACAGAGAAAATGGTGTCTTGAGATGGACTCTACTCCTGGTGAAGATGCTGTGAAACATTGTTGAAATGACGGCAAAAGATTAGAATATTACATAAACCTAGTTCATAAAGCAGCAGGGTTTGAGAGGACTGGCTCCAATTTTGAAAGAAGTTCTACTATGGGTAAAATGCTGTCAAACAGCATCACATGCTACAGAGAAACCTTCCGTGAGTGGGAGACTCAGTTGTTGTCTTATTTTAAGAAATTGCCACAGCCATCCCAGCCTTCAGCAGCCACCACCATGGTCTGTCGGCAGCCACCAACATCGAGGCAAGACACTCCACCAGAAAAAAGATTATGACTCACTGGAAGCTCAGACTACTGTTAGCGGTTTTTGTTTTTGTTTTTTTAGCAATAAAGTGTTTTTTAATTAAGGTATTACTTTTGTAAAGAGATAATGCTGTTCACACTTTATAGACTACAGTATAGTGTAAACGTAACTTTTATAAGCACTGGGGAAGCAGGACTTTCACGTGACTCGCATTATTGCGGTTTGCGTTTTCTTGGTGGTCTGGAACTGAGCTCGCGGTATCTCTGAGGCATGCCTATGTTGCTAAATTCTATTTGTTAATGTTTTGTTGTGAATGAAATGATTCAGTCAAGCTAGTTAATATATCCATCACCTCACGTACTTCTTTTTGTGTGTGTGTGTGGTGAGAACATTTCAGATCTACTTTCTCAGCAATTTTCAAAAATATGATATGTTATTATTAGCTACAGTCACTGTGATGTACATACAGTGGATCTCCAGCACTTACTCATGCTATCTACTGAAACTTTGTACCCTTTGACTGTCATCTCCCCATTCCCTCCATCCCCACTCCCAACCCCTGACAACACCCTTCTGCTCTGCTTCTGTGAGATCACCTTGTTTAGATTCCATGTGTGAGTGAGATCATGTGGTGTCTGTCTGTCTGGGCCTGTCTTACTTCCACTCAGCATAACGTCCTCCAGATTCATCCACATTGTCACAAATTGCAGAGTATTATTTTTTAAGGCTTAGTGGTATTCCACTGTGTGTATACATCACATTTTCTTCATCCATTCATTCATTGGTGGACACTTAGTTTGAGTTCCTCTCTTGGCTGTTGTGAATCCTGCTACAGTGAACGTGGGAGTGCAGCCATCTCTTCAACGTACTGATTTCATTTCCTTTGGAAATATACCCAGAAGTGGGACTACTGCACCTTATGTATCTATATTTATCTATTTTTAATTTTTTGAGGAACCTCGACACTGTTTTCCATAATAACTATAGCAATTTACGTTCCCACCAGCAGTTACAAAGGTTCCCTTTTCTCCACATCCTGGCCAATATTTATCTTTAGGCTTTTTGATCATAGACATTCTAACAGGTAGTATCAGGTGAAATCTCATTGTGGTTTTAATTTGCATTTCTCTGATGACTAGTGATATTGAGTATTTTCTCATATAACCTGTTGACCATTATGTCTTTCTTTTGTGAAATGTCTTTTTAGGTCCTTTCCCCATTTTTTAATCCAGTATTTGTTTGCTTGCTATTGAGTTATTTCAATTCCTTATGCATTTTGGATATTAGCACCTTATCAGGTGTATAGTTTACAGACAGTTTTCCATAGTTTGTCTCTTTACTCTGTTGAGTAATTCCCTTTGCTGTGCAGAAGCTTTTTAGTTTGATATAATCCCATTTGTCTGTTTTTGCTTTTGTTGCCTGTGCTTTTAGAGTGATATCCAAAAAATCATTGCTCAGAACACTGTCATGGATCTTTTCTGTTTTCTTTCTTCTAGTAGTTTTACAGTTGCAGGTCTTTAAGACTTTTACACATTTTGTTGATTTTTGCATGTGACTTTATTCTTCTGCATGTGGATAGCCAGTTTTCCCAGCATCATTTGTTGAAGAGACTGTCCTTTCTTCACTGAAGATCAGTTGACTGTAAATATGTGGATTTCTTTCTAGGTGCTGTATTCTGTTCCATTGGTCTACATGTCTGTTTTTATGCCAGTACTGTGTTCTTTTCTTTATTATTTCCTTCTGTTTACTTGGATTTATTTTGCTTTTCTTTTTCTAGATTTTTAAAGCAATAGCTTAGATTATTGATTTGAGATTTTTTTTCTTTTCAAATGTATGCATTTTGTGCTACAGATTTCCCTCTTCTCACTGCTGTAGATGTGTCCCACAATTTTTAATATGTTGTATTTTTATTTTCATTCAGGTCAACGTATTTTTGATGTCCCTTGAGATTTCCTCTTTGACCCATGGATTGTTTAGATGTGTGTGTGCTTAGTTTCTAAGTGCTTTGAGATTTTCCTGTTATCTTTCTATTATCGATTTCTAGTTTGATGCACTTGTGGCCAGAGAGCATACGATATGATTTCAGTTCTTTTTGAGGTTTGTTTTATTTCCAAGAATATGGTCTGTCTTGGTTTAGAAAAGATGTGTTCTGCTGTTACTGGTTGGAGTGTTCTGCAAACATTGATTAGCTCCCATAGGTTGATGGTGGTGTTGAGTCTTTCTGTGTCCTTGCTGATTATATGCCCAGTTCTTTCAGTTGTTGAGAGAGGATGTTGAAGCCTTCAACTATAATTATGGATTTTTATATTTTTTATTTTTTTCTTTCTCTTCACATGCTTTGCAGCTCTGTTACTTGACTCATATACACTTAGAATTGCCATTGCTTCTTCATGGATTTTTATTATTATATAATGTTCTTCTTTGTCTCTGATAATTTTCATTGCTCTGAAATCTATTCTACCTGCTATTAATATAGCCATTCCTGCTTTCTTTTGATTAATGGTTACATGATATATCTTCTACCATTAGTTTGTTTTTGATCTGTTTATATTGTTCTATTTGAAGTGAGTTTCTTGTAGACAACATATGGTTGGGTCATGCCTTTTAATCCACTCTGCCAATCTCTGGTTTTTAATTGGTTTATTTAGACCATTTACATTTAAAGTAATTATTGAGATATTAGGGCTTAAGTTTGCCATTTCACTTTTTTAATTTTCTGTTTGTTCTATTTTTTGTTTCTCTGGTTTTAGTGTAGTTTTTTTTTTTTCCCTGCCTTCCTGTGTGTTACTGAACTTTTTTGTAGAATTCCTTTTTAATTTATCAATAGTGTTTTTGAGTTTACCTCTGCATAGTTTTTCTCTTTTTAGTGGTTGCTTCAGGTATTATATTATATATGTGTGTAGATATATATGTGTGTGTGTGTGTGTGTATGACTTACCAATTCTGCTGTTGCAAACATTTTACTAGTTTGAAGGAAAAGTAGAAACCTTAGCTACCTTTACAATTTTTTAACCTCCCCCATTTATAATATAATTGTTTTAAATTTTTCCTATACATATTATTCACAATTGACAGTGCTATAATTTTTGCTTCAGCCATTAAGCATAATTTAGAAAATTTAACAGGAATGTGAAAGCCTACTTCATTTGCTCATGTTTTTGCTTACCGTATTCTTCCTTCCGGATCCGAATTCCTTCTTTATCATTTCACTTCTGTTTAGAAGACTTCCTTTAGCCATTCTCCTAGGGCAAGTGTGCTGGCAACAAATTCTCCTAGTGTTCCTTCTTATGTGTATGTCTTCGTTTCTCCATCCCTCCTGAGGACTTCTTCCGCTGGACATGCACTTTCAGGTTCACAGTTCTTTCCTTTCCAGCACTTGAAAACACTGCGCCCTCCTCTGTGGCCTCTATGGCCTCTGGCAAGAGATCCACTGCCATTAGGTTGTTTCCTCTTATAGGGAAGCCATCATTCCTTCTGCTGCTTTCAGGAATTTTTCCTTGCCTTTAGTGGTTAGACATTTGACTATGATATGTGTTTGTGTGAATTTATTCAGTTTATCCTGTTTGGGGTTTTCTCAGTTTCTTGAATGTATAGGTTTATACCTTTTGCCAAATTTGGCAAGTCTTAGCCATTATTTCTTCAAGAGTCTTTTCAGCTCCATCCTCCTTTGTCCTCTTTTTTCTGGGACCCCAATAACATGAATGTTAGATCTTTTGTCTTAGTTGCACTGGTCTCTGAGGCCCTGTCCTTTTTCTTTTCTTTTCTTTTTTTTTTTTTTTTTTTTCCTCCCCCAGTCTGTTTTCTCTCTGTTTTCAGATTGGGTAATTTCTGTTGTTCTGTCTTTCAGTTCACTTATTCTGTCCTCTGTCCCCTCCATCCTGTTACTGTATTTTCCAGTTCTATAATTCCCATTTAGTTCTCTCTGTCTTCCATTAGTTTGGTGAGAATTTCTGTTTCTCTGCTGAAACATCATATTTTTTCATGTGTTGAAAGAGTATTCTTAATTGTTCACAGAAGCACTTTTATGATGGCTGCTTTAAACTCTTTACCAGGTCATCTGACATCTCTGTCATCTCAGCGTTGGTGTCTGTGAATCGTCTTTCATTCAGTTTGGGATATGTCAGGTTCTTGGTATGACAGGTGATTTTCTGCTCAAACTGGGCATTTGGAGTATTATGTTATGAGACTCTGGGTCTTATTTAAACCTTCTGTTTTAGCTGGCTGCTTCTGTTATTGCTGCAGCAGAAGAAAGAGGAATGAGGTCCAAGTTCTTCACTCAGCCTCTGTGGATCCCCAACAGAGATGAGAGCCCCTGCCCCTGACTCAGCCTTCCCTGATACCATCACACTGTGGGGTGCAGGCCACCACTTTGCAGCCTGCAAGGGTGGATGTATCAGCTCCCCACTTGGCTTTTGCTGCATGAGGGCAGGGTTGGGGGACTCAGTTTCTTCTGTGGTGTGTGGCTGGAACAGAGGAGTTATTGTCTAAGTTTTCAGTCTTGCTGGGCTATCCCTCTCCTGATCCCTTGGCTGGAGAGAGCAGACTTTTGTGGGGCTCTTTTTCCTTCTGTTCTGTTGGCATTTGTAGTTTGCTGGCTTCTTCACCTCTGAGTCTGATATACACAAGGCAAGAAGAAAGCCGTTTTTGCCATGGTGTCATTGCTGGGTCCCCTGGGTCTTAGGTGGTCTTCCTCTCTAAACATTCCAGTCCTCCACGTTTGTCATCTGTGTGGTGTCCAGGCTTTTTGGTTGCTTTGCTCCCATCAGCAGCAGTGGGCAGTGGCAGTGGCCTCAGCAGCAGGACTGGCATTTCCCTGTGGAGAAGTCAGGATCTCAGCCATGCCAGTCATGTGTTTTCTCAGACCGCAAGTGAACGAGGTGGTGGCCATCCCCAGTGCTGTAGCCTGGAAGAGGTCAGGGTCAGCCCTGGGCAAGGTGGCTAGCTGCCTGACCACTCATCTGAGGCTGGAACTTCTGTTTGCCTGAGAACAGGGGTGTCAGTCCTAGGATTTCTCTATGCTGTTCCTGCAGTGCCCATAAGGTTGGTGCTTGAGTTGTCCCTGCATGGTATCCTCAGGCAGGCTCACTGGCCCTTTTTGATCAAGGATCCCAAGAAAAGCTGTGCTTGGAAGTCCTTGAGACAACATGGGAAGCAGAATGAAGGCTTGAGTTATGGCTGGAGCCTTCCAGCTCACACAGCATCCCAGAGGCTGAGCAAGCAGTCACCCAGGGAGGGGCTCCCAGCTTCTTGTCTTCCCATGGGGCAGGTGACTAGAAGGTAGCAGCACCCTGGTAAGCTAGTGCCATCCTGTGTCCACACCCAGGAATATCTTCCAGTGTCCAAGGATTTCTAAGTCCTCTGCCTTAGGCCTGCAGCCAAAGGCACTCCTTGTTGATGTGCTTCTCGATGCTGGTCTCACCCCGACTGATGAGAGCAGCATCCCATACAGTTGGGACACCCAGAGCAAGTATTGCACACCTGCACAGGAACCAGAGGTAGACAAGACTCTTGGGAATCATGCTTTCTCAAAAGGAGAAGTTAGTGGTAGGGTCTGGTGATATGTCTCGATGGCAACATACGCGTCTCGTTAAGGTCCCAACTTCTATGCTTGCACTAGATACAGTCCAGGGTCGTGAAGAAGCAGAAGGAGAGGTACTGATGGCTGTGGGGACCCACACAGTTGTTTAGCTTGGTGCAGTGATGACTGCCTTCAGCACACACCTGTCGCAGCCGCAGCAGTGGTGTGTCCAGGCTGACTGAGGGTAAAGGCAATATCATCCTGCCCTGCTGCCACTCACTGACACCCCTTCCAGCCCGACCCACCACAGTGCACCACCTACAGTGCCAGCCAGTGGACCCAGACCTGCTGCCAGCCCATCCCATTGTGGGTTCTGAGTGAAATTCAAATGAATGGATATATTTACACGCATGAGCAATGTCTATACATGTGGTGATGATAAAGTGCACATCAAGTGGCCCTTATGTGTTGTTTTCTGAATGTGCCTTTATGAACTTAGCTCAGCCCTGCCATAAAAACAAGTAAGTGAATAAATAAAAGAACCTTCTTTCTGACCCCTGCACTGTTTCCTGACTGCATCTGTGTTGGTGTCGTAATCGTGGGTCTGTTTCATCTTTAGAGACAAAGAGGGATGGAGGAGGGGGGCGGAAGCTCAGAGGGGCTTTGGGGAGCTGGCTGAGTGGAGAGGGGAGTGTGGTTATCTAATGCAACTCCCAGCATCCTGCTGCCAGTGATGGCAGCACAGAGACCACACCCTCTGGTTTATTTGCCCTTTGACTGCAGAAGGATCATCAAGTCATATCAAGCCTGAGCTGCACTTAGCTGTCAGGACTTTCTCCTCCACCTCCTCCTAATACCTTGGTTGCAAAGATGGCCCAGACGTGGATGCAGCACCTGTGCTTCCTGGGCAGGTGTGGCTCAGATCGGCCTCAGAAGAAATAAGAAGCAGGACATCTGGTCAGCAGTCGAGATGAGCAGTGAGGCAAATGTGGAGACTCCATCTGGTCACCCTAGTGACGTATTTACTTCTCCCCACCTAATGTCTCAGTGCCCCATAGCTGTCCTTGCTCTCCCACCTTCCAGAACCTCCTCTTGGGAGAGGACTGTCAGTGGTGTTTAGAGACCACAGGAATTTCAGGCCTGGCTGCATCTTTCACTAGCTTTGCAATTTTGAACAGTCCCTATCTTACTCTCCTGCCGCAGTCCATGTGGAAATACTCTGAAATAGCTACAAGCAAGTCTTTGTTATTGTAAGTACTACTCCGCTTTGGGGCCCATGTATATCCATCTGAGGCAATAGCGTTCTCAAGGGGAAAACATTTTCACTAGTGTCCCCAAGGGAAGAACATGAAGATTTCATCTAGACATGGGGATTATGATCTCCCAAAATTCTCTGTAATGTGGTATTAGAGAGCAAATACTTTTGAAAACCAGGGGAGCTTTGACAAGTAAATGAAGCACTTGAAGTCTTGTTTGCCCTGCCTAGGAGTTGAGACCTGCTCCAATCAACCGTTCCCCTTCCTCAGAAACGCTCAGCACAGAGCCATAGGTCCCTGTGCCGAGTCCCTGCCTCCCTGACCCCAGTGCCTGACCTGCACCAGGGCAGCCAGAGCCCTTCCTCAGGACATTACAGACTTGAACTGAGTCTGTCCCTCACAGGGATGTTGCTGCGGCCATGTCCTGCAGGCTCTTCTGCCACAGGAGGGAGCAGAGCCAACATGTCAAGAGAGGCAAATGTGAGAAACAGGGAACATAGGGGCTCCTATCCCTGGTTCATGTTCACGCAGCCCAGTTGCCACCACAGCTAGGTATCACTACACTCTTTTTAGAATAGTCAGAATGAAAAAGACTGGCCAACCAAGTGTTGGCAAGGCTGCAGAGGAGCTGCAGCTATCTGCACTGCTGGTGGGAATGTAAAATAGTACTGTACAAGAGTGTTTGGCAGTTTCTTTAAAAGTTCAGCCTGAGCCTACCACATGATCCAACTACTCCACGCATAGGTATTTACCTACTTCAGGAGTAAAAGCTACTTCCACATGAAGAACGGTACAGGGATGTTCATAGCAGCTTGATTTTTTTTTGGAAACAGTCCAAATGTTCTTCAGTGGGTAAATAGGAAAACAGATTGTGGTTTCTTCATGCAATGGAATTCTACATAACCGTTAAAAGAAATGGACTGTTTATACACGCAACAACATGGATACTATCTTCAAAAAATACTGAGTAAAAGAAGCCAGACAAAAAAGAATACGTATTATATGATTCTATTTATATAAACTCCTAGAAAGTCTCAGAACCTATAGCAATGGACAGCAAACAGGAGGTTATTTGGGGACAGTAGTGGGTGGAGTACGAAGAGGGACTGTAGGGAACTAAGGAGCTGTGTGTGGTGACTGTGTGTTCCCTGCTATGAACGTGCTGCAGTGGTGGCTCTGGGTGTCTGCACATGGCCAGACTTATCCCATGGTGGACTTTAAGAATGTGCAATTTATTAATCGTCAGTTATGAAAGGCTATGGAACATACTTATCCCTTATCCAGGGGATAAGTGTAAATCAGCCTGTGCCACTGCTGGGTGCAGTTCCCCTTCACCATGCAGGCTGACTTTTTCCAGGGGTGCCCAGCCCGCCTGGTGTAGCCCTTCCCCCACTCGAGCCGTCTCGCTCTGTTCCCCTCCTGCCCACTTGCTGTGGCCTCACTGGTCTTTTTCCTTTGTCCTAAGCACACTGGTGCAACTCGGGCTCCCTGGAAGCAGCGCCTGCCGGGGAGGAGGAAATAGGCGTGGGCTGCATGGCAGGCCCAGAAGAGCCACAGGCACCTGGACAAGGTGGTCCGAAGGGGCTGACTCAGAGGTGGTCTGATGACTACTCTCCCAGCCACTGGGGCAACACATCCTTCCTCACAGGTCTCTGCACCTCTGGGCCTTTACACTGTCATCCTCACTGCCTGGGGGCTGAGGCTGGACAGCTCTGTCTCCTACATGGAGCCCTAAGAGGGCCCTTGGTCACCCTGCCCCCCTGCCACATTCCCTGTCTCGTCAGCCTGTGTGTGTCTTCTAGGCACTTTCACTGTTTGCCTTGTCTCCACCAGCACTGTCTCCAGTTCAGTGCCACACAGTCTGGGAGGGAGCCTCTAGGAAGTGCCATGGTGGAGCACAGATGGAGCTGGGGAAGGGGCCAGTGAGTGCAGAGGGGCCTCCAGAAAGAGGAGGGGCAAGTGAGAGTGTTCACCCTCAGGGCCTGTGGCAGTGGAGGGTCTGGAGGATGCAGACGCAGGCTTCACTCAGAGAGGACAGGAAGACAGTGGCAAGGTTTTCTGAGCAGAGAAGGGGCCAGGTCTGAGTTCCTGGTTGGAGGCGTCACTGGTTCCCTGTGGGAGTGGAGGGAGGAAGGGAGGGCAAGAGGCAGGGTGTGGTAGGGGTGGAGGGGCCAGAAAGTCTCCGATCCTGCACCCCCATCCCCGTTGCAGATTGAGCCATTGGGATTTGTTAACGAATGGGATGGGGGTGAGTGAGGGAGGCAGGAGTGCTGAACAGGACAGAGGATGGCGGGGACTGGTAGCCTGGAGCTCCACTGGTGGAACAAGTTGGCCATAGCCTGCTGCCCCTGGGAGTCCAGGTGCAGGGCGTGTTCAGGGCTGAGGCACATCTGTGGGTTGTGTCTGCCGAGGCAACACTTAAACCATGGACTGGATGGCTCCCTGTACATGTGCAGAGGGGAGGTCTCAGCCCCCACAGGGGCTGACCATGCCTGTTCCTCCTCTTCCACCCACTAAATGAGCTAAAAATACATTAAATCCCCAGCACTGAAGAGAATGTAGGGAGGGGACCTTGATGGATGGGAGAGACCTTACCATTTCTAGAATAGTGGTGCAGTGGAGGGATGAGCAGAGTGAGGTTTTATTCTGAGGGGCTGCTTGCCTTTGGATGACTGTGGCCAGGGCAGTGGGCTACTGCTTCCTACTGAATTCCACCTTAACCTTTTATTCCTCAGTAGCCCACGAAGCTGCCCCTGGACTATGGGTGGACGGGTCAGTGTGAGCTGGGAAGGAGCAGAAGTGGCCTCCTGAGAAAGGAGCAAGGCTGGGGCACTCTGAAGGTCACCATGGAGGAACAGGTGCCTGAGGGACAGCATCTGGACTCCCAGAGGAAGGGCCACGGGTCTTGTCCACCCCATGCCTGCCAAGAGGTCTGTGGCTGTGGGAGCTGCCGGCTGGAGCAAGGTGTTTTCCCCAGGTTTCAGGCCACTGAGTCACAGGTGACCTGTGCCACTACACAGAACGTCTCCTCCTTCCCAGTTGACAGAGGACATTTTGACGGCTTTCTGTGCGCTCATGAGAAGAAAGGCACTGCCTGCACAGCAGCTCGCTGGGCACATGACTGATGAGTGCTGACAGCCTGGAGCCCCGAGCACTCCTGGCACGAACTGACCCACTTTCTCCTCCCTGGGCTGACACGCTTGCATAACAGATGGCTGCAGGCCCTGCTGTCCCCCTGCGAGAAGGAGATATTTGCAATTAAAAAGAAAGCACGAAGCCCCAGACTGGCCATGGTGTGATCCAGTTTGTTGGTGCATATACACAGACCTTTAAAAAGGGCTTTGCTGGGCTATGGCAGGGCATCTGGTTAGGCACAAGTGGGGCTTACTGATGCCACTCCTATCACTTGAGCTAGATGCTGTCCTCTCCTTCCTGAGCTCTTCTCTGTGGGTGCCCTACTTAGAGTCAAGTGTCCTGAAGGGATCATGTGAACCACGCTGTTTAGCAGAACTTTCTGCGGTGATAGAAATGCTTTATCTGTGATTTTCCATATAGGCCCCCGCACAGACACATGAGGCTATTTATTTAACATTTAAAAGACAGCTAGTGAATTTTTAGTTTTCAGTTTTAGTGAATTTTTATGTAAATAGCCACATGTGGCTGGTAGCTACCTTATTGGACACTGAAGATAGAGAACATTACTATGTAAAGATGATTTTTAAAAATCCTCTTTCCTATATAAAATCCTTCTTAAATTTTATGTAAAAATGCTATGTTAAAATCCTTGTTATTCAGAAAGTGTCATTTTATCACAAATAATAATTAGAACTAACAATTTGAGATTGCTAATGAAATACAAGTGTGTAATAGTGTGTTATTTCAAGAATGCACACGTGCATGCATAGCTGTCACTGTGGGCTCTGTCCATCACCAGATGCTGCTCTTTGGGAAGTATCTCCTCACATTCATCTCATAAGTACCTGGAATATGCTCTGTTCCTGTGCTTTACGAGGGTACCTCAAAAAGTTCACGGGAAGATTTGTATCATCTTTCAATTCTGTTTTTCCATGAACTTTTTGAAGTACCCTCATATTTTTTTTTCTTTTAGCATATTTTTAGCAGAGATGTTTTGATGAGGAAAAAATTTTTGCCACGAATTGTAACCAATAGTCTCTCCTTCTGGTGGATCGAATCATTTGTGCAGGGTGACAGGCAGCCCAGCTGCCATGGGGGTGGACACACGTGGGTTCCACAGGACTTGTTTCCTGCAGGATTTCATTAGGCATGTGGTGTGGATTTCTGTTTATTGAAGGACTAGGTATGGAACTGTGTGGGAGGAACTCACCATGCACCCTCTGTTCCTCTGAGGGCTTCCATGGCTACCTTCTTTATCATTCTGGCAGCTCCACCCACCTCTCAGGTACACACCTGGGCAGGTTGCATGCAGAGCTTCTGGAGGCCTGTTGTGCTCTCTGCCCTGTGGTCCACCGGGACACCCCACCCTGAGCCTCATGTGGAACCCCAGGGTCTAGGACCCGCACCACACACACATCCCCCCCAAGCCAGCCCCTCCTCTGTCCACTAAGCAGCACTGTGCTGTGGAAACCTTGTCACCACTGCTGCCACTGCTGCTGCCCACGTACCCTTTCCATGACCGATAGGAGAGACTCGCGTAGCTGCAGACACTGGCTATGGGAACATCACGTCCCCAGGGCTTTATTGGGATGACTGCTCTCACCCTTGGCTTCTGAGAAAGGTGCTCCTGTAACTCATTACAGATATGGAAACTGAGGCCACAGGGTTGGAATGACCTGCCCAGGGTCCCGTGGTTAATCAGCTGTGGGCCAGGATCCAGCCCTGGTGAGCTCACCCCAAAGTCCATCCCTTGAACTTCCGTGACTCCCATGCCCCCATCAGGTGAAGCTCACCAGCATGTCGTGGTAATCGTAACACCATCCCATGCCTGGCGGGGAAACCAGGACACCCGCAGACGGGCATTGGCCATCAAGGTTGTTCTTGGCTAGCAGCAGCTGTGTCCTCTCTTTCCAGGTGACGCCATCTGGGCCCCGTCTGTCCTTCCTTATAGCACCCTCAGCACGTTAAGCCACCACCCCCAGCCGCATTTTGGGAGAAAGATGGAGTCCAAGGTCTCAGAAGGTGGCCTGAACGTGACCCTGACTATCCGCCTGCTGATGCATGGAAAGGTATGGAAAGCAGGACAGAGAGCCACAGAGAAGTGGGGGTCATGCCCACCACTGGGCTCCAAACTTGCAAAGCAGTTCCAAGTACAGTCCAAATTACATTTTTGGGGAACCTACACTGATTACCTTAGTGTGTGTTCTCTGCACAGAAGGACATTCTCCTGCATGTCCACCACACATCCCCAAAGTCAGGGTGTTCACATCATGCACTCCTGCCCTTGATAATGGGGTCTCCAGGCAGAACCACGTGCAGCACTCCCTATCTCTCTTTAGTCTCCGTCAATCTGGAGACTTTCATTTTGAAAGTGGCCATCCAGTGTTTCTATGGAACGTCCCTCACGTTGACCTCATCTGTTGCCCCCCGCCGTTGGCAGAAGTGCCGCAGCAGCTTCCCTGTTGCTGCCCAGATCTCAATGCACCCCATTCCTGGTGGAGGTCGCATGGGTCGCATGGCAGGTGATGCCTGCCAGGCTGCACCAAGAGCTGCTTCTCCTGCCTTGTCAGCAGGACATCACTGGCAGGGAAAGATGTAGAGGCTATCCAAATGTGCCACATGTCACCAGACGCTCAGCGCATGCACGTATCACTCACTCATATCTTCTTGGATTCAGGGTTTGCTCTTTTGTCCCATGGGCTGTGGTCCCATGACTGTCAGGGTTTATTCTGATGTGCATGCTGCCCCTGACATGGCCAGCTTCTCAGTCCCTATCCTCTCACACAGTCTCACCTTCCGGCACAGATGCTGCTCATGCCCGTCCTGTCTTTTCCTGTCCCAGTCCTGGCTCAGCCGTTTTTCCAAGATCCCCGACTCCTGTGAGTGGACAGGAATGTCTGGAAGCCAAGACTGGGGCATTGCATGTCTCTCTGCTTCTCACCAATTGCAGGTCCAAGACAGAGCTAGGGAGTGTACACATAGGCCACACATGTTTACATGACACTCATCCCACTTTCATCTCTCTGTGTGGAGCCCTGAGGTGCACACCTCTAGCTCCAGCCCAACAGCATGGGCCTCATCCTGGGTCCTTTGTCTCCTGTTTGTTCATGAGAAACCCAGCTCCCAGATCTGCCTGTGGTCTCCTGCCAGGGAGGCTGGCAGAGGCTCTGGGCTCCAGCACCTGTCTCACTGGCGCATCCTAGATTTCCAGGAGACCTGCCCTCCTCCCTGGGGCGGAGGTGGTGCTCACACCCAGAACGTCCATTTCTGTGATGGAGCCAGAACCACCTACCTTCCTTCTCCCGACTAAGTATCAGAAGCCAGGCATGCACCAGGGGTAGGGCTCTCTGTGAGGTCAGTTACACGGTGCCCACCTCCAGCAGCAACAGGCACCACCACACTCCATGGGAGGGGAGGGTGCCCTCATGACTCATGACGGGGTGGGGGAGGTCACTACATCCTGCCCAGCTGCCGCGTGCATCCACAGCCCCTGCCACACACACCCTCCCACCCAGCCTTAGCAGACGAGGGCCTTCCCCAGGAACATTGTCACTGCTGAGGACTTGGTTGTACTAAGGGAAATGAGTCAGATTTTGAAGGATGTCATTCTCTGCAGCTAGACGCCAGGCCTGGCCTTACCTCGAGTGACATGCTGTCAGAGCACCTGTCTGGGTCTGTCTTGCTGGGCAGGGAAAGGCTGTGGCCGCCTGGCCCAGCTGGGAGTGCACATCCCAGAACCGTCCCGGGCCTGACTTCACAACTATGGCAGCATGTTCCACCACTTCTCTGAATAGTCTACTTTCTGAAAATAAGTCACAGAGCAATAGCAGTGCTAAATTTTATGTCACAGACTTGGGGGAGATTTTATTTTTCGTGTATTTCCTGTGGGGTTTCCTTGAGGCCTTAAGTGCATTAGGGGTGCGTCCTGAATTCTCTCTCTGGAGAGCAGCTAGTGTTCTGCAGGCAGCGTCAGTCAGAGTCAGCTCCGTCCCTGCGCTTGGTCAGGTGAGTGACCCCTTTATAGATGGCCCGGCTCGGACACTTCCCTCGTGACAGACTCTAACATCTCTCCTCCTCACTCATGTTAGGAAGGTAGACAGGAGAGTCCATTTGCAAAGTCTGTTCCAGATTTTTTTTTCTCCTTCTGCTGGATGACATCATCTTTTTGTGATTTTATTCCTACAGGAAGTTGGAAGCATCATTGGGAAGGTAATTATTGAATGAACTCTCTGCCTTGCTTGGGGTCTCTGTTAGGGGACAGTGAGGGCGGTGGCAGCCCCCAGTGCTGGGAAGTGTGGTTGTCACAGCCCTGTCAGTGTCCTCTCCTGGCATTCAAGCTGCACCATGTGGAAGCTGGTCCTGGCTCTGTGGGAGCAAAGGGGAGGCATCCTCCCTCCATCCTGCCCTAGCAAGACCCCAGCTAGTCCCCTGGCAGCCCACTGCTTTGGTGGCCAGTCCTTTGTTGCAGGTTTGAGACCCCACTAAGAATTATTTTGCTTGTATTCTTCAGCAGGCTGTGTAACCTAAGCAATCTCCAGTGACTGATAGTGAAGGGTAATGAATCCTCTTTATGTTCCCATTCTACAATAAAAGACACGTTTCCAAGGGGGGAAAGTAAGGGACAATTTGGAAGTCTGCTGCCTGTGGGGGAGGAGAAGCTGCCCTCTTTCTTGGTCACATTTAGACCATCTCTGGGGGTCCCTGGTGTCCCTTTCCTCCATCATCCTATCTCATGGGGGTGCCTTCAACTGTTTATCATCCAGGCTCTTTCTCATGAGAGCTTCAGGGGGTACCTCGAGGGGTCAGCACCATGAGAGATGGGGGTGACTAGGATCCCTGTACAGCTGTGCCACACACCTTGTGGACCAGACCCATCCTGCCCCCTGGATGAGGTGCCATGGTTGGTGTGACAAGTCAGGGCAGATCCTGCCCCACCCTTGCCAGCTGTGTGCCTCAGTTTCCTCACCCGAAATGGCCACAAGGGGAGGTGAGAATGGAGTTTGACCTGCACAGTGCAGAGGCTGGCTGGCTGGCCTGACACCAGCTCGGGGCACAGCTGTGGGTGCTGGCGACAGACAGCTCCAGGTACCTCATGAGCCTTTCCTCAGTGGGACCATGAGTGACACTTTCTCCTTGTTGTCTAAATCTTTTTCCAGAAAGGAGAGACTGTGAAGAAGATGCGGGAGGAGGTGAGTATGGCCTGCCCTGAATGACGTTCTTTTTCCAGGCAGGCCAGGATGCTCAGGCCAGGAGGGTCTCGGCTGGTGCTGTCTGCAGCCCCCATGGCCCTGCTGCAGTCCTGCCTGTGCTCACAGGGGTGGCAGGGTCTCTGCCGGGCGTGAGTGTGAGTGGTGAATGCAGTGCACCTGGACTGGTGCAGGCCTTCTGTACTTCCCTGTGCAGGGAAGAGATCACTTGGATTCTTCTTGCTAATTAAAATTCCTCCCTTTGTGGGAGATTACTGAAAAGATTACTGTTGAGAAATGAGGTGGCCAGGCGGGGCCAAAGCTTGTGTTTGCATTGATGGCGTGAGTGGCTGTGATCTTGTTGCTGGGGTCTGCTCTGCTCTTGTCCTAGAGTGGTGCGAGGATCAACATCTCAGAAGGAAACTGCCCAGAGAGAATCGTGACCATCACAGGCCCGACGGATGCCATCTTCAAGGCCTTTGCCATGATCGCGTATAAGTTTGAGGAGGTGAGGTGGGCAGGCCTGGTTCCAGCTGGCTCCATGGGCCCCTTCTCCCCTGAATCTGGACGTGGGGCAGCCCAGCCCACACAGGCTGCCCTGCTCAGCCACAGGCTCCTCTGGGCTCCTCCTACCTCCTTGGCCTCCCAGGAACCTCCTGCTCCGTCCTTCCCACTTCCTTCCCAGCTCATGTGTGTTGGAGAAGCCCACCTTATCATGTTTCTTCAGACCCTGCCCCCAGAGCACCACACACAGCCTCAAAACACCCCACACCTTCCACCCAGGGCACACAGCTGCCCCTGACCCTTGTACTGCACTCACACCTACAGCATCCAGCCAGCAGTGCCCTCAACAAAGCCCCGGCTGGCATGACCCTGGTCCTCAGCCACACCCACCCACAGCAGCTGACCTCCCCCAGGGAGAGCTGATGTAGTTTGGCTTAGTATGGGCAGATAAAGGTGGAGAGACAAGCACGTACACTTGCATGCTGGTGCATATAAGTATGTATGTGTGTGTGTGTACATGGTACTTCTGTTTTCTTTCAATGAGTTGAATCTTAATGTTTTTATGTGTTTCCATTTTTTTTTATCACCAAAAGTTAATTAGAGATGCATTTCATGTTTTTTTTCAAAGGGGTGATCAAGCTGGAGAGTAAATTTTTCTGTCAGAAATGTCCATCATGGCCTGTGCCAGTGAGCTGAGACTGATCTGTCTCCATGTGGGGCAGAGGTGGTGTCATTGATAGCTCTGCCAGAGCCAGGGAGAGGCTTTTCACAGGCTTTCCTGTTTGTGTGATCCTTGCCAACAGGAGCACTGTGCCGGTGGTTCTTACAAACAGCGAGTCAGCAGCTCCTCTTAGCAGGTACCTGAACAGTCAAGGGCACCTCCCTTTAGAGCTTGAGTCTGAGCCAGAATGTCTAGCCAGAGAGATGTATAGAATAAGGGTCTGTATGTATAGAGAAGTCTCTGAATACTCATCCTGAAGTGTGTGAGGTGCCAGTCTGAGGCAGACACGACCAGGTGTCCTGGCCCCAACGAAAGCAGTGTCTGGTAGAGTCATGTAGAGACCTGGGAAAAGTCACTACTGGTGACGCAGGGCTGGACTCGAGGCCTTACATTAGCTCGGTGACAATTTGTTTCTTCGTTAGTCTCTTCTAGGTGGTAAGTATTTGGTGCATTGCTTCATGAAGGTTGTTGATCTTAAAGTTATAATTACCTGGGGTCTGTTAACAGACTTTAATAACTGGTTATTTCTCTGGGAGAAAGGTTGACTTTTAGGGTCAATTGTCCATGTAGACACAAGGGAAACACCATCAACTGTAATTCCCTAGGGTTTCATTTGATGAAACCAGAACTGTCCAGAGATTTTTATCCTGGGGTCTAGGACTTGATAGCATATTGGTAGTTGGTAAGACTGAGGGCAGTGGCTGCTATTTGGAATAATCTAAGAATGGTATTAGAATGAGTGTGTTCTGACCCAATAGCTATCATAAAGTGGGGAGAAAAGAGAAAAGGGGCCGTTAGGAGTGGATGACAACCAGGGGTCTGTAGAAAATAAGAGGAAGAAGGACTGTTAGCAAGCAGATAAAAAACAGCAGAAATTAGGCAGGGGTCTTGGTGTGACATCTGAGGTGGGGACTGTCTGTTGTCCATGGTCACCAGCTTGCAATGAAGGTCTTGGATCACCTGCCTATTTCTGGAGAATGGCTACTTCTAGAGGATCTCTGAGAAACTCAGTTTGAGGTCCCCTGGTGGAGTAACTTTCCAGTTGTGTGGAATTCTGAATTGCTGTTTTAACTGTGAAGTGTGTGGCCAAGGATTGACTGCCTGGAGTTGCAGTGTTGTGTTTGTTGTTAAGAGTTGGGTAGTGAGGCTCCTTCCAGTGAGATTTAAGAGAAGCTTTTCTTTGATTTTTCTTCCAATAGACAACATCTCCTGTTTGAAGATCATGAAGAGGACATTTGGGAGATTTTGTGGGATAGCACCTTAACCTGCTGGTGGTAGGCAGGGCACAGGGAGGTCCTTGCACTGTTTTGCCATCTCTGCCTGCAGCAGACACAGTTTGGCATCAAGGTGGAATCCCTAAAGGCATGGGCCCTCCAGTTGCCAACCCAAAGGGGATAACTGAGGTGTCCCCACAGGAGTGGCCTGCACAGCCATAGGGCTAGTAGGAGTACCTGAGGCCAAGGGACTCTGAGAGTTTTGATAATTTTAATTTAAAGATGTCATTGGTTCTTTCAGTTTTTCTAAAAGATTGTGGATGATGAGGACAGTGTAGTTTTTGAGTGAGGGTAACCACTCACTGAGGTCTTTTATAATGGCTCTGTGAAGTGTGCGCCTTGACATTGGATGTAAAAGTTTGTACGCTCCAGGTTGGAAACAGAATCAAGCAGATTCTTAGCAACTTTAAGAGCTGTAGTTTTTCAGAAAGGAAAACCTTCAACCCATCCTGAAAATAGACATATAATAACTAAAACATATTCAAACCCCATGGATGGCAGAAGCTGGATTAAGCCCATCTGAAGGTGCTCACAGGGCCCGTGAGGTCTTGGTCCTGGGCCACGCCTCACCTCCAGGATCGTGTTGTTGATATGCAACATGTGGCCTGAAATAGCCTCAGATGTTTTTATAAAGTTTCCCACCAATGTGGATTTAAGATGCTCACCAATTGTCTATTCCATGATGAGCAGTTTCATGGACTGACCTAGCTTAATATCCATTTGAAATCATCTGGTACCACACACAGCTATCGAGAAAACCAGAGATTGAGTGACGGGGACAGCCACATTTTCTCCAGCCTTCCTTTTCAACATCAGGAACTAAATGCTGGTATTTTGTAATGGCCTCTATGAATGCCTCCAGAGATCTATCCTTTGAGGGTTTAGATAGAAACATAACCTTTGTTAAAGAAGCTCACTTGGCATAATGATCTGCTAGAGCATTTCCTTCAAATTTGTGTTATCTCCTTTGGTGTTGGCCTCAGTCTTTATTATCAGCACCTCTCTAGGAAGTACAAGTGTATCTAAGAGTTCCTTAATGCCCTGTTCATGTTGCATAGGGTTCTAGCAGGGGTGAGAAACCCCTTTGTTTCTAAAGCTTCCCAATGTCCCGGCTGCCCCAGAAGCACGCCTGCCATCTGTGCATATGTACACTCGGGCCTTTGACTGGTTTACAAGCACTGGTCAGTGCAGCAAGTTCTGCCGTCAGCTACCTCAGGGAGGGGACTGTGTTCCAAAGGAGAGCTTAGATTAGTTGTAGCACCATAGTCTGCTAGGGCTGTCATAACAAAATGCCACAGGCTGGGCAGCATGAGCAGCAGACGTTGATTCTCTCACAGTTCTGGAGGCTGGACGTGCAAGATCAAGGTGCCATGAGGGTTGCTTTCTCTTGAAGCTTCTCTCGTCTTGCAGATGGCCTTCTTCTCACTGTGTCCTCACATGGCCTTTTCTATGTGTGTGTCTTTGTCCTAACTCCTCTTCTTATAAGGACACTAGTCAGATTGGATTAGGGCCCATTCTGATGACCTTATTTTACCTTGATTACCTCTGTGAAGGCCCCATCTATCAATACAGTCACATTGGGGATTCGGACTTCAACATGTGAACTTTAGAGGAACAGCTCAGCCCATAGCACATGCCTTGCTTGAGGACCTCCAGTCTCAGTTTTGAGGTATAGTGTTAGGTCAGAGTGCTCAGCAAGAGTCTGCTGAGGCTGAGAGCAAGTAGATGGAACCCTTTTCACAGGCCTCCCTGTTATCTGAGCAAAATAGGAAATCATCTGTATGTTGTATCAGAACTAAGTCACCAGGGAGACTTAGGTCTTTTAAGTCTTGATTGAGGACCTGGGGAAAGAAGGAGGGGAATTCAGCGGCCCCCAGGGCGTGACTGTCCAGGTGTACTGTTGTCCTCCCTAGGGGAAAGAAGCAAGGTATTGACTCACCCAGTACTGAGACACACTGGGAAAGGCAGAATGCAGGTCCACTGCAATGAAGCAGGTGGCTTCCAGAGGGGTTGATGACAGGACAGTGTTTCGGTTAAGTCTGCCAGGAAGTGGGGGACAACAATTTTGTCAATGTCACCCATCCGCTGTCTTTGCTGGCAGGCCAGGCATGTACCAGGGCCAGGCGGGCATGAAAAGACATGCATCTTCCCTGTGCAGGCTTAAGTGCTTCCTCTCCTTCTGGAGCAAGGGGACAGGGGAGCTCTGGTACTACTTTAGTAGAGCCTGTCTGAAACTTAATAGGTGCTGCTGCAGTTATTTTGCCTATATCAGTAGAATTTCCAGCCCACTGAGTGTCGGGCACAATGGCAAGGTCATTATCTGGGGTCTGTGTCCAACATAAAGAGGAGGCAAAGGTGCACTCAGAGCAGACACAACTTGCTTGTGAATGGAGGCACCTCAGGAAACAGTCTCTGATGTACATTTAAGGTTACCATTCCATTTTCAAGGGTGTCACAGCAGGATGGATGTTTTCCAGACAGGGTCCGAGAGTTAAAGACTGTGAAATAAGAAGCGAAAATCTGCAGGTTATTTGAAATACTCCTGCGTGTGGGTGGTTGAGTAAAGTTGGCAGGTTTGACGTGGACAGAGTAGCCCCATGTCCATCAGAGATTGATGGGGACGGTCATCGATACCCTTAGTTTATTCGCCCTGAGGGTTAAGGTTGTGGCAGGATGCTGGGCACTCTTTTCCAGTCTCAGGGCACTCTCACTGATCTGAACTGAGAGCATCTCCTTTGTCTCGGTTTTTCTTTCTTAAAATGGGATCATAGCTGCAAACAGCCTTGTCAGAAGCTGGCAGGTTGGGGAATGCTGGGCAGTGAATCTGTTTGCACCCTGTCTCCTCTTTTCTCCAGAGCCCTCAGAATGTGCTGCCAGGCACCGTAGTTCAGCTAAAGGGCTGTTCTCATTCTAATTGCTGTTTTCAAATTAGGCTTAACTCTATGGACTAGGTGGGACCAAAGGGCTGCTCTCACATCAGCACCATCTTTTACTCCTGAATGTTGGCAGGTGTTCTGTAATCTGTTCTATAAGTTCCCGATAGTTTCATCTTTTCTCTTTTTGCATGATTGGTCTAGTCAATTTTTACTGGAAATGTTTTATATGTGGCTTTGAGGAGACTTTGCCTTCCTTTGGGGTCTTTTTTTGACCCTCAGTCTTATTCGTGGAAAGAGAGTCAGGTTGATATAGTTCAGGTAACCCTGGGTCATATGTACCCAAAAGAATTCTAAGTTCTTCTCTTGATAGTTGCTGCTCTCATCTGGGTTTAGGGAAATCCTTATATTATAGCTCTTAATTCAGCTCTGGTTTAAGGTTTAAATTCTGCAGTTGCCTATATTCCTGGCTCATGGTGGGATGGATTTTTACAGGCACCTGGTACTTGGGGGTCTTAGGAGAGTTGTTGGAAAGATCGGGGGTGGAGTCGATGAAGGAGACAGATGGAAAGGACATGGGGAAGGGGCAAGCTGAATGTGGGGAAGCCAGAGGATTGATGGGGAGGGCTAATGAGACCCAAGTCTGGTAGGTTGTTGCCAAAGTCTCTCAAGTTGCTTATTAGCTTTGCCAAAGAATCTTTCAGTCAGCCTCTTTATAAAAATCAAAAAATGCTGCCTATTGGACCTGAGAAATATTTTTTCCCTTCTTTTTTAAGGCACCTCTCAAAGGAGCAATTCTGTCAAGCCAGATGCTCCCCAGGGTGGCCACTGACAGCAAAAATCACCCTTGGTGAAGAGATGCTGTTTAGAAAGACAGGTGCAAGGTTTAGCATGGAGGTGAAAATGCATTCAAGAAGGATTTTTTCCTGCAGGAGGGGAGGATTTAGACTCAGACCACCCTGCAAGCACCAGGAAGGTTCGCAAGGATGGAGTGATTATGTGCCCTACGTCTTGGCCACCTCCAAACACAGAGCCTCCCTCAGCCCCAGCAGGTGGAAAGCCAGAGGGCATACTCTCTCTGGGTCAGAAGCACAGCCTTGTCCAGTTTCGTTGGTGACTCAAAGCAAAGCTCTTCCAGGTGGACACTGGAGCAGTGAGAACCACAGACCCACCAGCCTGCGAGCTCAGACCACAGGCCAGTGGTTCTCTTCTGTGACAGGTGCCACACAAGGCCATCACACACAGCCAGCAAAGGGATGAAAAGGAGCGGCCACTGACAATGCCAAATAAAGAGGGACCAATACCAAAACCCAGGCATGAAACAGATAAACAGCCGAGGAGCTCGGCACAGAGGGCAGAGTCCCCGCCTGTGTGGACGCCCATGTCCTCACAAGGTGCAGGGCTGCTGTGTGCCACAGCAGTGACAGGCAGTGCCCATGGGCCTCTGTGGGGCCTCTCCAACAAGTGGAAATAAACAAGGCTGTCCAACAAGACCAAACAGAGGCAGGTTATTAGGAGCTGGCCATGGCAAGGGGTCGGCTACCATCACCTGCGTAGGCAGACACTTTATAGAGGAAGCTTATCTCAGACAAGTGGAAGGGCTTCAGGTTTGTATGCCCTGGAAGCGGCTCACTAGGAGAGGGGCGTCCAGGGGGTGGTTTAGGTGTGAATACCTGGCCTTTTCTGGTTGGTTCTGAGTCTTTGGCTGAATCCTGACCATTCTGGGCTGTCACTGCAGAGGCTGTAATCACAGCCTGTGTGGCCTGGCTGACGTCCACTTGTATGTGCAGTCTCAGCGTCCCGCCCACACGTGGCTGCCTCCCTGCATTGTCTGGGTGCAGCTCCTCTCCCCCCATCCAGTCCTACGAGGAACAAAACCCCAGAGGCTTCCCCAGGGTTTCCATGCGGTACAGTCATAAGGCCACAGTCTCTTGGCAACTTCCTTGTCTCTAACCCTGTTCATGAAAGCCCCTTAGGGGGACTCCCTGCTCTCCCAGCCAGCTCTCCTCTGACCCCGGCGGTCTGCTGCAGGGACACCTTCTCTTCCTCCTCCATCTCTCTGCTCCTCCTGGATGTGGCACTTTGGGAATCATCTGTCAAGTTATTTTCCATAAGCTTGATATTTCCAGAAGGAAAATTGGCATTGTTTGGTGGAGAGTAAATTGTGTCACCATGAGTCATAACCTGGGATTGATGACAGGCACAAAGCTGTGAGGGTCGCACACAGTGCAGGTAGAAAGCCTGTCTATGCATGCTGCAGTGGCCTCTGGCCTCCATGCAGCCCTGGCTTCCTCACAGTTGGGATGCTCCCTGTGGGGATGGCTGTAGGTGCCACCCACCCCAGTAAGTCACAAGCCCGAACCCTAAGCCCAGCTCTGTCTCCTGAGCATCAGAACCATGAGCCAAGCAATCTGACTGCCCAAGCAGGCCAGGTCCAATCCCACCCCTCATCTTACCCTTTGCTGTCCCCTCTCCTTTCTGGGATAGTGACACATCTCCATTCCCCAGGCTGGACACCTGGACATCCTAGTCTGTCACCCCACCATCTCTTCCCCTACATCCCGGCCTCAGCTGAGCCTGGGGCATCAGACACAGCCCCCCACCAGTCTCCCACTTCAATTGTCCCCTTTCCTTAAACCAGCGTTCACACTTCATGTGTCAGCCCTGCAGGTCTTCACAACAAAGGTCAGCCCTGAGTCCGTTCATCCTCTCTGTCATCTCCTGTCCCCAGCTCCCCTGCAGTGCGGTGACTGCCCTGCCTTGGGTGGGTGGTGTGAGTGCCTGGTGTGTGCAAGGCCCCTTCCTGCCCATCTGGCCAACATCTCCTTGTCCACCCTGAGCCTGACCTGGCCTTGAGGTCTCTACTGTGTCCCTCTCTATGCAGAGGGGCTCTGCAAGCAACTCTGGATGTGGCTGGACAAGCAGAGGTGACACAGCCACCTCTGACCCCTCTTCTTGGCCTGCATCCCAGACACTTCCTCTTGGCCTGCATCTTTGTTCACTGGTGTGTACTGAGGATGGAGTGTTGGCCAACACGTGTGTCTTTCTTCCTCCCTAGGACATTATCAACTCCATGAGCAACAGCCCTGCCACCAGCAAGCCCCCTGTGACACTGAGGCTGGTGGTGCCCGCCAGCCAGTGTGGGTCCCTGATTGGCAAAGGTGGCTCCAAGATCAAGGAGATCAGGGAGGTAACAGGACCTTCCCCAGCCCCAGTCAAGGTGGAGTCTCCAGCAGGCACGAACATCCCGGGGTGGCCTTATGAGCATAACCTGCTATGTCTGCAAGCGCCAGATCCTGCCACAGGAAGCTTACAATAGGGACAAACAATCCAATAAGCAAATAGCAACTGGGGACCGCCCATTGCATCGTGCAGCACAGAGGCCCTGCTGGGGAGGGCAGGGAAGGACCGGGCCTCCAGGCATTGCAGCCGTGATGCCCAGACGTGTGGCTTGGTTTCCACCCCCAGAAGGTGTCCGCCTCAGCATCCACAGGTCTCAGCTCCTGGGGATGACACCAAGCCGTCACCCTGTCCCAGCTGGATGGGTTTGCACAAGGTGTGGATCTTATGTTCACACGAAAGCCTGAGGAGGGTAGCCGCCCCCATCTGGACTCCTGCCCCACAGCTAGAATCCATCTTTCTCTGTGACCTAAAACTGCAGAGGAAATAGAATTCCACATTTTTGAAGAGTCATTCCATCTCCCTGCAAACACCCCCTCCTCACGTTGCCCACCCCCTCTAGCATTGCTTGCTGGGATGGAAAGACACCTGCCCCAGGATATCAGGATGCTCCTGAGGGAGCGTGCAGAGGACTGGCATGGAGGGAGGTGCCGGGACAGCCTCAAGGTGGTGGGATGGGGGAGGGGGTGCATCTTGCGCCAGCTTGACCAGTTGAGGCACATTTGCACTGAAGAATTCTCAAAGTGCAACTGCCTCGGCCGCCTCCCCAAAATTAGGAAGCCCGGCTGGTCCTACGCAGCCTCCATACGCTCTGCCCTTCCCCTTCCAATGTCTATTTGCTCTAGTCCACAGGTGCCCAGGTCCAGGTGGCCGGGGATATGCTACCCAACTCCACAGAGCGGGCGGTGACCATCTCGGGGACCCCAGACGCCATCATCCAGTGCGTCAAGCAGATCTGTGTGGTCATGCTGGAGGTACAGTCCGTCTGTGCATCGTGGGCTGGCACATGCCCCAGCTGCCCCTTGCCCTGCGCTGGCCCCGCCCTGGGTGTGGCTTCCTAGCACCGTCAGCAAGGGCTCAGGTGCCTAGGTCCTGAGAATTCATGCGGTCAGGGCAGTATGGGGGCTAGACATCCGGAGCGTGGTCTGGGTCCCTAACCCAGAGAACAGTGCCGTGTAGGGGCACTGTGGGGAGGGGTGGCTGCTGGCCTCAGCCCTTGCGCCATGAATGCCAACTCAGGTGGGTCCATAATCTTCACTGGGGAGAGAGTGTGGAGAGCGGCAAGCCCCTTCGCTTCTGGGCCTAGATGAGAAGAGGATTTTCAGGAAAGAGTTGGAGCCTGGGAAGTGGAGCCCATCCACATTGGAGACGGAGCTTGCAGGGCTGAGGGGTAAAGAGGAGGCCCTTCTGCACTCACCATGTCTGCAGATGGTGGCAAGGATCTGCCACCAAGGTGCAAAGGGCAGAGTTTAGGAAAAACATTAAAAAACACCCCAAACATAGAAATAGAGATAAGCAACCAAGAAGATTAAAATAGAGAAGCAAAGAAGATACAGCTGAGCAAGAAAAGCCTCTCGAGATTTTGGGAAGGAAAGAAACACCCTGAAACTTAAATTCCACTGATACCCAAATGAAGGAAAATTCATAAAGCTGTCAACAGTTGGTGGTCTTTCCTGCAGCTGAAATGAGGTCACCCTTCCTCAGACAGTAGGCTATGATGGCCGCCACCTCCGTGCTTCCCACAGGAACCTGAGCTTGTTAGGCAGCTGTCAGTTGTCTCTCTGTCACACTTGGCTACGTGTTCAAACCCCATGTTTAACTGTCTAAAATGTTTTTGCAGTTTTTACTTTCCTGAAGTATGATATTGTGAAGTCAAAAATATTTTTCAATTATAGCATTTCTAGGAAGAGGAAAAAAAGGTAAAAAAAGAAAAAATTAGTTTTCAAAATATTCCTATTCTGAAATTTTTCCCGTACACTGGTCAGGGTGACAGTGCGATGCTGGTCCAAGTTCTCCGTTCAGTCTCCCCAGCCAGTGGAACAAGGATGCCCCACGGCTGGGCCGTGTGGCAGTGGTGAGTGGCCTGTGGAGAAGGAGCAAGGAGCACACGCCTTTCTGTGTAGTGGGGGCGGCACCTTTGCCATGGCAGTTAAGGGTATGGATGGTTCTGCGAGGGAAACAGCCTCCCTCCATCCCTAGTAGGGGTGGAGGGCTAGCTGTGCAGAACAGAACAACATGGGACCCTGTCAGGGTCCTAAATGCAGTTGCCACAGCCCCCGTGGAAGCAGGCTGGGCGCAGCTGTGGGTGCTGTTGCCCAGGGCAGTTGCTGGAGCTTCCCGTCTCCTTCCCACAGCTGTGAGGGGTGAGATGATGAGTGTGACATGCAGACGTCAGTGACAAGCGTTGGCCTGGCTGCAATGCCATTTCTCATCCCGTCACACAGCTCTCACACCTACCTATGAGCAGTCAGGCCCATTTTCCAGAGGAGTAAATGGAAAAGTAAAACAAAGGGGCTGTAGAGACCCTCCTCGTCCCTCAGAGGACTTTGGAGCTCGGTTAGGGGTGTGCCTCATGCCATGAAATTATGGAAGGAGTGCCACCTGGGATGCAGACACGTCCCACAGGCCTGTGAAGTACACGAGTGTCTGCACGGACGCCACCCTCCGGCCCCAGCACCTCCTGCGCCCCAGCTCCATCAGAGGATGCACATCAGAGTCAGCACGCCACCGTAGGAGTAGGGGAGCTGCAGGGCAGGGGTGGCGGCCCAAGGCTGAGGCTCTCACAGAGCTTGGTGATGGATGCAGTAGATGCAGTAACAATGGGCGACTCTTGTTAACACTCTGTTTAGTCACGTTTCTCAGCGACAGACCTGGAGTCTGTGAAACCACAGTGAGCCCCAGTTTGCACAGGGGTGTTTGGAGGCACTTGGTCATAACCACAGGAATGCTGAAGATGGCCTTCCCTGGGAGCCCAGCCTGGGTCAGCTCACAGTCCTGCCTGGCAGCCCCTTCCCCCGCTTTCAACAAGGTCAGGCAGCATGGCCTGCCTGGGCTGCGAAGTCAATGCTGCCACCCACGCTGCTGAACTGTCCCCCCCATCACTGCATTTTGAGTGTGAGGAGCACCCCCAGGTCACAGTTAAGGGCCAAGGGTCAGCTTACCCAGAGTGGGCGGTGGCCCTGGAACTCCCAACAAGGAAAGGCTGCCCTCACTGGCACAGCTCCCAGGCTCTGGCCTCCCCATCTCAGGCATGGAACTCCAGATTCGCTTTCCTGCTCCCATGGGAGACAACAACTCGGAACCAGGAGGGGCTGATCACCTCTGACCAAGAAGAAGAAAGCATTAGGTTGAAAATTCTGCTATTTGAGAATATTGATCCTTTGTTTTAGACACAGAAAAATCAGGGGAAATTATAGCAAGTCTCGTTATGACTGTGGAATATTTTATTTGGAGTCTGTAAGCTTTTTTAAAAATGGTTTTTTTAATAGTGAAATTGGGTGTTTATAAGTTCTCTGTGATCTCTATTGACTGTCACCACAGGCTGAGCAAAGCCCTTTGGGGCGTTGGGCATAAATTCCCACGGTGGCCTTGTGGGCGAGGCTCTGCTTTTCCCAGAGGATTTAAGAGCGAGTTTCTAAGGACACAGGGCTGTCACGCCTGTGTCACCTCAGCCTTGTCGGCCTTGCTGGTGCTGCCTGCATCCTGGCAGGGCTGCATCATGAGGAAGGGCCAGCAGCAGTGTGAGCAAGCTCTGCAGGAGCTTACCTGGGCAGCAGCCAGCGCTTCCCCAGCAGGGTCCCTGACAGGTTACCCTCCCAGCTGGCCTCCGTACGGGACTGACACTCCACATAGCCACAAGCTGCCATGTCCTGCCAGGGTTGAGCCACAGGGGTGTGTTGAGGGTGGGTGGTTACTCTGAGGAGCGTGGCCACCAAGGTCTGGCAAACCAGAGCTCTGGGCTTGGCAGGGAGGAGCCCCCTGGAGTAAACATTGTGCAGATGCAGGATTCACCCTTCCCGCCACGTGTTCTGCAAGGGATGGCATTCCTCTGCTTCCTGGTGGTGTGGACTGTGTCCCCATCCCCTGGCACTGTGGCGGCCATGATGCCCTTGTGGCCTCAGCCCAGTCTGGGGGCTTGGGGAGGGTGGGCCGGCGCAGCAGGGGGTGGGCTCGGGAAGGTGGCCTCCCCACTGCCACGCTACGAAGCTGCTCTAACCTCTCTCTCCCTCTCCTATCCCTTTTCCTAGTCCCCACCGAAAGGTGCCACCATTCCCTACCGCCCAAAGCCCGCCTCCACCCCTGTCATTTTTGCAGGTGGTCAGGTAAGAGCCGACCCGCTCGCGGCCTCCACTGCCAACCTCAGCCTTTTACTGCAGCACCCGCCGCTGCCCGTTAGTGCACTCAGGTTTTCTTGCCTTCTCACGTGCACGTCTCCCACCCCACTGCACGCTGGGCACAGAGCTCTCCTGGCCCACACCGGGCACTGGGGGCAGGGGGTCATGGGGGGCCAGTGTTGGGAACGGTGTCCTACAAGACAGGATGGACCCTCCAATTCATGTGCACACCTGGTTCTACCCGGGCAACACCTGCCCACATCTAGTTCTTGGATGTTTTCAAGAAGCTTAAATAGTCAGGGGCAGGGGCATTCTAGGTGACTTTACAGCTCATGCTGGAAGCAAGTAGGACTGTTAGAAGTAGGCTCTCATGTTCCCCTGAAACACATGTCCCCAAACTCCCAAGCTGCTCACATGGAAGGGAAGAGGCCCTGCTGAGTGAGCCCGCCCTACCTCTCACTGGGCAGAGGAGCTTGTGCTTGCAGCCGGCACTGGCCTGGCAGGGCCTCTAGAGGAGAGGAGCCCTGACCAGCTTCCTCACAGTGTCACATCCTGTCATTGGGCAGTGGGGAGCAACCTCAGGGTCACTGCAGCCCATCTGCAGCAGACAGACTTTGAAAAGTCCAGCCAGGGGTTGGCCTGGAAGAGCTCTGTGTCCAGTCAGCCGTGACGTGTGTGTTTGTTCAAGGGAGAGTTGAGACAGAGGCTTCCCCAAGGTGACCCCAAGCAGGGGAGAACAGGCACGAGGTTTTCTTTATCATTAAAAACAGAGAGAGAAGGCAAATGAAACTTTTCCTCATTTTTTCTAATGATGTAAAGGAATCTTATCAGATCTTCCCATGTCGGGTGGAGCGACAGGGAGTCTGCTTCCATTTTTTCAGTGCTGGGACATGGTGAGGTGACACAGCAGCTGGCATGTGGCTGGCATGGGTCACAGCTGCGGGGCACTCTCTGCAGCCGTGCTTTCTCCCCAGCCTGCCTTGTACTGCAGGTCTGCCCTGCTGTGGGCAAAGAACCCACACGTGCACCCGCCACCCTCACAGCTGCTCCAGGACATGGCACACCCCCTTTTTACAGGTCAGAAATCTGGGCCCAGAGAGGCAAGAGACTTGCCAGGCCTCAGCCCCTGAGGCACCTGGGATGACCCTTGCACCTCGCCAGCCTCAGGGAGCACAGGGCACACAGCATCACAGAGCTGGAGAAGTCCTTGTTCAAAAATCCGTGTCTATTGCCTTTCCCCCAAAATTCATCTTAGTTAGAAGGTTAGTAACCTGCGTGGACTCCACCTTAATGTTTAAACAGATCCATGGTGATATCGTGGTAAAATGTGGGATTTTATCCAAAAAGAAGGTGTCTTTATACACACAAATGTGGAGTCTGTAAAGCTGCATGGATTGAGGGCAGGAGCTGCAACAGGGGAACTCTGGTCAGCATCCCCTGGTCCCATCCCGGCTCATCTCTCTACTTGTGAAACAGGCAGTAGCACCAACCTCTCCAGTTACAGTAGCTGGAAGCCACTGTGCCATGAGCATTTGTGCCCTAGGCTGTCACTAAAATGTCAGCCTTTATAGAGCCCAGCACCTGTGCCCTTGGCAGTCTGGTTTGGCTAGTGGTTAGTCTGGCTGAGTGTTGGGAGACAGAGTCACATGGGAGTCACTTCTGCACGCAAGTAACCCAGGAGAGGAGTGAGAATATACACTCAGAAGTGAGGGAGTGATAGATGGCCTGAGAATCTAGCCCTGCTTTATTTCTGTCAAATTGGATTAGTCAAGGACTGTAAAGATGCCTGTCAGAGTGGGCGCCCCCCACATGGCTGGCCACGGTGTTCCCACTGCAGAGCAGGCAGCTTCTGTCAGCCGCCTCCACATCTCTAGCACATCAAGTATGATAACGGGTTCATTCAGGAAGAGCCTGTTAAGAAAAGAGCAGGTGTAAAACATAACTACTCAAAGTGAATAAAAAGTCAGAAAACTAAAATGGTCTAGGATAATGAGTTACCTAAGCTAAGTTCTTGCCTAGTTCAGTTCAGACACGCAGGCTGACCTCCTGGGACCCAGGTGGGCTGAGCAGGCAGCAGGTCCTGAGCCATCACAGGTCTGGCCTGGGGACAGCAATCTGGGGTCTATTATGTTCAGTGACACATTGAAATGTATCCCTGGAAGCAACTTTACAAAATCTGGATGGGGACTCAAGACACTGTTCCTCACGGGTCAGTGAGACCTCCAGTTCTTTCTTGCAAGGACACTTGGCTGTGTCTGATAAGATTCCTTTACTTCCTTCACCAGTGTAGTGGAGCTGTCCCAGACTGGGACCATACCGCACTAGGACTGAGTCTGTTTCAAAGCTGGGCTATAGCTGGGTCCCTGTCAGGTGGTCACTGGGCCTTTAACTCCTGGGGTTAGGTTGTTGATGATGGAAACTGGGCAGATTCAAAACCTGTGGGAGGGTTTGGGATCCACAGAAGTGACACGTGGCCTTCCCGAGGTGTCCCTCTCAGATGCACAGGGACCCCACAAGTGCACACATCACATGGGAAGTGGCATGGGGGCCCCACGTGTTCAGGTGCAGGAAGCTGTGTCCCTCACACACATGCCACCACCCAGGCCTGGTGTGGCACCTTCTGCAACTCATCTGTGGTCTCTACTCTCCCTGGACTCCTTGTGGGTTCATTTGTCCTTTGGCCATGAGTTTCCAAGCCACCTGAAAGCATCTTAACCGATGGGGCCTGTTGATATCCAGCAGGATTTCAGGGCAAGGTGGGTGGGAGGAGGCCACAGGTTGGGCAGTCACTGCAGATGGTCCCAGTCACTGTTTTGAAGATGAGGGAAATAATGAAACCAAAATTAGCCTTGGGGACCCCACAATAACCTCCTGGAAGGGTGTGCCATGAGTATGCTGCCCCCAATCCCCCACCTGCAGAACAGCTCCCCCCATCCCATCTTCAGGGGCTGTCAAGTGAAGATTTGATATGAAAGGCGACAAATTGGGTCAATCCTGTGACTGACTTAGGTCCATTTCTCACTGAATCTGGCTTTTGCAAAATTTGTTTTGGTTATCTTTTCAGCCTTTCCCTTTTTGTTTGGATTTCTTGGCATTAAACATTTCCCAAAAAGTATTTACTCTGAAGGTTGGATTTCAAAAGGTTAATAATTAGTAGACTTCTTACTGGGAGTAAAACAGATCATTCAATTTTTTTCTTTTGAGAACTTGGGGGAGTAAGAGTGGAAGCCCAGGGCTGCATTCTCTCTCCCACTCCTGCTGACGTGGCATCTTCCACAGCTCTCAGGGAAATGGAGTGCAGCTCCCCTGGGCTCACTTGTCTGGTTGTGACTCAGGCCACCAGAAGCCTCCCTGACCCTTTGTCCTAAGTGAAGGGGACAGAAGGAAATGCCAGTGAGGAGAAAGCTTTCATCAGAGGGCCCTTGTTGTGCAGGGAGGGTCGCTGGTAGGTGACAGTCCGGGCCCAGCCACGTCCTGAGCTGACAGTGACTCTCTCTCTCTCTGCAGGCCTACACAATCCAGGGACAGTACGCCATCCCCCACCCGGATGTGAGTTTTCACTTTGTCTTGCTTTCACCCTTCTCTTCCCATTATCGTTTATCTACCTGCATGCTGCTGTTAGTTGCTACTAATATTAATATTACACAATAATATTAATCAGTTTTCTCAGTGTTCCTGACCTGTGTCGTATCCATATGACCTTGAATAACCTTTAACCTCTTAGCACTAATTTTGCTTGTGTTGAGGACTTGGCCTGATGTGAAATTGTTTCATGTTCTGCTGCAGTCCAGGGTTTTCCTCCCATACACTGGGCCTCAGCTGATAACTGCAAAACGGCTCTGTCCCGGCCACCCTGCCAGTGCAGGAGCCACGTGACAGGATGGTGAGGGTGCATGTTCACCTGCCCGCAGCCAGGCTTAGTGTAGTGCTGTGTTTGCACCTAAGACGGTAGGAAGTCTTATCAAACAGGTCTTCCAGGACAGTCAGAAAGGGCTTTTAATGCCTGATGAAGCTAAACTCTCCCCTTTTCAAGTCCAAATTAAAACATAGCATATAGAGACTCAGGCTGCCCAAAGCCAACGGAAGAGGCCTTCATGTTTATTCCAGAGCTAGTAAGGTGCCACAGGAGGCACTGGAGTCCTCAGGCTCCCACCCAGGCCCTTGCAGCTGGGCCTGTCTGTGCCACTCAGATGTCTCCTGATCCTGTTACAGTGTGAATATACGACTGGTGTTGAAGGATGAAGACCTGTTAAGCTGCCTCTTGGCCTTGTCCCATGGTCGTTCCGTGTGGAGACTGGGTTCAGAGGGGACATCAGGCAGCACTGGGGCAGCAGGCTCTGAGTCTTCAGGGGCCAAGAGACAAGGGAAGCAGCAAAGGGCTTTTCTTGAGAGGGCTTTAGATGTGCTGGTCAGTGGAGTCTGTGCTAGTAGGTGCTGGGGACACGAGGGTAAAGAGACAGATGGGGAAGCTGCTTGCACACTGCTTTCGGAAGACAGAACAAACCTGAAGTTAACTCTGAGAAGTCTTTCTCTTCTCTCAACCATTTTGCATATTTGCCCAGCTCAGCAGCTGCTCCTCATAAAATGTTCTGTGCTGTGCACTGCTCTCCCTGAGCCATGAGAGTTGCCTCTGTGCCAGAGGGATGTGCAGCATGCAGGTTTTTGAGTTGGGCAGAAAGAGACAATCATCTGAATAAGATTTGAAGGCAGGGCATGGGGAGGATTTTAAGAATTAGCACTAAGTATTGAAATATAGAGATTCAGTTCACTATCATTGCAGGAAAATTTCTACTGAATGGAAAATAAATACTCATGGTTTTTCCTTCTTAAAAAAAAAGTCCTTATAAAGCAGTACACTAATCAAATGATAGAGAAACACTGATAAATAAAAGTCCTTCCCTCCCTAGAGTCACAACAACCCAGAGGCCATTTTTAATGGTTCCTGGTTTTAGACCTTTGGTGATACTACCATGACTCTCAGTCACCAACATCTTGCTCTCAGGTCATCAACACATCTGTCTGTCCCACTCGGGAGGCTATGGCTGTGGACCCTCTGCCCCGCAATGTTTCTCCTGACCTGTGTGCACCATTAGGGCTGCCCTTGGCTGTGCTCAGCCGGCAGTGTGAAATAGAGGCAGAGCATGCGTGCGTGCCTGCCCTCTAGGGCTGGCAGGCACACTCTGGGTGGGTAGGTTTGGTGGCTCCTAATCAAATGACCTGAATGAAGGTATCAAAATGGGAGCCGAGTGGGGTCAGAAGCCTGATTTCTAGAATGGCTCAGTCTTCATTTAACTCTGGCTGCAGGGTGGTCATATACGTCTGGGAATGCATGTGTGTGCAAAAGCAGATTCTCAAACTCAAAGCAGACACAGTGCCTGGCATCCCTGGGAAGGGGCGGTTCAACTGATCGGGTTAGGGTTTATTTGTCTTCACCCCAGACAGTCGTTCTAAAGTCAGGTGTTCAGACCTGCAGGACCATCTGGTAAACAACTTGTGGGTTTTCTATGGCCAAAGAGCTGGAAGCTCTCACTGGTGCCTTGGGAGATGCCAACATTAGAGTTGACAGGAAAGTGTTTCTGGTTGAAATTTCCAAATGTTGTGGTTGTGTGCATGAGTGTGAGAGTAAGAGATTGTGATTGGTTTGGTTGATTGATTTTTATATAGATTGTTTGTTTTGCCCTTTCCCATGCGACTCTGGTAAACAGTATCTCTATACCATTTAGTGCTTTATAATGCTAATACAGACATTTCTGGGGTCACCATCAGTTACCATCTGGTCAAGTTCTCTAGTACAGCTGTGCATCAGGCTTGGAAACTGTGCACGCACCTTCTCGTGTCCTGTCAGGGTTGGTTCATGTGTAGTTTCAGAACTGAGAGAGAAAGCACCAAGTGCTTGGACACGGGAGCAGATGCAGAGCCTGCAGAGCCTGGACAGACACCTGGAGAATCGAGGCAGACCACCCACCTCTGTCTCATCCAGCATCTGTTACTTTAATTACAGTCATGCAGTCACACCAGGAAGGAACAGTCATCTTCTAGAGGAGATCAGTGAACTTCAAAAACACTGTCGTATATCTAGTCTTCAGAGTTTCCGAATCACTCTTACTCATCATCCCCATCACTTAAAGGGGATGCTGAAAGCAAGCAAAAATAAGACAGCAGCATATTAGAGTTGACAAAGAATTTTCCTCCGTACTGTCTAACCTGAGCGCTGCACTAGAAGCAGAAGCTTTGAGAGATTAGCTTGGCCGGAGGTAACGGGGCCAGCAATGGGAGAGCTGGCATGCCCCCACAGCACCTGGTTCAGCAGAGGATGTGAAGTAACACTGGGAGGTAGAAGGGCACCAAGACCTGCTAAGAAGTCTGCTCTTTAGTGAGTAGATCGTGGGGAACCTGTAGAAACATGCGAGTTCAAGCAGAAGGAATGAGTGGGAGGAAGCACGGCCAGACCCTGTGCTCATCCTGGTCATGCGGCCCAGCGACCTGCAGGCACTGCACGTGTCACCACGGACATGTGAGGAATCTCATGCATTGGCAGAGTCCTGGGCAGACTGCAGCAGAGTGCTCTTACCTCCCGCCCATTCACATCTCCCTCTAGAACCATGTGGAGAGGGGCAAGGGAGGGCTGGGGTGCAGGAAGGAATGATGAGCATTTGGAAAAATGAAAACAGACACTGTCTGTAAAATCGCTGTCAAATGTTGTTTAATTTGTGGGATTAACACAACAGAACTAAGTGGATAAAAATAGTGTGCATAAGATGAGAGTGTGATGAGGGAATTAAAATGTTCTTTTGGTTACTGTATCATTTCACTAGAGGGTGAAGATATTGCATTTAGACTTTTCATGTACATGGTAAAATTTCACAGTGACCACGTATAGAAAAGGAGTCAATTACATGTCCTCTCACAGGACAGAGGGGAAAATGGGTGAGGAACAGAAATTGTAATCAACTCAAAAGAAGAAAAAGAGTAAAAATGAAAAGAAAGTAAATCATAGAAAAGCAAGATAATTAGAAAGTACAAAATAAGATGGCAGAAATTAGTCTAAATATATGAATAACTGTGATCAAAGTAAATGAATAAAATTTCCAATTGAAAAACAAAAGCTGCCAGACTATATATTTTTAAAGCTAATCAGATAGACAATCAAACAAACAAAAAATTTTTAGTGTTTTTTTATCTTTCAAGAGACACACCTAGAGATAGGCACCCCGCCAGAGAGGCCCAAGTCCCATGGAGAACACACGCCCCGTGGCGCCAGCACACGACCGAGCAGGTAGTCCTCACCACCACCGGATCCCATCCCCAGCCTGGCCGAGTGTGTGCCAACCAGAGAGGCGCCCTGCCAGAGAGGCCCAAGGCCCGTGGAAACCACGTGCCCCGCGACACTAGCACACAACTGAACAAGTAGGCCCTGCCACCGCCAGACCCCATCCCCAGCCCAGCCAAGTGCACACCAACCAGAGAGGCACCCCGCTGGAGAGGCCTAAGTCCCATGGAGACGATGCACCCCATGATGCCAGCGCACGACTGAGCAGGTAGGCCTCGCTGCTGCCAGACCCCATCCCCAGCTCGGCTGAGTGCGTGCCCACCAGAGAGGTGCCTCACTGGAGAGGTCTGAGACCTAAGGCCACCACACACCTGAGGCGCCAGCAGGTGACCGAGCAGACACTGAGGCAGCTGTGCCAAATTGGCAGCCCCAGCAGGATCCTAGCCAGACAATAGTGTCGAACCAGTGGACTGTGAAATCCCCTGCCACAATGACTAAACATCAAAGGAAAGATACCAGAAATATGAAACATCAAGAAAGTATACCACCAAAGGGTAATAACTCTCAAGCCCTAGATCCTATAGAACAAGAAGCCTTTGAAATATCTGACAAGGAATTTCACGTGATAATTCTAAGGAAACTAAATGAGATATAAGAAAAATCAGCTAGACAACACGATGAAATGAGGAAAAGTATACAGGACCTGAAAGAAGAACTGTACAAGGAAATTAATGCCCTGAAAAAGAATGTAGCAGAGCTTGCTGAGCTGAAGAATTCATTCAACAAAATAAAAAACACAACAGAGAGTTCAAACAGGAGGCTTGCAGAAGCAGAAGAGAGAACTTCTGACCTGGAAGATGGGCTGTTTAAAATAACACAGGCAGACAAAAAAGAAAAAAAAAATTTAAAACATTGAAGAAAATCTAAGAGAGATATCAGACAACCTTAAGCACTCAAATATCCAAGTCATGGGTATTCCAGAAGGGGAGAAAAAAGGAGATTGCATTGAAAACATATTCAACAAAATAGTAGCAGAAAACTTCCCAGGTATAGGAAAAGACACAGATCTTCAGATTCAGGAAGCTCAAAGATCCCCAGATATATTCAACCCAAAAAGGTCTTCTCCAAGACATGTTACAGTCAAATTGGCAAAATTCAAAGACAGAGAGAATCTTAAAAGCTTCAAGAGAAAAGCATCAAATCACCTGTAAGGGAGCCCCAAACAGACTAACGTCAGACTTTTCATCACAAACCCTAAAAGCTAGAAAAGAATGGGATGATATATTCAAAATACTAAAAGACAGAGATTGCCAGTCAAGAATACTCTACCCCACAAGGCTATCCTTCCGAAATGAAGAGCAAATAGTACATTTCTCAGACAAACAAAAACTGCAGGAGTTCACTACCACACAACTACCCTTAAAAGAAATTCTCAAGGGAGTACTGGCTTTGGTACCTGAAAAACAACTACCACTGCCATAAAAACTCAAGAAAAATCAAAACCCACTAGTAAAATTAAAATGCCACCAGTGAGGGAAAAAAAAGTTATTCTACAACCCAAGAAACCAATAAATACAGAAGACAAACAGTAAATTAGAAAGGAACAAAACACACTTAAGACATCCAAAACAAAAATCAATGAAATGCTAGGAGTAAATCAACACTTTTCAATAACAACCCCCCCCTTTTTTTTTTTTTTGTGACCGGTAAGGGGGTCATAACCTTTGGCTTGGTGTCATCCGCACCGCGCTCAGCCAGTGAGCTCATCGGCCATCCCTATATAGTATCCAAACCCACAGCCTTGGCGCTTACAGTGCTGCTGCGCTCACAGCGCCACACTCTCCCGAGTGAGCCATAGGGTCGGCCCTTCAATAACAACTCTTAATGTAAAAGAATTAAGTTCTCCAATCAAAAGACACTAACTGGCTGACTGGATTAAAAAGGAGGACCCAACTATATGCTGCCTTCAAGAGGCCCACCTCACCTATAAAGACTCACATAGACTAAGAGTGAAAGGATGGAAAAGATTTACCATTCAAACAGAAATGAAAAACGAGCTGGAATAGCTATTCTTATATCTGATATAGACTTTAAACTAAAAACCGTAAAAAGAGATAATGAGGGCCACTACATAATGATAAAAGGATTCATCCATCAAGAAGACATAACAATCATAAATATATATGCAACCAATGTCAGAGCAGCCAGATTTATAAAGCAAACACTATTAGACCTAAAGAAGGAAATAGACTCAAATATCATAATAGCAGGGGACCTGAACACCCCACTCTCAATATTGGACAGATCATCTAAGCAAAGAATCAGCAGAGAAACAAGATCTAAACAACACTCTGGACCAATTGGACTTGGCAGATATCTACAGAACATTGCATCCAACAACCTCAGAATATTCATTCTTCTCATCAGCACGTGGATCATTCTCCAGGATAGATCACATGTTAGGTCACAAATCAAGTCTCAACAAATTCACAAAAATTGGAATTTTCCCATGTATTTTTTCAGACCACAATGGATTAAAACTAGAAATCAATAACAAATGAGAGTCTGGAAACTATACAAACACATGGAAATTAAACAGCATTCTACTTAATGACATATGGGTCCAAGAAGAAATTAAAAAGGAAATCAAAAAATTTCTTGAAACTAATGAAAACAGTGATACATCATACCAAAACCTGTAGGATACTGCAAAAGCAGTACTAAGGGGAAAATTTATCTCATTAAATGCTTACTTCAGAAGAATGGAAAGATGGCAAGTAAACAACCTAATACTTCAATTCACCTTAAAGAACTAGAAAAACAAGAACAATCCAAACCCAAGGTTAGCAGACAGAAAGAAATCATTAAGATCAGAGCAGAACTTAACGAAATTTAAACCCAAAAAATGATACAAAAGATCAATGAATCAAAAAGTTGGTTTTTTGAAAAGATAAATAAAATTGACAAACCATTAGCACAGCTAAATAAAAAAAGAAGACCCAAACAACAAAAATTAGAAATTAAAAAGGTGATATTATAACTGATACCTCTGAAATACAAAGAATCATTAGAGACTACTATAAACAACTATATGCCAACAAATTTGAAAATCTGGAGGAAATGGATAAATTTCTGGAAACACACAAACAATGAAAACTGAGCCAAGACGATGCAGAAAATCTGAACAGAACAATAACAATAAAAGAGATTGAAGCTGTTATCAGAAAGCTTCCAACAAAGAAAAGCCCGGGACCAGATGGATCCACAGCAGAACTCAACCAAACATTCAAAGAGGAATTGACACCAACTCTCTACAAACTATTCCAAAAGATTGAAACAGAGGCCATTCTCCCAAACTCATTCTGTGAAGCAAACATCACCCTGATACCAAAAACCAGGTAAAGATACAACTAAAAAAGAAAACTGCAGGCCAATACCTTGATGAATATAGACATAAAAATCCTCAATAAAATACTAGCTAACAGAATACAGCAACACATACACGAAATTATACACCATGATCAAGTGGGATTCATGCCAGGGATGCAAGATTGGTTCAACATACACAAATCAATAAATGTGATACACCATATCAATAAAATCAAATAAAAGGACCATATGATCATCTCTATAGATGCTGAAAAAGCATTTGATAAAACTCAACACTCATTTATGATAAAGACTCTCTACAAGTTAGGTATAGATGGAAAGTATCTCAACATATTTAAAGCCATATATGATAAACCCACGGCCAATATCATCCTAAATGGGGAAAAGCTGAAAGCTTTTCCTTTAAGAACAGGAACTAGACAAGGATGCCCACTCTCACCACTCCTATTCAACATAGTGCTAGAAGTACTAGCCAGAGCAGTCAGAGAAGAGAAGGAAATAAAGGGCATCCAGATTGGAAAAGATGAAGTCAAACTCTCCCTGTTTGCAGATGACATGATCCTATATATCGAACAGCCTAAAGCCTCTACAAAAAAACTCTTGGAGTTGATAAATGATTTCAGCAAAGTTGCAGGATACAAAATCAACACACAAAAATCAATGGCATTTCTGTTCTCCAATAGTGAACACGCAGAAAGAGAAATCAAGAAAGCTTGCCCATTTACAATAGCCACAAAAAATAAAATAAAATACTTAGGAATAGAGTTAACCAAGGATGTGAAAAATCTCTATAATGAGAACTACAAATGACTGCTGAGAGAAATTAAAGAGGACACAAGAAGATGGAAAGATATCCCATGTTCTTGGATTGGAAGAATCAACATTGTGAAAATGTCCATTCTACCCAAAGTGATATACAAATTCAATGCAATCCCCATCAAAATTCCAATTACATCTTTCTCAGAAATGGAAAAAACTATCCAGACATTTATATGGAATAACAAAAGACCACACATAGCCAAAGCAATTCTGAGCAAAAAAAAAAAAAAGCTGGAGGCATAACACTACCTGACTTTAACTATACTACAAAGCCATAATAACCAAAACAGCATGGTACTGGCATAAAAACAGACACACTTATGAATGGAATAGAACAGAGAATCCAGAAATCAACCCACACACCTACAGCCATCTGATCTTTGACAAAGGAACCATGCCTATATACTAGGGAAAAGACTGCCTCTTTAGCAAATGGTGCTGGGAGAACTGGATATCAATATGCAGGAGAAAGAAACTAGACCCATACCTCTCACTATATACTAAAATCAACTCAAAATGGGTTAAAGAATTAAATATACACCCTGAAACAATAAAACTTCTTAAAGAAAACATAGGAGAAACACTTCATGAAGTAGGACAGGGCACAGACTTCATGAGTATGACCCCAAAAGCATGGGCAACCAAAGGAAAAATACACAAATGGGATTATATCAAACTAAGAAGCTTCTGCACAGCAAAAGAAACAATTAACAGAGTGAAAAGACAACAGAGTGGGAGAAAATATTTGCAAAATATACATCTGACAAAGGATTAATATCCAGAATGTACAAGGAACTCAAACAACTTTACAACAAAATAAAGTAATCCAATTTTAAAATGGGCAGAAGAGCTAAATAGACATTTCTCAAAGGAAGATATACGAATGGCCAACACACACATGAAAAAATGTTCAACATCACTCAGCATTTGGGAAATGCAAATCAAAACCACACTGAGATACCATCTCACCCCAGTTAGGATGGCTAATATCCAAAAGACTGTGAATGATAAATGCTGGCAAGGTTGCGGAAAAAAGGAACTCTCATACCTTGTTGGTGGGACTGCAAAATGGTGCAACCTCTATGGAAAATGGTATGGAGGTTCCTCAAATAATTGCAGATAGATCTACCATATGACCCTGCTATCCCACTGCTGGGAATATAACCAGAGGAATGGAAATCATCAAGTCAAGGGTATACCTGTTCTCCAATGTTCACTGCAACACTATTTACAATAACTAAGAGTTGGAACCACCCCAAAATCCATCATCAGATGAGTGGAAATGTGGTATATCTACCACATGTGGTATATCTACACAATGGAATATTACTCTGCTATAAAAAAGAATGAAATGCTGCCATTTTCAACAACATGGATGGACCTAGAATTATATTAAGTAAAATGAGTCAGGCACAGAAAGAGAAATATCACATGTTCTCACGTATTTGTGGGAGCTAAAAATAAATAAATAAATACACCAACTCGGGGGGGTAGGGAAGAAGACACAATAATTACAATTCCTTGAAGTTGATAAGACAAACGAACAGATCTGAGGTTGTTGGGAGGGAGGAGGGAGAGGGAGGAGGCAGGGAAGTTTCGGTAATGGCCCACAATAATCAACCGCATTGTATATTGACAAAATTAAATTAAATTTTTTTTAAAAAAGAGAGAGACACACACCTAAAGCATAAGGACCCAGAAAAATTGAAAGAATGGAAAAAAAAGATATGCTAGGGAAATACTAACCAAAAGAAATCTGGTATACCTGTGTTAATATTAGTAGGGGGAAAAAATCAAGACTTTAAGAAAAACATTTAGTCATTACATATTGATAAATAATTCAGTAGAAGATATAATAATTCAAAATTTGTATAAAGAAAAAAACTGACAAAACAAAGAGAAGTTAACAGACATCGTGGTGGGAACGTGACGTACTTCTCTTTCAGGAAGAGTTAGTTCAAGTGGACAGGTGCAGAGAAGCTTTCGGGAGAACAGTCAGTGGTCCCCACATGATGGTCTGTGTTGGGCACTGCACCCAGCACAGCTGTGGAACTCATGGAAACACTGACAAAGCTTGACACATACCAGCCCATAAGCAAGTCTTACCATCCTTCAAAAGTTGGAATCATAAAGACCATATTCTCTTATCACAAAGCAATTAAATCAATAGTGAAAAGGTGACTTTTTTAAAAAACTTGCCTATATTAAAGGTTCAAGAAGACGAAAAGACCAAAATAAATAGAGTGACATATGATATTCATGGCTAGAAACACAAATTGCAGTCATGTACCACACGACAATGGCTCACTCAACAACAGACCACAGATGCCACAGTGTCCCATGAGAATATAATGGAGCTAAAACGTTCCCATCACTGAGTGATGTTGTAGTGCAATCACTTTTTGTTTTTTATAAATTAGCATGGCCTAAGTGCACGGTATCCATAAAGTCCATGGCCTTGCACAGTAGCGTCCAAGGCTTCACATTCACCCACTGCTCACTCACTGACCCTCGCAGAGCAGCTTCCAGCCCCACCGGCTCTGTCCGTGGTCAGTGTCCTGTACAGGTGTATGATTTTTTATCTTTTGTATACCATATTTTTGCTATACCTTTTCTATGTTTGGATAGATTTAGATACACAAATACTTACCATTAGGTTACAATTGCCTGCAATACAGTAACATGCCGTACAGGTTTGTAGCCTGGGAGCAATGGGCTATGCCATTTAGCCTTGGTGCCTAGTAGGCCATACCAACCGGGTTTGTGTAAATACACTCTGTGATGTTCACACAACAAAATCATCCATAGCACATATCTCAGGAAGTATCCCTGTCAAGTAATATGTGACCATATCTTAAAGATGTCAGTTCTTTCCAAATTGATGGACAAATTCAATTTCAATCAAAATTCCAACAGGGTTTTTTGAGGAACTTAGCATGCTGTTTTAAAATTTATATGGAAGAACATAGGCCAAGAACTATCAAGATATTTATGAAGAAAAGATACGACAGGGAGATTTGTCCTAGCAGATACAGAGGCTTATTATAAGGTTATAATAATTGAGACAATGTAGTTTGGGTGCAAAGAGAGACAAATAGACCAGAGCACCCAGGATCTGACCCACGCAGTCAGGAAACCTGGTCTGTGACCGAGCTCTCAGCACAGACCCTGGGAGAGACTGGATGGTCTATAAATGATGCCAGGACAGTAGGCAGGGGGAAAGCGTTCTTGGCTTCATGACTTAAGCAAAAAACATTCCTTATATGTTAAGAACCTCAACACAAGAGAGAAAAACTTAGCACTTTTAGAAGAAAATATAGGAGAAGGTCCTTCTGTTCTCAGGTCAGGAAAGGATTTCTCAAAACATAGCACAGACCATAAAGGAAAATATTGATAAATTTGACTGCATTGACATTTTAGAATTCTGTTCCTCTAAAGACACCATAAGGCAAGTGGGGAAGGCTCTGCATCATGCAGAGCTGAAATAGGGCTAGTGTGAAATGTGCAAGGAGTTCTGTGAGCCAGCAGAAATCCACCCAACAAGAAACAGGGGCAGAAGACACAGACCAGAGTCGCACTGGATGGAAACGTGATGGGGACAGCACCATGGCGGTGGGCTATTCCAACTGCGGGGCAGCTGCGCAGGCGCCTTCGTTTGTGACACCCATGCAGCCACGCACTTGCGAATAATGTCAGTTGCTCGTCTGATACGATGCTGAGTGGAAAGGACAAGCTGCAGAGAAACATCTGTAATGTGGTACCTCACTACTGCTTCCCTCCCTCCCCACCCTCCTTCATCCCTTCCCTCCAATGATTTGGAATCTCTGGTGAGAACCAAAAGTCTGAGTTTTTCACATAGCAGAATTGTCTCAAAAAGTGGAAGGCCCATTAGCACTCAGTCCTGTTCCCTCCTTTAAAAAATATAGAAATGGAGCTTAAAGAGGTGCAGCGGCTTGGCTCATGGAGGGCACAGCCACAGTGAGGAACATGCCACTCACTTCCGTCAGCCCTTCGCTCAGCACACGCTCACCAGGCGCCACCACGCACGGGTCCAGGCTTTTCCCTACACCTCCACATCACATTTGTGTGTGGGAAGGAGGGAGAAAAGAGATTTACTTGCTAGCATGGCCCTTCTCTGTAATAGGCAGAAAATGTATTGACACAAGAGAGGTTAGAGTTGTAGGAAGTCTCTGGATACGAGTGGAGCCAACCTTATTAATTACTTGGTTTTACCTGTAACACTCTGGCCAGTGGGTTCCGGAGCCGACCCTGACTGACGGAGAGACCAAAACAAGTGCCCGAGGTTACCAAGCTTGGGGCAGTTGAGATGTGAGAGCCCTAGTGGTTTACGGTGACTGATCACGAGTGGTGTGTGGACTTCTCAATTCACTGTTCACTCACATAGATTCCCCTATTTACGGATTAGGGAACTGAGGCCCAGAGAGACCAGACATCACCACACAACTAATCAAAATTGGAGCCACCTCAAGCCGGTTTCCTTGCTTCCAGAGCCCAGGGGTGCCCTGCTCCCTGCCTCCAGTTCCCTTGCCATCCTAACCAACACAGGCGATGCAGGGACACACAAGAGAGGGCTCTGGCCTCGTGGGGATTGTGGCCAGCATCCAGCCCAGCTGCTGGTGGACAGTGGAATACAGACAGAGAGCAGCTGGCAGGACTGCTTAGGCCTGAGGGTGCCAGCACAGCTCACACATCCTGCACCTCCCTTCGGGCTCACCAGGGCCCGTGTCTGTGTGGAAACCCAGCCAGTGGTCAGAGCGTGTGGAATGCCAGGCCCTCACAGCCCTGGCTGTCCAGCCTCACTCTCCTGGGCCTTTGCTCTTACCCTTTGGCTGGGGGCTGCTCACTCCATCCTGGGCATGGGTAGTCACCTCCCTTGTCAGGAAGTGCTTGAACGAGCTCGAAGTCTCCTAACCAGAGCCCGGGCCCTGTCCCTCATGCAGTGTCGTCCTGGGTGGCTCCTGGCCCATCAAGTGGGAGTCAGTGGTTTGTGGGATCAAGTCCTTGCAATTCAGTTGCAAGTGGCTGTGGATAAATTACCAGGAGGGCCTTGCTCCTTCATGGACAGTCTCTCCCTGCATTCCTCTCCCCTTGCCCTAGGACATGTTGGTCTGGCTGCTCGTGGTCTTTCTGTAATGTGTCACATGTCCAGGGAGGGAGACTCCATAGGATGCCTGTGTACTTCTGTGTCCTCCTGCTGCTCCCAAGGGTGGGGCAGGGTCTCCAGCTGCCTTAGGGCCCCTTCCCTGTGGGGCCTTGGCATCTCTCCTGGAGGCTCAATGTCGTCCCTGTGAGTTCGGCTGATGTTCTGGTGACTGTATTTGGGCATGTTCTTGTCAGGGGGCTTCAATGCATATCCCCACAGGTAACTTAGCATGTCCATTGGTGTTAAGTTACAGGGCAGATTCAGACAGCAGCCACACAGGAACCAGGCGTCATCTACTTGGGGCAGGCAGCTAGCACTCTGAGACATGCCAGGCAGCAGGTGTGCCATTAGCCCTCCAGCCCCTACTTCATCCTGGACAAACACAACTTCAGGGGACTCAGAGTTGAGCCTGACCCCACATCACCATGTGCCCTAATCTGAGCTCCTCCAGACTTCCTGTCCAGAAACACAAGCTGTGCCTACAGTGGCCTCACCAGGTCTAGGATGCAACCAGATCTCCCCCAAGCAGGCCTAGCCCAAGTGGCTAGGGTCAGGGAACAGTCAAAAAGGTAGGAGGGGCCTGGAAGGGGGGACTTCTTCTAAGATGCACCCCAGTGTGAGTACTTGCCGAATGCACTGAAGTGACAGATGTTCCAGGAACCAGGCCAGGAAAGACCATATGAGTATTTGTCAGCTTTTGCTGTAGCAACAAATGCCCCACAGTCCTGGGGGCTTGTCCCCCAGAGGTTCTGTCTCAAAGATGTGACCAGGAGGCCACATCTCATGCCAGGACCCCATCCTGTGAAAGCAGGAAGAGGCCAGAGTGACCAGCCAGCACAGCAGAGCCCCTGCTCCCGCAGGCCCAGCCCCATCCCCCCTCCTTGCTGATAGGCTCTCAGGGATGGGCTAGGCTGGGGAGCAGCCCCTGGTCCTCTGTGGGTACTGGGCACTAATAAGGGGCCTTCATCCAACCCTTGGTGAATTCCTAGGAGAGGCACCTGCTCCTGGGAGGCCATGCACCCTCTGCAGGGCCAGCTGTGGTGGCGCCTGAAGGTAGCCGCTGCCTTCCTGACAAGTGTCCCAGTCCAGGACCTGGATTCTGCATGTGGGGCACACATGGGGGTCTGGTCAGACACTTGTGCCATGGCCGGCACCTCCCACTTGGGGCTGACAGCTCTGCTCCCCAGCTGCACCCCACCTGCTCCCCACCTGCCAGCCTCAGTGGTCTGTGTGTGGCTTCTCACAGCCCCAGCCCAGCCATGCAGTTCAGAAGTTGAGCTGGGATGGCAAGAGTCCAGGGCCGGCTCTGGAGCCTGTGTCGGTGGCAGGCACAGTAGGGCCAGGATGCGTTTGGGTTCGGCTTTCTGGTGGGAAAATGGTGGTGAGGGGGTGCGTTTTCCCCACGCGTGGCCTTCCACCCCCCAGCCAGGACTGCACCCCGGGACACCCTCTCCAGCACCAGGTGTGGCTCCCTGGGCCAGGCGTAAGGAAGGCACCCCCCACTGTCCCCTGGCTGAGCAGCCTGAACTTTCCAGAGGGTGGAGGGTCCGAGTGTCGGCTGCCCCTCTGCTCGAAGAACATGGCCTAATCTCAGCACATTTACTTTATCTTCAGTCTTTGTTTTTTGTGAAGAGATGAGGCTCAGACAAAATAACTAGAGAAACTGCATTTCAAAGCCCCCCCCCCTCGAAAAGTCTGGCTGGGGGATGGGTGTGGAGAAGGGGACAAGGAAAGGCTGGGACACCCAAGGGCACAGGGACAGGTGGCTTCTGAACAGTGTCCCCGACATCTCCCACTGCATGGAACTGTCCGGCACTAACGTCCTGTAATCCACATGAGACCATGTGAGATGACAAGACCCCAGAAGTGATTCAGGTGGGGGGTGGGGCCGGGCAAATTTTGCAGTGGTGCCTTGGGTTTCCCACAAGTGGTAGCGTGAGTTCTGGGAGGGATAACTTGACTTTGTATCTGCAAGAAGCCCCTCTGGCCTTGCTCTGTAGCTCTCAGAGCCTTCCCTCCACACCGGCCTGGTGAGAGGGGAGGTTGGGTGGGGTCAGGTGGCCTGCTGTCCTGCCCAGGCTCCATGGGCTCCACCAGGCCAAGTCCTTGCGTCCAGTGCGTCTGCCATGTGTCCACATGGCCCTCTATATCTATCTGTGCAACGTTCTGTTACTGCCGTTTTTAAATTTGGTGTGACTTGTACTCGATGACAATAACCTTCTTAGCTCTCGTGTCCCTCCTACCCCCAGCAGTTGACCAAGCTCCACCAGTTGGCCATGCAGCAAACCCCCTTTCCTCCCCTCGGACAGACCAACCCCGCTTTCCCCGGTACGTACCCAGCCGCCCTATTCTGACCTCCTTCTCTTCTCACCTGGGGACTGTCTTTCTGAACTGTCTGTGCTCAGTGCAGTGAGTAGAACAAGTGTCGCAGAGCGGGTCTGCACGCTGCCGGGGGTGGGCGGGCGGGGCAGCCTCTCCCGCTGGGGGCTAGCGTACTTGCGGCTGGCCTTGCTGCACCCTTGCTTGTGAAGAGATGTCCACTCCCATTGAGAGCTCAGCTTGCTCCGCGGTCTCTGTGCTGCCCACAGGCTATCCTAGGGTGGCCCTTCCTGTGGAATGCACTCACATGAGCACCCTGGAGTGTTATCCCCATGAACAAGTGCTCAGACAAGCAGATGTGGCCGCTTTTCTGCAGGAAGTGCTGCATGTGCCTGGGTGGTGCCCGGCCCAGCACGGCGCCAGCCTGCCCCAGGAAAGCAGTGACAGGAGCCAGTCCCCAGCCCAGGCACTGCCACTCACTGTGGCCTGGCCCGGCTGTGTCTACAGCCAGGGTCCCTCGCCACAGAGGCAGAGCTGTGCCCGGTGGATGTGCGTGTGCGCCATGCGTGTGCCAGTCATATTTTGAGCTTCCCTAGTTGAAGGGACCTGGCTTATCTCCTTGAGGGCAAAACATTAAACCTGTTTCTTCTTTGCTCTCCAGGAGAAAAGCTGCCTTTACACTCCTCCGAAGAAGCTCAAAATCTGATGGGCCAGTCGTCAGGTAAAACAGAACCACACTGATGGAGGGCGAGCAGGCCGGGAGGCCGCACAGAGCACCATCCCAGCGGGAGGGGGTGGCACGCTCGCATCTGTGATCCCAGGGACAGCCCATGTGCCTGGCACCGACGTATGCACGGTTAGCAGCTTCTGGTGGCTCGGGGCTGGGGACAAGCCTCAGGTCGCTGCTGAGAAGCGTGGCACCAACCTGTGTGGTGCTGTTGGTTGGATGGTAGATCTGAGGGTGCTCCAAGCACAGCCACCTGGTCATCTGAAGGCAGCCTGGTCAGTGTGCGTGTGCACAGGGAAGGCCCGTCTGTGGTGTCGCTGACTCTCACGGTGGTGCAGCATGCAGAGCGTGCAATGAGACATGACCACAGCATGTGCTTTTTGAAAGTATGTTTTGTAGGAGATGCGAGCAAATCCTTAAGGAGAAAGATTATTCTGTGCTGGGCTGGTCTGCACCAACTTTTGATTTGCAGTAAGGTGTCTGTTCCTGGGCATTGCAGCGTGGTGCCCAGATCTGTAGATTCTGCACTGAGGGTGCAGAGCAGACACGGTTGTTTGTCCAGTCCTGAGGCTGTGGGAGACTGTGGCCTGGGGCTTGGCTGGTTCCCTGGGTCCCCATGTGGGAGGCACCATGCCCTCTCCACCCCACATAGGCCATGTGGCTACCAGGACGGTGCCCTGTGACTACCCTCCCCTACGAAGGCCCCAGGCACCACAACCGGTTAAATCGGTGGGTAGGATGAGAGGCATTCCATGGTGGCAGTTCTGGGTGCTGGTCAGCGACACTGTCTGGAGTATGCCAGGGCTCTGTGTCAGGCAGCAGCATTTGCCTCTAGTGCATGGACTATCTCCATCTTCACCTAAAATACTCACCCCTGAGCTATGTTGTCTTGAGGTAAATGAACACATGTTTTAAACAGGTGTGTCTGTAAATTATTAGTTTAATTTTAGTGCTCTCTTAAAAAGAATTCTGATACTTTCCTCCCCTCAATCAAAATATGCCAAGTTCAGCAGCTGCGACCCACTGCTCTGTGCTCACTGTAGGCTCTATGCTGCCCAGGAAGGCCTGGCTAGGACTCAGGCAGGAATAAGGAGAGCTTTCAAATGACACTTTAAATGTCACCATCTATAGAATGTGTATAAATAGTTGAATAAACAGATCACTGTATTGAAAATGTCTTTATTAAAAGAAGGTAAGGAATAAAAACTCTAGGTTGGATATGCAAAAGAAAAATAACAGACAACTTGGAAAGAATTGGTGCTTTCATCATCTACCAGCTGAGCCCCCACCATGCTAGGTGCTGCCCCCTCGGGGTTGCTTCCTGGCAGGGAGACTGGCTGGCACCACGAGAGGAGTGGCTGGCTTGGAGACACAGTGCAATGGAGGAAGAAGCAGAGTGGGTGGGAGATGAGGTTATGAATGAGCCACCCCAGAACAGGGGCCCAGGGAGGGGCATGGCTGGCGGGGACAGGGGAGCAGGGCAGAGGCTGGGGTCAGTGGGGCCGTGTGGCTGGAACACAGAGTGGGTGAAGTCAGGGAGCCATGAGGAAGTGGAAGGTTGCTGGGGTCGAAAATGCATCTGAGGTGTGTTTTTTGGGAAACCCTCTGGGCTGTGTGGAGAATAAACTGAGGACCAACAGCAGAGCAGGACCAGCAAGAGAGGAACTGGGGCAGGAGGAGGCTCAGATTCTGGGATTCAGAAGGTACATCATCCAGTCTGCCATGGCTGGAAGCAGTGGAGCCTAGAGGTCTCCAGGGTCCAGACCGAGCTGCAGGATCCCTGAGCCAGGGACTATGTGGGGCCTGGGAAGGGAAGAGCAGGGTCTCAGCTTTAGACTTACGGGTTTGAGCCACCTCTTGTCGAGGAGATGGTATTGCTGAGTATAAAGAGAACACGTCTGCCCTAGAAGAACAGACCCCAGCCCATACCCCTTCTGGTGCAGCTCACATGGCTATGGCCCATGGCCTTGGCCAGGCTTCCCTCTCTACAGCCCATGGTGCACCACTATTTCTGAAGTAAGACAGATCTGTACTTGAGCTCTGAGAAGTTGTCTATTATCTGGTAGTATCAAGCTGAAGTGTGACGATGAAGACTTGGGCTTAATGATGAATTAGACCCACATCTCCATTCCTTGGCATAAGATACCTGTACAGAAATGCACAGCCTTTCAGTGGGTCTAGCTGTTTATTTTTGACTCAGTGAAGCTATTAGTTCTTCTTACTCCAAATTGGAAGAGCCGTACAGTGGGCCTGAGCTGTCCAAGCTGGACTTGCAGTGGCCTTTGGACAGAGTCCGGTCAGAAACGGAAGGAGATGCAGCGTGTGCTTGGCCATTGGCTGATGCCTGCAGCAGGGCTGGGTGAGGCCACAGAGGAGGCCGGACACTGTCAGGCCTGGGCAGGGGTAGAGCAGAGTGGGCTTCAGATAACCGAGGGCATATTACTCTGTTTCTGTTGCTAATAACAAAATACTTGGAATAGGGTAATTTGTAAGAAAATGAAATTTATTGCTTACAGTTTCTGAGGCTGGGAAGTCCAAGGAACACATGTGGTGGTGGCGACTGTGACCCAGGGTCTCACATTGGAAGATGGTGGAGCAGAGAAAGCAGAGAGGGACAGTTCCTCATGCACTGTCCTTTTAAAGCCCTCAGAACCACGCCCCTGACCACCATTTTTAATCCTTTCACTACAGCATGATCCTACAATCCAGTCACCTCTTCAAGGCACCCCCTTTCAGTTACCATGACAGAACTTCCCACCCTCAGCAGTCACAGTGAGGATTAAGCTTCAGTGGTGGTGGGGGGGGGGGTGCATTCCAGTCTACAGCAGAGGGAGAATGAGTACTCAGGGTCGGTGGGCCCTGGGCACCCATGGAGAGCCTGAGACATGCTGAATGGCCCTGCCCCTTAGCCCAGGGCACACCAGGGTGTCTGTGTAAGTTGTCACAAGAGAATCTGCAAGCACACAGAGAGTGAAATCATTCATTTTGTACCCAAAACAAAAAAGTGAAATGTCACTCTGCTTGGGTTTGTTTTTCCTTCTTTTGAGAGAAGCTGGGACTCAAGAGGTTGGGTTGCAGTCTGGGACTGAAAATTTGTGGGTCCTGGGCTTCTGGGCTGTGCTGACCTCCCATGTGGGCCTGCCTTCTAACCCTGCCTCTTGGCCCAGTAGATTGTGGGCCAGGTGCTGGGGTATGAATGAGAGCAGTCTTCTGCCAGCCTAACCATGTCCCCTTGCTGTGCCCAGGTCTGGACGCCAGCCCCCCGGCCAGCACTCACGAGCTCACCATTCCCAATGATGTGAGTATGCCTCCTGCAACCCCTGTCCTTGTGCAGACATGCCGGGCACAGGCAACTGTCACTCTGCTGCCCTTGGGCAGAGGCACCCACCACCAGGGGATACCTTTGCTGTCCTGACCCCACTGTTTGCTCTCTTCTCTCTCTCCTTTCTCATTTTAAGCTGGTTTAATGCCCATAAATGGGGTGTGGTTTGATGTCCCTAAGACATTAAACAGAAAAGTGGCCAATGGGGACTTGAGGGTTTAATCAGAAGTAAGATGCCAGAGTTGGGCTAACAACCCCCATTGCCGTGAAGGCACTGCCCTGGTTCAGTCAGGGTCAGACCTTGAAGAACGTGGTGGCAATGCTCTGGACTGGACCCACCCACAGTAACAGCTGCATGAGCCCTGGACCCTCTGGAGGTTTGCAATTCTCTTTGAGTTGGCTCCATAAGACCTGAAGTTGGTTGGATGTCACAGGTTTGTCTGGATTCCTGCATTTAGAGACCCTTGATCTGTTCATGCTCAGATACACCTGAGGGTGTGACCTTACAAATTCCCTCAACACACTCAGTCCTCCTGGGCTATGCTGGAGTCTGATGGAGAAGGAGGACCATTCTCTGAATCCTTGGATTATCCCCAAACTGAGAGACCCAGGAGGTTATGGCTACATGTCCTTGAGGAATAGCTGCCAGAGCAGCAAGGAGAGATCCTGCGTGGGCCATGGTGATGCCTGTCCCCCATTTCCAGCTCGCATGTCCAGGGGCCTTTCCTACCACAGAGCTGTGGCCTTCAGGAAACTTCACTGCTCTGCCTCTCACAACAGCTGGGCAGGAAATTCGAGCCCGCCTCCTCCCTTCATGTAAGCTAAGCACAGGAAGCACAGATTTGAGAATTCAGAGAGATGCCCAGTCCTGAGTGGTGTGGAGGATGGACAGTGGGGCAGGAGGAAAGAGGCAGAAGAGAGAGGGGTGCCAGAGGAGAGGACTACAAGGCCATCTGGCCGGTGCCACTGACCCTCCCAAAAAGCCATCCTCATTTGGGCCCATCTTGGCCAACTGTGGGCTGGGCTCCTGCACAGCCAGCGAAGTCCACTCGACACTTGTCAGGTGCGGGGCCTCCGTGTCCATCGTGAGCAGCGTGGGACACTCACTCCCGGCAGCTTAATTGCCACCTTCCAGCTCCTGTGAGCATCTCTGAAGCTGGGCCGGCTTGACCAGCAGCAGCATGGGGCGTCCTCCTGAGCGCAGGGGTCACAGCTGTCTGCCCTGCATCCTTAGATGGAGGAGTCTGGATTTTTACCTACCTCCTCTCCTCTCACTGTGCTAGTTCCTTGAGCATGTGGCTTCCAGCAGCCTCCTGAGTGTTTTCACACAAGTGATGATGACAGTAGGCTCTTCCACCCACAGGGCTTTTCCTCTTCAGACTTGTACCGGAATCTGTTCCGCTAACACCAGCTCTAGTGCTCTTATGCAAGTGTTTGTTTTAAAACTGAAGTGAAGTTAAGAAACGAGGACGTGACTTCTTTTGGAGCACCAGCATACCTGTTTGCTGTGGCCTCCCTGGGGCAGATGAATGCCAACTTTCCCCATCTGGTCACCGCCCACTTCCCATCCTCCTGCTGAGCCTTTTTAGGGAAGGGAAACCTGTTCCTCAGAAGGAAGGTTACATCCCTCCACCAATCTGCATGCCCTTCGGAGCACAGCCTTTCATCCTTCTTCTTGGAAGGGGCCTTCTGCTCCCCACCAACCTCACAGGGAATGGTGTCTGGGCTGCAGGTGCAGGTGCAGCCCTTCCAGAGTCAGTGTTCCACATGCAGCGGCCACCTGCCACCTTCTTGGAGAAAAAGAAGGAAATAAAACATGTTTGTTCTGTCCCTTGCCTGTCACCTCATCCACATCTGTCTCTTGGTTGCAGTTGGATCGTGCCAACATCTACAGGTCGCTTCAGCTTGCCTGCAAAAAGGCACTTCTTGATGGAAGCGACATCTGCAACTGACAGGTCCACAGTATGGCCACTGGGCACACAGGCCAGATCAGGGAGACTCCCAGGCCTCTGGTTCCATTTCTGATGGTCACTGTGGGCTTTTCTCACTTCCCACATCAGAGCTTGCTCTCAGCCACGTGGTCTTTGGTGCCCATGGTCATCCCACACTCTGCCCTGAGCCCCAAGCATCTGCCTGCCGAGGCTTAGGCACTTTTCCATGGTCCTAAGCCTCAGAGTCTCCTGGGGACTTCTGCTGGAAAGGAGTCTAAGACCTCACAACGAGGCTCTACAAAGAGTGGTTAGAGTAAGAGGTGCCACCACAGTTCCCATGGGATTGGGCTTTGACATCTAGTTAAGAAGGGCCACTTTATTTCAGAATATTTGTATAGTTTTTCTTTAAATTTGCAATGGAGGCACGCAACGGTGAGCGGAGAGAGTGATCTCTGGGCTGAATGTTGACAGGGTGGGAGGTGAGGCCAGGTAGGACAGCCTGTGGGGCTGTAGGGCTTGGCCCAGTGAGCTTCCTTGCCTGCAGTAAGCAAGCTGGCCGGGGGCAGGGCTGGGGAGAGAGGTCTGTTACTTCTCACGTCCCTTTCTAACTGCTAAGTGCACTGGTACAGCAGGCAGAGCTGCATGTCCACCTGGCAACTGTCAGCGAGGAGGGCGTGCTCTGATGGCCTGAGATTCCTCGTCAGCATGCAGACCCCAGCACTCACCTAGAGGAGGGCAGGAGGGCTTTTGCAAAGGTGCTGCCCTCTAGAAGGGCCAGCTAGTGGAGCAGCCAGGTCCCTGCAGTGTTGAGTCCAGGGAGGGAGAGAGGGCTGGGTGTGGCCAGAAGGAGGGAGTGTGAGGGCCCTGCTGGCATCAGGCGGTTGGAAAGCGGGGAGACACGTTGAGAAGAGTGTAGGGCTTTGTGCCAGAGGGAAGGTGCCTTCTTCCAGCGTGCTTGTTGGAGAAGTGACACACTGTGCACAGGCCCTCATGCCACTATTTGTGCTTGAGGGGAAGCGGCCTCCAGGCACAGGGCCACAAGTGGCCCAGGAGAGGTGTGGGGAGGGGAAGTCAATGGAGGCAGTGGCCCTTGGGTACACCCTCCTGAGTGTGGCATTTTATGCTGGGTCAACACATTCTTCTTCACTATGGAGACAGCTCTAGGGACTGCCTGTCCTGGACCTGGTCAGAGATGAGCCCTCAAGCTTTCTCTGCCAGCAGGGAGGGGGATGCAGCTGGACACGTTAACATGATCATATCCAGATTAGGAAGCCACGTGCCTGACCTTGGGAGCCAGGAACTAAGAGCACTGGGCTCAGAGGCCTGAGCAGGGAGAGGGGTGGGCTGTGGGCAGGTCCTGGGAAGCTGTGAGTGGGGTCTGGGCAGCTGTGGTCGGGGCCTGGGCAGCTGTGGGTGAGGCCCCAAGGTGCTGGCAGGAGATCGAGGAAGTGGTGCAGCTCTGGGTTCTCTAGAAGAAAGGTTTCTCCAGTGAGATGGCTTGTTATAACCAAGGTAGTGAGCAGAGTTGAGACCCTGCAGGTCTCTTCAGGGACAGGAACTAGTGCACAGGGCATCAGTGTCCCACCGGTTGACCCAGTGCTTGTCGGGTGGGTTCAGAAAGTGGACTTTCCCTCCAGCATGCTACCTCACAGCCTGCCCAGCCCTCCATGGAACAGAACCACAGTTCTGACACCACCTGGCCAATGGCCACACAGGAGGTGGAGTCGGAAGCAGACTTGGGCATGTATGCCCTCTGTGCCTAGTCCCAGCTCCCGCCTGGGACTCCCTCAGCCACTTCTTTTCCTGTCCTTGCTCCAGAGCTCTGCTTAGCGGCCCGTGTGTGAACAAAGGGATTTTGTTCCATCCAGTGGCGAAAGTTGAAAGATGCCAGATAGCTGGCTCCTCTGTAGTCTTTTCTGGGAGTGTGCGTTGTTTCCTCCACACATAAACAGGGTGAGCTGGAGAAGCCTCCACAGCTGCAGCTGCTGCCACACAGAAGACCAGGCCTTCAGCTGCAATCCAGCCCCCTTGTGGGTGCCCTGTGCCCTGGGGTTGCCCCAGCTCCTTTCCTGCACTACATCGGGGAGGCCCTCGTCTTGACAACTGCCTTGGTCAGAGGCCACTGCATACCATCTTTAAGGAGAGGTCACAAAAATGCAAAGGAAAGGAGATGCCTGATTCATCCTAGGAATTTCATCTGGGTTCACCAAAAACTGGTTTTAGGCAGTAATGAGCTTCAACAGCACTTGTGACATTTCTTCTCTGGGCAGTGCTGTTCTCCCTGAGGACATAGTCAAGAAGGTGCTGGCATCCATCCTCCCTGCTCAACATCCACCCTGTGCGTTCCTGGGTCACTCCTGACTGGGCCCCCAAGGGAAACCAATGTGAAGTAGAGAGGCCATGTGATTAGGACCCCTCAAATGGTAGGCTTCTCATGGGGAGACACTAGGCAGAGGCAGTGTTGAGATCAGCAGTCAGAGGCCCAGGTGCCCGTAGATCCTGACCTCTTGAGAGGTGTCCTGGACCAGGCTCATCTTGTGGGCACATGCTGGGCAGTTCCCTTCCTTCCAAGAGCATTGAGCTCATGGGCTTGGGGTGGAGGCCAAGGTGAGTGCCCCATGTCCATAGGCTTCTCCAGGGGCCTCTGCATCTGCTCTGTAGGGGGCTGTCTTAGGCTTTTCTCTAAGAAGTTCCCTCCATCCATTTTTCTAGCTAATAGGCTGCATAATTGGACGCCAAGGGACCAAAATCAATGAAATTCGACAGATGTCTGGAGCTCAGATCAAAATTGCTAACGCCACTGAAGGATCATCAGAGCGTCAGATCACCATCACGGGGACCCCAGCCAACATCAGCCTTGCCCAGTATCTTATCAATGCCAGGTGGGTGGTTCCCAAGAGCATCCACACCTTCCAAGCCAAAGGATTTCCAAGAGGATCCTCAGACAGGGACTTGCTAGCCATGGCCTGGAGCCCTACCTCTCGGCTTGGACAGAGTTAGGGCATTTGGGAGCCTGGGCTGCGCGCTCTGCCTCCCTTCGATGCCCTCTCTCTCCTGGCTGGATGTTGGAGACGGAATGTGCCAGACAGTCTCCATATAGACACGGGCCACCCCACTCACCCTGGCCTTTTACCTGAAGTCTCTGGTAAAGAGCCAAGAAATTAGCAAAAGCATTTTCAGGATGGCAGGTTCCCATATGGCCCATGATGAGTTCTAGGTGTTGACTCCTTGAGGCGGCAAACCCTGGAAATCCTGACCCTTGTCCACACAGAATTGTCTAGAAAGACGTGCTTTTGTACACTGCCCTTTTGTCGTCACTCTTCATCCTCATAGAAAAGTTAAAGATGGGACAGGACAGAACTCTGCAGGCCCTCTTCCTTCCTTGTGTCCTTTGTGCAAATGTGAGGGTTCAGAGCTGATGTGGGCAGTGTGACTGCTCCCCTGCCACATAGACCTGCAATGCCAGCACCACCAGCTCACAGCTGGGGTTCGACATAAGGAAAACCCCCTTGTCCTTACCCAAGATGTGCTTGTGCAAGAGTCCCCCAAGCTGGGCTTGTGGGAGGAGGTTGGACATGGCCTCCAAGTGGACTCAGCCCTGCATTGGCAAGGTGGGCCCTGGGCCCAAGCTCCCAGCAACCAGGTGAACGGGTGGGGGGTTGTATGGGGAGACCCTGACTTTACCCTTTCCCATCACCCACCTCTTATCTGACATCCCACAGGGCTCATGCTGAGATATAGAACCATCTGTGGCCATCCTACCTCAAGAGGGCAGGGGCCCAAGAGCATGGTGCCAGCAAATCTGGAGTCTGGGGATAGAGCTTGTCAGGGAAACTTCCAGTAGGCCTGCTCTGCACCTGCCTCAAACGCATCAGTAACAGCCCTACCTGGAACCATGCTCCGAGGGCCTAAAGGCCCCTGACCCACATCACATTTACTCCTGTGACAACCGTGAAGCCCCTTCTCAGAAAAGGATAGTGAGGCTTAGTGGGTTGGAAGCACCCCCGAGTGCAGGCCTAGGGGCTGCTTGGCTGCGTCTTTGGAACCCAGAAGCAGCAAGCCCACCGTCAGGCATGCGGGTCACCTGGGGGCAGGGAAGGAAGGCCCCGTGGGCGGTCCTGATGTGCCCCCTGCCTCTGTGCTGTGCTGCTGTCTCCATTCACAGCCACTAAAAAGTGACCGGAGGCACTTTATCCCACAGAAGTGGAAACGCACGTCAGGGTGGCAAGGATGCATACAGCCCTGCCTGTCTCCCTTCTAACCTGTTTTATAAGAATATTGTGATGGGTCTCCCATCTCTGTGTCCTTGTCTGTTCCAGGCTGACGTCTGAGGTCACCGGGATGGGCGCGCTCTAATCCTGCCAGCACCCGCTCAAGCCGGCCAGCCCTGGCTCATACACTCTGTCCAGACCGCCTGCCCTTCCTCGCAAATATCAGTAGAGAGGGTTTTCTTTACCAACAAAATGACATGTGCTGTAGATATACATGTACACACACAGCAAAGCAGATCTCTATCTATATCTACATGTATGCTCCAGGCTCTGTCCCTGATTTTGCTCTTTAAATATTAATTTATGCTCCAATCTGTTCATGCATTGGCATGCAGTGTCTATTATTTTAAATGTTTTGGGGGTGTTCCCATCTGTGACATTTTAGAAACATTGTTCCTTAGTCAGTGTAACTATCTGTTTTAGGAGTTGGTTTAACATTTTGACAGCATTTCCTGTAAACTGTCCCTGCTCTGACATCTGGAGCTAGTTGTTCTGAGACTCCTCCTCTCTCACATGCCCTGTCGTGCTGACTCAGTTTCCCCTCAGGGCCTGCCCTCTGGGCTCACGTTCCACCTCTGGTCCTGTCTTGGAATCTGGGTGTGCCTTTACTGCCACCTATGGGTAGTGCCAGGGATGAGGGACTTGAGGATGTCAGGGTCCTGAGAGGGTGCCATGGGCCCTGACTTCCCCGAGACACCACGTGCTGGGGGGATACTCATGGGCCCCAGTGTCTTCCAGGGTGGCCAGGGGGCATGGACCTGCCAGGAAGCCCTTCTGCACCATCGGAGTTCAATAAATGTCATGTACTTCCCCCCAATGGCTCTGACTCATCTCTGCACTGCCCCCACCACCCCCGCACTCACATACCCACCCATGATGCCTCGCCCTGAGGTTGGCCTGCTGATCAGAGAAGTGCGGGCTCCTTCTCACCCATACAAATTAAGATTTCATTCCCTCTCTCCCCAACTTGCATTAACTCTGTTTTTACTTTCACAACACTACTTAAAATGACAAAAATGGAAACTCCATTCCTTGCCCAGGCACCAAAGTGCCAGTTTTTAATGTGTGGACTTGCCTCACCCACTGCTGCAGTGGGCACCACAGGCCAGGCCACCACGGTGGGGAGTGAGTCCACACCCTTCCCACTCAGGGAGTTGGCTGCTCAGCTCACTTTGCAACAAGCAGGTCATTCGCCTGTGCTTACCTTCAAGGAGCCCAGCCACGCCCCTTCACAGTGCTGCAGCCCTGGGTGGAATCAGGCCCACACCTTCAGCAGCTCCACACGCTCCCTTCCCTCAGTGGTCAACTACCAAAGGACCCGGGCCCTGGGGCACAGGGTCAGCCTGCACCTGGAAGGCAGGACTGGAAGTGTGCCTGCACCTCCTCAGTGCGGTGCTGGGCCCCTGTGGAGGCTCCTGTCCCAGCTGCGCAGGCTCAGGTGCAGCATCCCCACCTGGGATCTTGGGGTTCATGGAAACCTCCAGAAGGTGGGTGTAGCCTGGGGAATGTGGACAGACCAAAGCCTAGTGAGGGGCACTGTTCTCCCCTCACTCTCAGGCTTTGTCCTGGAGGACGAGAGTCTGGACCAGAACCCGTTGAGCATCCAGTGGCCCTGGACAGCCTGTCCCAGGCTCCTGGCTGGGCCACAGTACCCCCTCAGCAGGAACCCCCTTCCTGTCCGCAGAGTGGAATCCCCCTGCTTCCAAGACTCCAGCCAGGCCAGCCCCCAACTTCCCCCTCTTCAGTACCCCCGGCCACAGTCGCTTCACAGCACAGCAGCAGGGAAGCCCAGCACTGCACCAGGCCACTCCACCTGCCTGGCACTCAAGGTAAGCTTCACACACTCCTGCTGGACGCTAAGGACATGGGCCTTCTCCTGGGCACCTGTGTCAGTGGGGACAGTGGACGGCCAGTCAACAGTGTGCGTAAGTGTGATGAGAAATGATGGATTCCCTGGAGAGGAGATGAAACCCAACACAGGCAGGCGGTCGACAGTGCAGGGTGAAGTGGGGTGACCAGGAAAGGCCCTGAGAAGGTGCAAGTAGACTGGACTTGAGGACGGGAGGAATCAGTTGTGCACTCTTCTGGAGGAAGAGCAGCAGGTATGGGGGGCACGCCACGTTGGGAAGCCAGCCAGGTGGGAAGAGCGGGCCAGGCAGAGGGGGGGGCAGGCAAGGTGTGGGGGTGGGCCAGCTGGGGCAGATCAGGTAGCAAGAGCAGGCCAGGTGGGGGGAGCCGGAGGCCAGAGCATGTATATAGAGGAGGGCAGGAGGGTGTGGGAGTGACAGGGTGGAAGCCACACAAAGCTCTCAGCCCCTGCAGTACTCTGCTTCCCAGAGGAGAACAGGAGCCAGGGCCACGTGAGGCAGGGCAGAGGCCTGTGGTGACAAGTTTGGTGAACACTGGCTCAGTGTAACGTTAGGACAGGCCAGGGTGGGAGGCAGACAGGGAAGCGTTTGTGGGACCTGACAGGGTGGAGGCATTTACTTAGAAAGAAGAAGTAACAGGATTTGCTGATGGATCCGATGTGGATGTTCAGGAAAGAGGAGTCCGGGTCCTCAGGGAGGCTCTTGATCTGCATGCTGGACAGACAGTCAGACAGACAGACTCGCCCTCCATGGGGTGATGGTGGGGATTGGAGCTTGGTTTGGGGCGTGTGGGCCTTGACCTGCCCTGTACCTGTGCACTCTGCAGTTGTTGCTGGAGCCTCGTCTGGGCAGCAGCACAGCAGCATCACAGGCACCAGCGAGTATAGGAGGGCTGGGTGGGCTCTAGGCAGAGAGGCAGCATCATGGAAGAGTGCATGTAGGGGGCTCAGAGTCCCAAACCAGAGCAGGGCTGGGGCTCACACTTCAGTGTCTCAGACATTGATTGAGCACCTGCTGTGTACCCCAGTTCCTGATTCTAAATGACCAGTTCAACACTTGCCTTATGTTGTTGGCAAGCCAGTCACTCTGTGCCTCCCCTGTCTCCAGTTCCCCACCCCAGCCCTTGTCCTCCACAGTGGCCTACCCTGCCTCCAGCTATAGCAACACAGACAAGGCCTCTTGGGCTGAATGTGTAAGATTTGAATGAGAAGGGTAGTGGGGTGCCCCAGCCTCATGGAGCCTACCTCGTGGATGTGGGAAATGTACCTGTCAGTTTCTGGAAGCTCATGGTAGAGTCTCTGTCCAGCCCAGGCACTGGCACCCAGCCTGGGTCAAGCTCTGCCATTTAGAGCAAGTGATCCTGAGTCGCTCACTAGATGTCCCTGAGCCTCAGTGTCCTGTGGACACAGCAGGGTCTATACCACATGCCTACTCAGGCAGAGAGGTGGAGTCTGTGTCTGATTCCAGTGGCATTCATTAGATGCTGACAGTGTTGAGAAATGATTTGATATTATTTACCCAGTGTGTGCCTAGGGTTTTATCCCTTTGGGGACACTGCCTTTGTCAGGAGAGGCAGTGTCTTAGTCCATTCCTGCGACTATAACAAAATGCATGAGACTGGGTAATTTGTAAACAACAGAAATTTATTGCTCACAGTTGTGGAGGCTAGAAGTCCAAGCTCGAGGTGCCAGGCATGGTGTCTGCTGAGGGCTGCTCTCTGCTTCCAAGATGATACCTTAATGCTGCATCCTCCAGAGGGGAGGGACACTACGTCCTCTCGTGGAAGAAGGGCTCTAGAGCACTCCCTTCAGCCTTGTTTACAAGAGCATTAGTCCGTTCACAAGGACAGACCCCTTGTTGTGAGGTTGTTGCCCAGGAAAGGAACCAAACATTTAATTAAGAATTTTAACAGAGTCTTTATTAACCAGCCAGCGACTGCCTCCCCAAGGTATTTTGGGAGAGCAGCAATTAGACTTTGTCTGGTGGAGTTTATAAAGGCAAAAACCACATCCGATTGGCACACGGGTTTGTCCAGGTGCACAAAGGAAGCTAGGTATCTAGGTTACAGAAGCCAAAAGTGAGCAGTTAAAGCAATCAAGCATAGAAATTTTCATTGTGTATGGTTCTTGTTCCTACGTAATAGTTCACTGTGTATGGTTCCTGTTTCTATGCAATGGTTTCTGTTTCTATGAAAAGGTCAACGGTTTCTCACGCAGAGGGGGGTATGCCTACCTAAGATGGCATTGGTAATATTAGGATTCTCTGTTACACCCTAATGATGCAGTCACTTCCCAAAGTGCCCACCTCTTAACACTGTTGCATTGGGATTAAGTTTTAACACGAATTTTGGAGGGACACAAACATTCAGACCATAGCAGGCAGAGTTAGATGAGGGCAGCCCCGGGGCCTCAGCAGCCTGCACACAGGCCACCAGAGAGTCACTCGTGACTGTGGCAGATGGACCTCAAGGAGGGCCCATGACTCTCACCTGCTGGTGTTCACGCCTTTGGGGATGCCCTCTGGGGAGTGTCAACAGGCCTGTGACATGCTTCTGACCCACAGAACAAGACAAAGATGACTGGGTATCGCTCCTATAACTACATGACATTGCTAAGACTCCGCCGTCTTGCCAGCTGACTGCTCCAGCTCTCCTGCCGACGCTGAAGAGGCCAGCGCGCCACCCGTAGATTGGTCGCATGGCACTGCCTATGCAGCTGGACAGCAGGTGCCTCTCGGAGTCCTTCGGGCAGCCCAGCTAACAGCCAGCAAAAACCTGAAGCACCCAGTCCTACGGTGCAAGGAAGTGAATCCTGCCACCAACCTGTGTGGGCTCAGGAGTGGGTCCTGCCTAGTCCAGCCTCCAGGCGATAATACAACCACCAACACTTTGACTGCAGCGTGAGGAAACCCTGAAGCAGAGGACTCAGCTGAGCTGCGCCAGGACTCCTGACCCTCAGAAACCATAAGGTGATAAGTGCATTGCTCTCCGCAGCTAGGTTTGCGGTCACCTGTTGTGCAGCGTAGGAAACTAACTCAGCAGCCCCACACAGCTTTGCCTTTTCCACATTGGCCATCACTGAGCACATCAGCTCTATGCAGTTCCACGATCGCTCCTAGGCAGACAAGCTTCCCAAGCAGGCCCAGCCCACTGAGGAGAGGAACGTTCTGGGTGGAGCCTTCTTGGCCTACACCTGCGGTGGCTTGGTGGGGAGGGTAAGAGGCCTCCTTTTGGGGGTGGGGGGGCTGGTCCAGACTCTCTGGTATACGGCTGATCTGGGTTAGGAGCTCTCTTTAGAAAAAATAGTGCAAAATTGTGAATTCAAATGTTGGTATGAATGTAGATATTTATTTAGAATGAGAACATAATGCATAGAAAATTAATGCCTTTAAAATGCACACAAAAACCACAAGCATCACAAATACCAGGAAAATAACAACATATTTTAGATCAACTTCCTGAGATGCTTCTGTGCTCCTTTTCCTACCTTTTCTAACCTCATACTCTATAATCACATCTCATGTGACAACAATTTTATTACACTTTCTACAAAAAGAATTTACTCTTTCCTACAGCATGCTTGGTCAGAATTAGATTTTTATTGTTAAAACTTTGGAAAAGTTTCTTTGAGATTCACAGTTCAGCATGGACAATGTCAGGTGAACATTTAAGATTATTGTTAAAATTGGGTAACAAATTCACAGTCTCTCTCTTACTCTTAGTGAATTAGTACTTTTGGTATGGCGGTACCCTTTTGGCTGTTGAAATAATTTCTACTGATTTTATCACTTATCTTATTGCTTTTATTACACGTTCCATTGATTTCTTACTGCATATTCTCTCAATACTCTAATCAATAAATTTTTTAAAATGGTAACAGTAGGCATCTTTCATGTACTCCAAGTCAAGAATTGGTTATGTATCACTGGCTATATGTGAAACATTCCAAAATATTTTTCTCAATTATAGTTAAAATAATGCATTTTGGTATATATTTAACAACTTTTGAATCATTTTTTTTGTTTCTCTCCTTTGTTCAAATTTCTTTTCTGAGTCTTTGAACATGTATCTTAGAGTTTATAAACTAGCATTCTTCCCATATTACAAGGCTTGAATCCCTACATAATAGTTCTCTGAAGAGAAATGCAAGGTGGGAGGTGTGGGGAATATTCCAGCTGCAACACAGACCTAAGAAGAAAACACACTTTGGCAAACTCCACTGGAGGCAGTGACCATGGTGCGTGGGGCTGCTCTTCCTTCCAGACCGACAGGCACCCACGGTCTTGGTCCCTTACCCTCACCTTTCCTGAAGGCTTGTTCTCCTACCGAGTGTCACTCACTGCAGGGGACAATTTTCCAGAATCTGCTTCACTTTGTTAAATAGAGTCAATGGCAGATGATCTTCAGTTGGAAAACTTACTTAAACTCACAGAAAAATACTTCCTGTTGTACAGTTGCAAACAGCTGACGAGCAGCTGTCACGTCCATTGCACTTATGATAACAAAGCAGCATCTGGTGCGGGCCGTGTGACCTTTTCTTCCAGAGGTGTATTTTTAACAGATTTATTGAGATATAATTTTCACACAATAAACTTCACATATTTACAATGTACAATTTGATAAATTTGACATAGGTGTACACCTGCAAAACCATTGCCACAACAAGATAATTAGCATATCCCAAAGTCCCCTCATGCTTCATGGAAACCCCTCCCTCTGGCCTCCTGTCCGCAAGCAATCACTGATCTGATTTCTGTCACTAGATTAGTTCACATGTTCTAGAGTTGTATGTGAAAAAATTTCTCTCACAGCACCCAGGTCTTGCACATCTTTTGGCAAGTAGAACTCCTCTCCCTCGGCTTCTTCCGTTCAGCGTAGTTATTCTGAGATCCATCCACATCACTGAACAGTGTCCATTTTGTGGATGTCCACAGTGTGTTGTCCACTTACCTGTGGATGGACACTTGGGTTTCTTCCAGTTTGAGGCTGTCACAAATAAAGTTGCTTTGGACACTTCCATACAAATCTTTGTATGGACCCGTGCTTTTGTTTCTTTGGGGTAAATAACTAGGATTGAAATAACTGGATCATATTGTAGGTGTGTGTTTTACTTTTTAAGAAACTTCTGTTTTCCGAAGTGGTTGTACCACTGCACATTCTTGCCACAGTGTGTGGGATGTCGTCACTCCACTTCCTCATCTACATGTGATGTGTTCAGTCTTTTATCTTTAACCATCCAAGTGGGTGTGAAGTGGTATCTCACTGTGCTTTTAATTTGCATTTTTCTTATGACTTACAATATTGAACATCATTTCATGTGTTTATTTGCCATCTGTATCTTCTTTGCTGAAGTGTTTGTTCAAATCTTTTGCCCATTAAAAATTTTTTTTCTTATTATTGAGTTTTGAGAGTTCTTTATAAATTCTGTATAAAAGTCTTTTATCATATATATGCTTTGCAAGTATTTTCTTTCAGCCTACAGCTTGTCTTTTCATTTTCTTAATGATGTCTTTTGAAGAGCACAAGTTTTTAATTTTAATGAAGTCCAAATCATCAATTTGTGCTCTTATGGGTTGTGCTTTTAGTGTCGTAACTAAGAAATCTTTAACTAACCCAAGGTCACATGTTTTCTTCTATAAGTTTTGTAATTTTATTCCCCACTGAGTTGCCTTGCACTTTTGTCAAAAATCAGTTCTCTGTAAGTATGCAGGTTTATTTCTGGACTCTCTGTCTGTCTATGTGCCAACAGCACTCTGTCTTGATTACTGTGTCTTTACAATGAGTCTTGAGATCAGGTGGTGTCAGTCCTCCAGCTTTGTTCTTTTCCAAGAAGGGCTTTATTCTGTGTCCTTTTCGTATTTCCATATGAACTTTCAATTAGCTCATAACTCTCCACAGAAAAGGCGTACCTGGATTTTGATTGGGATGGGTTGAATCTATTGATCAATTTGAAAATAGTTGACATCTTAACAAAATGGAGTCATCAGACCCACAAACAAGGTATATCTCTCCATTTATTCATGTCTTATTTAATTTAGCAATGTTTTAAGTTTTCAGTGCACAAGTCTTGAAAATCTTTTGTCAAATTTATCCTGAAGTATTTCATATTTTCAATACTGTTTTAAATGGTATTGTTTTATTTTAACTTTAGTTTACAGTTGTTTGTTGTCATTATATAAAAATATTATAAATTTGTGTATATTAATCTTTTATCTTGCAGCCTGTGCAACCCTCTACAATTGTGTGTTTGTCCATTTATCCATGCAGTTCTATCCATCCCTGCTTTGTTTATTTGACATTCTGCTATTAGTGCATAACCACTTAGTACTGTGATCCTGTTATATCCCCTTTGTTGGTTTATTAGCTATAACTTTTTATTTCGTTATCTTTGCTTTAGGGTTAGTATATGTGTCACAGTTCCCTTCAAATGATATGCCACTTTACATGTAGTTTAAGGCTCCTGAAATAGTGCACCCTCACCTCCCTCCTGGCCTCTGTGCTGTTGACACACATCTACTACATGTGCTCATATGTTATAAACCCCACATTACACTGTTGTTATTTTGTCTAAAAAATCAGCTGTCATATATTTAACAGATATTTATATAATAAGAAAAAATCTTATATACTATGGTTACCATTTCCAGTGCTTTTTATTCCTTTGTGTAGATCCAGATTTCTGCCCGGTGTCATTTTCCTTCTGCCTAAAGGACTTGCTTTAGCATTTCTTATAGTGCAGGTCTGCTAGTGATGAATTCTTTCAGCTATTGTATGTCTGAAAAAATCTTTAATTGATCCTTGTTTTTGAAACAAATTTTACTGGGTTTAGAATTTTAGTTTGACAGTTTTTTGGGTTTTTTTGGTTTTTTTCCCCTGGTGCTTTAAAGATGTAGCTCCAAGAAGTTAAAGGGGGTATAACAGTTCCCAGGTCACTCAGGTTACTTAGCATCCAGGTAACAACACTGGAAACAATATTGTGGAGTGGAAAGGGTCTAACCAGGCCTTCCACACTAGCACCTAACCTCTCTAAAGCCCTCTTCCAGAGAACATCTGCAGAAATGAGAAGGTCACCATTTTACTAACTCAAACCATTTCGTTGCTGAGTGGCTTTTCTTATATAGAGCCAAAACCTGCTTCTCCTTAGCCCATTGGTTCTTATTCTACACTGTAGTTAGAGTTACAATTAGTCTTCTCCTTATTCTATTTGACAGCTCTCACATTATACAAAGGTACTTCAAAAAGTTCATGGAAAGATCCGCATATCTTTTAATTCTATTTTTCCACAAACTTTTTGAAGTAGCCATGTATAGGAAAAGACATCATCTTTAAAAAAAATTCTAGTTCTGTTTTAATGTTGAAAGTACTATTTCCTACTTCCCCTGAATGAGAAGCAATATTTAGTGGGTGATCGTCTTTTGTAACCCATGATTGCTGATAGTATTTTAAACTTTTCATAGTGATTTGCACCAAATTTTAAAGAATTCCTAGAACAGACAAAGATATTTTACAACTTCGCTTAGTCACAGAGTCTTGATCTTAACTGTGCTATCGTGGTCTAACTTGTCTCTACCTAATTTGATACTTTGAAAGTTGGAATTCCAAACAGGAACTGGGAATCATTGCTAAGAGCTTCATAGAAATTGAATCTGCAAAGTATTAACCAGGCATTTAAAACAGATAAACTGACCCTCCACAAGTTCTGTATCTAATTATGAGCTTGCCCCCCTAGGCTCCATCATATTGTAAACCTTGGCACCAAATGACCACCTGACACTGTGGTGGCTCCTGTGGCCAGCAGGTTATGGGAAGGTCAATAGAACTGTCAGGGAATCATAAGATGAGTCAGTGTTTTTTTCTTTTTTTTGGTAGGGAAATTTATTTTTTTATTGGTTATTAATATTCATGGCATACAAAGCTGACCACCACTTGTGCCCAAGATATGATGACCAAATCAATACTAGTAGCATGCCCATTACCACAAATTGCGATTGTACGCAGAGGGAGTTAGTGTTTCTGATTGATGATTTCAGTTCATGTTATATGATGCAAAGAACGTAGAATTTAAAGACAGACAGAATAAAAAATAAATTAAAAAGATGCTGCTCCACTGTCTTCTCACTTGTATTATTACCAGTGGGAAATCTGTGATCACCCTTATCTTGTTTCTCTGTGTGTAAGGTCTTTTTTCACTGGCTGCTTTTAAGATTTTTCTCTTTATTGACGGTTTTAAGCCATTTGTTTATGGTGTACCTTGGTGTAGTTTTCTCAGGTTTCTTGTGTTTGGGATTTGTTGAGCTGCTTGAACCTATGTGAGCTGGTAGTTTTCATCAAATTGGGGGATTTTTCAGCCTTTATTCAAATATGTCTTCTATTCCCCGCCCCCATTCCTTCCTCTCCTCCAGAGTCATTAATTACACATCTATTAGACCACTTGAAGCTGTCCCACAGCTCCCTGCTGTTCTCTTTATTTTAATTCGTTTTTTCTCTGCATGTTTCATTTTGGATAGCTCCTAGCTGTGCTGTCAAGTGCACTCATCTTTTCTACTGTGGCAACTAACCTGCCACCCTCCAATCCTTCCAGATGGTTCCTTCCCTTCACTTGGGTCCTTTCCTCACACGCTTGCCATTGTCTGTGCTCTGCCAGTACTGGGGAGGGGCCTTCCACAGATCTTGTGTTCTCTCTCTTTACACACGTCTGTCCTTTCCAGTATTCTCTTCTGCAGACTCTCACTGCCCTGGTCTCACTGGAGTCCTTAGTTGAGCCTCCTCAGCTCAAGGAACCCTCCAAGCTTTGCCTGTGTTCTCCCTGCCTGTGCCTCAGCCCAGAAACTCTCCCAAGGCAGTTGCCGGGACAGTTCCAGGGCTAAGTAGTCTGTTTCCTTTCTCTCCTTTATTGCCTCATGTCCAATGAGTTAAAAATTATTGCTTTGTATGTTTTGTTTCGTTTTGTCTTTTCTTATTTCAGACAGGAGGATAAATCTATTCCTTGTTACTCCATCTTGGTTGGAAGCAAAAGCTCCCTGTTTTATTTATTTTATTTACCACTGCATTTTATATACATTTTCCCATTATACTGACTAATTCTTTATACATTGTTTTAAACACATCAGTCACATTTGTTTGTTTAGTGTTGACATTTTTCTAAGGGCTCTCACAACATTGTATCAAACTCAGAATTATTTAATAATTTCCATTACTTAAGAATGCCAGCTTTTATCATGACTCTTTAAAATGTTGTAGTGGCAACTATGGCACTGAGCGTTCCTTCTTGTCTGCTTCTCAGGACAGGCCTAGTGCATGGTTCTTTGTCATATGTGTCATTCAGGTAAACCTAGACTTCTGCTCAGCAAATTGACCTGCTGTGTGAGGGCTCTCCATTGAAAGCCTGCCTGACATAGAAAGTCTGTCTTGTGGTGCCCAGTTTACAAAGAAAACAGTATAAGCAGCCACTAGTCCTGGAGCAGGCAGACGGGATCTCATTATAATTTGACCATTTTAATTTTTTTTCAACTGATCTGTTTGAGAAGCATCTCATCTGTCCATGGTTGGGATCTCCAGAAATATTACTGCCACCATGATTTTGTGAAATCAAATTGCCTTTTTTAACCAGTGCTGCTCATTTCCACGGGCCACAGTGGAAGACCCCACCCCTTGTCAAATCAAATTCATCCCTGTGGAGCTGCTGCCGATGTCCCTGCCAGCCTGAGGGCCGTGAAGCTGCGTTTCTCTTTGTATGTTTTACCTGTATCTTCCTTCTGTTTTCTGATTTCCAGAATTTGTATCCTTTTCCCATACTCTTATTTTCCTTCTTTGTTGTCATTTTATCATCTTTATTTTCTTGGCATTTGTGGTTCTTTTCTTTATTGTGGTGATCTTGACCACTGGGTTGCTAGTTTCTGTTAAGAGTAAAAGAGCTTTTGTTTGTGTTGTTTTTCATGATTGAGGTATGCACCGTCTTCTACACATTGGCCTCTACTAGACGACTTACTTCCTTCTCATCATATCTGACTCGTGGCATGAAGAATAATTCTGAAAATATATATGCTATTATAGAAGGGTACTTCAAAAAGTTCAGGGAAAGACTCGTATAATCTTATAATTCTATTTTCCCATGACCTTTTTGAAGTACCCTTGTACACGCGTGTGTATAAAGTCATATATAAAGGCAATTCAAATGAATTTTTAAATTGTTGCCACATTGTTTGGAGCTGTAGTAATCCAATTATACACAACTGTATCCACGCACTTACTGATGTGGGGTGGTGAGCTTTATCTCTGAGACACCTGTTTCTTCACACCAGTTGATGTGCCATACATTAGCAGCAAATTTGCTCACCATTTCATCTGGAGCTGTTGGAACATGTGAGGACAAGATGCAGCAGGTATACTGAGATGCACAGAACCTACAGCCTCACCTGGATGCACCCACTTGATAGTGCTGCTGCAGGTGTGGGTGCCCACTGTATGACACCTGTGTAATTGTATACCCTGGAACACTGGCATATTTGAAAAGGGAGAGAGCTTTTCTGTTGACCAGGTAACAGTAAGAACTCAATCATTTGCTCACAGATTTACATGCCTGAGGACTGGGAGAATTTTCACCAACTGGCTTTGGTGCCAAACCATTCAAACTTTGTTTCTCCTGCAGCACGCACGTATTCTGAAGGCACTTCCACTCTTCAATCTCTTTCCTTGTCAGAAGATCTGCTTTCTCTCTCAAGAACAATAATAACAATTATTGTTATTCTACATGTTAGATATTTGTTATCAAGTCTCATATTTCTTATGCTGTTTTCTGTTCTCATTCTTTTCACTCTGTCTTCCAGCATTTTAATAATTTTGTTTGGTCCAATGCTGTCAAACCCATCTATTGAGTTCTTAACTTTAATTGGTATGTTTTTCAATTCTGAAATGTCCATTTGATTATTTTTCTAGATTTCAGTCACAGCTCATTTAAAGGTCTTGTCTGACAGCTGCATAATCTGGAACACCTGTGGGTCTGTTTCTTTTGTCTGGTGTTTCTCCTGTTTCTTGGTGTGTCTCATAATTTTTGAGTGCATGTCAAATACCCTGTTGTGTATGAACATTGTGGATGACAGGCTTCAGAGGCTCTGGATGGTTTCCACCTCCCCTAGAGATGTTTCACCCCTCCTCTGGCTGGAGTTGGGATGGATCACCTCTATCGAATCAAGGTGGGTTTCAGACTTGGTAAGATTTAGTCTGCTTCTGGTTCACCCCACTCAGCGTATAGCCCCTCAGAGGTCCCTCTGAAAGCCAGAGATGTCTGCCAAGGTCTTCCTCCTTGGCAGGTTTTGAACTTTAATCGTTGTTCCCCCAGCACCACTAGACTACTGGAAGTTCTAGCCAGCTTTGAGCAGTTTCCTGCTTGGCTTCTTAGCCTTTTGCTGTGTGAAGACTAAGAGTCGGCAAATGTCCTGAAGAGAGAACCAGTGAGGTTGAGGGAGTCAGTTCTCTGTACCTTCCTTTCCAGAGGGGAAATGCCATAGTGTGTTCACTTTACTTCCACAGGCCTCTTTTTTCTCTGGGACTCTAGGCCGTCAGTTGTGGGCTGCTTCAGAAGCCCTCTAGTACCTCAACAGAATGTTTTATAATTCGACTTTTGTGATTGTACTGGGTGGGAGTGTTTGTCTACACTGTTAACTCTGCCATACCTAGGAATAGAAGTCCACCCATGAAGTTGAAGACTTTCAAAGAACTTCGTGGTTGATATAAAAATCTCAGGAGGCAGGATTTTTAGTTTTTTAAAAAATTAATGTAATAAAGATACTAATATTTAATAGACTGAACTCTCCTCAGGAGCTATGCAATGCTCACTTGGTCAATTGCCATCTCTTCTCTTCCAGGTAGGCATCATTTAGCATCGGTGTCAGCAGTTTCATAAAAGAGAGTTATGATTTCACAGAACTACTTAGAACCCCAAATGGCCCTGGATTTGAATATATGCTCAAAATCAGAGGCAACTTTCAGTTCTGTTACGGGAATTCAGATCTGACTATGATTTATCTGAGGATGTGAATGAGTCAGGAGGGCCACCCCTTGGGACTAACATTTGATTGACAACACATTGCCCAGGCCAGCTATCCTGTAAAATGTATAGAAAAATGTGGGGAGGAGGTGGACGAGGGAGATGGTTCGAAGATGGAGAGGTCTCTCCTACTGCGTCTGCAGAGTTACATAGATGGATTTCAAGTTGACAGGGTGGACTAGAAATTTGCTGTAAGTATCATTTTGTATTTCTTAGATGTTTCTACAGTAAGCCCAATGGTATTGGGGGAAACGCCCAATACATGACTAGCTCGACATAAGGCAGCACCCCCAAACTTGCAATTAGGTTCAAGTTTATGTTCGTTGTATCACATTATCCTCAGTCTAACCCACAGAACTAGGGGGGTACACAGTGTGAGAACTGGGTAGAAGGTGCCTTGCTTGGGCATGAGTGGGACTGAGTAGAGACAACTTAGACAGGAGGCCTGGAAACACAGTTCTCTACCTCGACCCGATCTCTAATTCACTCCAACTTTGGGTGAATTCACCTTGACTCTAAAATGAAGTGCCAGGCAAGACTCATCTCCTTTCCAAGGGGAAGGAGGAAGGTCTAAAGAAATTACTTGTCCCACAGGCACAGCCCACCATGCCCTAGAAACACCACATCCTGCTGTACGTTGGCTGTTGGATTAATATTTGGTCAGGAGCCATAGACAAGTACCATTGCTTTCCTTGAATAATTTCACATTATTCTGAGATATAAGTTAACAATTACTTTTACTGCATTGTGAAATCTATTGCCATAAATAATGACAATTTACATTTTTGATTCTAGATGCACGATGTTATAAAAATATATAGCATAAAGTTAGGCAAAAATTATTTTGACAGGAGTAAAAAGTTTCATGCTAAAAGGATTAAAAGGACATTTTGTTAGATTGATTAAAGGATGTGTTATCATGGTGAAACCTCATAACTGGTTTCAGCCACCTCACTTCTTTGTACTAGCATAATGTTTTCCAGGAAATCTACTGAACATGCGTAGGGGAGAAAGGTCATTACCTTGAGCACTATAGGAACAAACTTTCCCACTAGCGGAACCAAAAGTCTGGAAATTTAGCCTCCAGAGCCAATTCTGAAGCAAGTTCCTATAATAAGGAAGAGCCGATGCACTGACCAGTTGAATTCTGCCAACTTGAAAATTCCTTGCTCCCGACCCCTTAAAACATGCCCAGACATTAGATAGGGGAGACAGATTTAAGCCTTGCCTTCTGTCTCCTTGCCAATCAACCTTGCAATAAAGCCTTTTCTTTTCTCAAAAACTGGCACCATAGTATTGGCTTCTATGCATGTTGGGCAGCGAGCCCTCCTTGGTAACAAATTCTGGCAACCACAAAGGGATGAGGTCTTTGTGACTGCCTACCTGAGGTATTGTAGCCCCCAGGCATTGTGGCCCCTCCTCACCCACCCTGAGTGGCCACCTAGACCAATTTGTCTAGAGGCTTGGCTGTGTGGCCCTTGCTTCTCTGCCCTGGTGCTCCAGGGTCCTCAATGCTACTTCTCTTTTTTGGGAAAAGAAATAGCTCTTGGATCAAGACATCTCTGGGTAAGTAACTTTGCTACATGCCTGTACCTTCCTTTGTCTTTTGGTTTCATGAGGATGGTTGGGTTAGAGTCCTGGGTTTTGGGTTAGAGTCCCAGGAAAACTCAGGACAATATAAAAGGTTATAACTGTGGAGGTGCTCATGTAACTTCATTCAGGATCTCAAGTTTAGTTAAGAGAGTACTCAATTTACTCTTTTTCTGTTTTTGTGTGTATGTCTACCCAAAAGGCAGAATTCATTTCTCTCACATGAACCCTTCTCCTCAAATCAAAGAAAAAGGTAACCATTTATACTGATTCTAAATGTCCCTTCTCTGTAGCACATCCACATTGGGCCATATGGAAAAAGAGAGGTCTATTAACTATAGGGAAAAAAGAAGTTAAACATGCTAAGGAAATATTGGACTTAGATTCTATTATGATGCCAGCAGAGGTGGTGAACTTCTGACCCCTGATCCCTGAAGTCCTGTCTGTCCAGGAAAGACAGGATGAATGCTCACTCTTTCTTCAGAGTGCCGAGTTGGTGCCAGTGAGGTTTCATGTCTAAGTATTATTAGGAATGTCTGGATTTTTACTTCTTTATGAGGTTCCTTCCCCTCTCCACTGCACATCCACCCTGGAAATCATTGTCCTTGGCTCAGGGAGGGGGCAGCCCTGGAGGTCTACATAGGTAGGAAGGGGCATCAGACTGGGAGTCTCACCCCACGATGGTGGGCAGGGTCTTCTCCAGAGCCCCCCACCTGCCCCCAGGCCTGGGGGACCCACCTGCACTCCCATCTTCTCCACTACAACCACAGCCATCTCCTTTACTTTCGTTAAGTAAAACCTGTTCTCAGTGGGGAGACTACATCCCTTGTCACCCAGCATCCACACCCTCCTCTGCACCATCTCCTTCTCTCCAGTGCTGTCCTGATTTCCCCAGGCACATCCGGGCCTCTAGAGGCTCACTTAACCTCCAGGTGTCCTTGTCTTTACTTCTTGAAAGGAGGGTTACCAGGAGGAGGAAATGCCCTATTGTATATAAAACCTGTGAGTGCCAATCAGCTGTCCCTGGTCTGCTTCCTGACCTGTCTCCTGCTGGTTTTCTGCTGGGATAGATGACCTCCTCACCACACCTGCCTCCCTCCTTCACAAAATTTACAAATTATATGAGGGTACTTCAAAACATTTGTGGGAAATAGAATTGAAAGATGATATGAATCCTTTCGTGAAATTTTTGAAGTCCCTCGTACTTTTATTTCATCTCCATATTGAATAACTCACTTAAAATTTTTTATTGTGAAATACGCACAACAATGCATAGAACCTAAAAGCTCATTATAATGATTAAGTGTAAAGTAAACACCTGTGTAAGCCCTAACACCATCAAGAAACAGAAAACAACCAGCACCCAGCCTCAGCCCCTAGAGTACCAGGCACTTCCTACAGAGGTGACCAAGTGTGCAGCTGGAGGGTGTCCGCCAGACTTCACAGCCGTCCTCCTGCAGATCAAGGCTCCCTCCAGCAAGTGGGAGTTGGTCTGGGTGTCCCTTCCCCAACCAGCACAAGGCAAAACGTCTCTCAGGTTCTCCCCATCTTTCCGTTGGGCACCTGGTGGGGTTCCTGGAGGAAAAGTCTGCAAAAGGTGGAACTTCTTTCTACCCACAGATCCCAGAGTGTTACACTGTCTTGCTAGCCCACAGCCTTTAGCAATTTGTTATGAAATTTCCCATTTTCTCACCTTGCTGTCTATTATGGCCGTCAGGTAAGCAAATGCTGGTATCCTGCTGGTGCCTGTCTGCACCTGTGGATTCTGGGCCAGATGCCTGTCCTGTGACTTCTGTACTCTGATGGGCTCAAGACAAGTTGTCAACTTGCACTTTGTGCATGTGTCCTGGGGCAGCTGGCCGCTCCTCCTCCTGTCTGGCCATGTCTCCGAACTAAAACCCGGGCTACTGATGTTTATTTTCATCTTATATCTGGAAACCCTGCTAAATTGTTTTTGGAGGTTGATGCTGGTGATTTTTCTAGCTTGATTGTGTCACCTGCAAATAATGTCAGTATTCTCTTTCCTTCCAACCTTTACTTTTATTTCTTTTTCTTTCCTTATACCCTTAGCCAGGACACTTAATAATAAAACTTCACCAAATTAGGCAAGTTTGCTCCTATCCTCAGTTTGCTAAGAGTTTGTATTATCAATAGATGTTGAACCTTATTGAATATAGTTTTGCGTTGACTGAGATATTTTTTCTCCTTTGGTCTGTTAATATAGTGAATGACATTGATGGACTTTTCAATGTCGTATGTCCTTGCATTCACAGACTAGAACTACTTGATCATGTGTAGTTTTAAAAATATATGCTATTGGATTGGGCAAGCTAGTATTTCATTCAGGATTTTTTCATCCATGCTGCTTTTTCTTGTTCTGGGCCCAGAACAATGGAGATGGTGCCCCCTACTGCCCAACAGCGCAAAAGCTCATGTCTTTAGCTGGTTTTAGAATGACACACCAGCCTTTTGCCCCTTTTCTACGTTCTGGGACAACTTGTCTAAGATAAGCATTAACTGTTCCTTGAAGTTTGGCACAACATACCTGTAAAGCCATCTGGGACAAGGGTACAAACTGACCTGCTCTCGGTCCCTATTTTCTTCTGGTGTCAGTTTTAGCATTTTGTGTATTTTTTTGAACTGAGCTTGGAATTACAAGTTTTTTTAATATAGCTGCTGGTAAGATTCTTCTGATTTTTTTTATTCCCTGTTCTGTCTACAGTTATTTCTCTATTTTCAGTCTCTATTTTTTTTTATTTCAGATACTTGAAACTGAGGCTTCACATAAATTTATTTATTTTTAGCTCTCACAAATAAGTGAGAACATGTGGTATTTCTCTTTCAGTGCCTGACTTCTTTCACTTAATATAATGTTTTCTAAGTCCATCCATGTTGCTGCAAGTGGTAGTATTTCATTCTTTTTTATAGCACTGTAGAATTCCATTATGTAGATATACCACATTTTCCATATCTGCTCATCAGATGATGGACATTTGGGCTGGTTCCACCTCTTGGCTATTGTAAATAGTGCTGCAATAAACATTGAAGTACAGGTATCTCTTCAACATGATGATTTTCATTCCTCTGGGTATACTCCCAGCAGTGGAATAGCTGGGTCATATGGTAGATCTATCTGCAATTATTTGAGGAACCTCCAAACCATTTTCCATAAAGCTGCACCATTTTGCAGTCCCACCAACAGTGGGAAACAACCTCACCAGCATTTATCATCCTCAGTCTTTTGGATATTAGCCATCCTAACTGGAGTGAGGTGGTATCTCAGTGTGGTTTTGATTTGCATTTCCCGGATGCTGAGTGATGTTGGCCATTTTTTCATGCATCTGTTAGCCCTTCATTTGTCTTCCTTTGAAAATGCTTATTCAGCTCCTTTGCCCATTTTTTTAATTGGATTACTTGTTTTTTGTTGTAAAGTTGTTTGAGTTCCTTGTATATTCTGGATATTAATCCTTTGTCAGATGTATATTTTGCAAATATTTTCTCCCACTCGGTGTCTTTTCACTCTGTTAATTGTTTCTTTTGCTGTGCAGAAGCTTCTTAGTTTGATAGAATCCCATTTGTTTATTTTTCCTCTGCTTGCCTGTGCTTTTGGGGTCATATTCATGAAGTCTGTACCCAATCCTACTTCCTAGAGTGTTTCCCCTATGTTTTCTTTAAGGATTTTTATTGTTTCATGGTGTATATTTAATTCTTGAATCCATTTTGAGTTGATTTTGGTATATCATGAGAGGTACGGGTCTAGTTTCATTCTCCTGCATATGGATATCTAGTTTTCCCAGCACCATTTGCTGAAGAGGCAGTCTCTTCCCAAGTGTGTAAACTTGGTGCCTTTGTCAAAGATCAGATGGCATAGGTGTGTGGGTTGATTTCTGAGTTCTCTATTCTATTCCATTGATTCGTGTGTCTATTTTCATGCCAGTACCATGCTGTTTTGGTTATTGTAGCTTTGTAGTATAGTTTAAAGTCAGGTAGTGTTATGCCTCCAGCTTTTATTTTTATCCCTCAGGATTGCTTTGGCTGTGTGGTCTTTTGTTATTCCATACAAATGTTTGGGTAGTTTTTTTCCATATCTGAGAAAAATGTCACTGGAATTTTGGTGGGGATTGCTTTGAATCTATAAATCACTTTGGGTAATATGGACATTTTCACAATGTTAATTCTTCTGATCCAAGAGCATGGGATATCTGTCCATCTTCTTGTGTCCTCTTTAATTTCTCTCAACAGTGGTTTGTAGTTATTGTAGATATTTTTCACATCCTTGATTAACTTTATTCCTCAGTATTCTATTTTTTTGGTGGCTATTGTAAATGGGCTAGCTTTCTTGATTTCTTTTTCTGCATGTTCACTGCTGAAGTATAGAAATGCTACTGATTTTTGTGCATTGATTTTGTACCCTCCAACTTTGCTGAAATCATTTATCAACTCTAAGAGGTTTTTGTAGAGGCTTTAGGCTGTTCAATGTGCAGGATCATGTCATCTGCAAAAAGGGACAGTTTGACTTCATCTTTTCCAATCTGGATGCCCTTTATTTCCTTCTCTTCTCTGATTGCTCTGGCTAGTATTTCTAGCATTATGTTGAATAAGAGTGGTGAGAGCAGGCATCCTTGTCTAGTTCCTGTTCTTAAGGGAAAAGCAAGCTTTTCCCCATTCAGGATGATATTGGCAGTGGGTTTATCATATATGGCTTTAATTATGTTGAGATACTTTCCATCTATACCTAACTTGTAGAGAGTCTTTATCATGAACGAATGCTGAATTTTGTCAAACGCTTTTTCAGCATCTATAGAGATGATCATATGGTCCTTGTGTTTGATTTTATTAATATGGTGTATCACATTTATTGATTTGCATATGTTGAACCAATCTTGCACCCCTGGGATGAATCCCACTTGATCATGGTGTATAATTTTATGTATGTGTCACTGTATTCTCTTAGCTAGTATTTTATTGAGGATTTTTGCATCTATATTCATCAAGGATATTGGCCTGTAGTTTTCTTTTTTGTTGTTGTATCTTTGTCTGGTTTTGGAATCAGGGTGATGTTTGCCTCATAGAATGAGTTTGGGAGAATGGCCTCTGTTTCAATCGCTTGGAATAGTTTGTAGAGAATTGGTATCAATTCCTCTTTGAAGGTTTGGTAGAATTCTGCAGTGAACCCATCTGGTCCTGGGCTTTTCTTTGTTGGAAGCCTTCTGATAACAGCTTCAATCTGTTTTGTTGTTACTGGTCTGTTCAGATTTTCTATATCTTATTGGCTCAGTTTTCATAGTTTGTGTGTGTCCAGAAATTTATCCTTTTCCTCCAGATTTTCAAATTTGTTGGCATATATTTGTTTATAGTAGTCTCTAATGATTTCTTGTATTTCTAGGTATGATTTGTAATATCACCTTTTTAATTTCTAATTTTTGTTATTTGGGTCTTCTCTCTTCTTTTTTTAGTTAGCCTTGCTAATGGCTTGTCAATTTTATTTATCTTTTTAAAAAACCAACTTTCAATTCATTGATCTTTTGTATCATTTTTGGGGTTTCCATTTCATTAAGTTCTGCTCTGATCTTAATTGTTTCTTTCCATCTGCTAACTTTAGGTTTGGATTGTTCTTGTTTTTCTAGTTCTTTAAGGCGAAGTGTTAGGTTGTTTTCTTGCCATCTTTCCATTCTTCTGAAGTAACCATTTAATGCAATAAGTTTCCCCCTTAGTACTGCTTTTGCAGTACCCCACAAGATTTGGTATGATCTATCATTATTTTCATTAGTTTCAATAAATTTTTTTATTTCCTTTTTAATTTCTTATTGTATCCATATGTCATTAATTAGAATGCTATTTAATTTCCATGTGTTTGTATAGTTTCTAGAGTTTCTTTTGTTATTGATTTCTAATTTTAATCCATTTTGATCTGAAAAAATACGTGGAATAATTCCAAGTATTTGGATTTGTTGAGACTTGCTTTGTGACCTAACATGTGATCTATCCTGGAGAATGTTTCATGTGCTGATGAGGAGAATGAATATTCTGAGGTTGTTGGATGGAATGTTCTGTAGATATCTGCCAAGTCCAATTGGTCTAAAGTGTTGTTTAGATCTTTTGTTTCTCTGTTGATTTTCTGCTTAGATGATCTGCCCAATATTGAGAGTGGGTGTTCAGATCCCCTACTATTATGGTATTAGAGTCTATCTCATTCTTTAGGCCTAATAGTGTTTGCTTTGTAAATCTGGCTGCTCCAACATTGGGTGCATATATATTTATGATTGTTATGTCTTCTTGATGGATAAATCCTTTTATCATTATATAGTGGCCTTCTTTATCTCTTTTTATAGTTTTTGGTTTAAAGTCTATTTGATCAGATGTAAGAATAGCTACTCCAGCTTGTTTTTCATTTCTATTTGCATGGTAAATCTTTTTCCATCCTTTCACTCTTAGTCTAAGTGTGTCTTTAAAGGTGAGGTGAGTCTCTTGAAGGCAGCATATACTTGGGTCCACCTTTTTAATCCAGTCAGTCAGTCTGTGTCTTTTGAGTGGGGAATATAATCCTTTACATTGAGTTGTTATTGAAAGGTGCTGATTTACTCCTAGCATTTTATTGATTTTTGTTTGGTTGTCTTAAGTATCTTTTGTTCCTTTCTTTCTGATTTACTGTTTGTCTTCTGTATTTGTTGGTTTCTTGGGGTGGTAAATAAACCTTTTTTTCTCCTTGTTAGCATTTTTATTTTACTAGTGGGTTTTGTTTTTTCTTGAGTTTTTATGGCAGTGGTGGTTGTTTTTCAGGTACCAAACCCAGTACTCCCTTGAGAATTTCTTGTAATGCTGGTTGTGTGGTAGTGAACTCCCACAGTTTTTGTTTGTCTGAGAAATATACTATTTGCTCTTCATTTCAGAAGGATAGCCTTGCTGGGTAAAGTATTCTTGGCTGGCAATTTTTATCCTTTAATATTTCAAATATATCATTCTGTTCTTTTCTGGGTTTTAGGGTTTGTGATGAAAAGTCCGATGTTAGTCTGTTTAGGGCTCCCTTATAGGTGACTTGACCCTTCTCTATTGCAGCTTTTAAGATTCTCTCTTTGTCTTTGAGTTTTGCCAATTTGACTATAACATGTCTTGGAGAGGACCTTTTTGGGTTGAATATGTTTGGGATCTTTGAGCCTCTTGAATCTGAAGATCTGTATTTTTCCCTATACCTGGGAAGTTTTATGCCATTATTTCATTGAATATGTTTTCAATGCCATTTCCTTTTTCCTCCCCTTCTTGAATATCCATGATTCCAGATATTTGAGCGTTTAAGGTTGTCTGTTTTCTCTTAGGTTTTTTCCAATTTTTTTTAATTCTTCCTTTTTTTTTTTTTTTGTCCGCCTGTGTTTTATTTCAAACAGCCCATCTTCAAGGTCAGAAATTCTCTCTTCTTCTTGTTCTAGCCTGCTGGTTAAACTGTCTGTTGTGTTTTTTATTTTGTTGAATCAATTCTTCAGCTCGGCAAGCTCTGCTACATTATTTTTCAGGGCATTGATTTCTTTGTATACTTCTTCTTTCAAGTCCTGTATACTTTTTTTCATTGTGTTGTCTAACTGAGTTTTCTTGTATCTCATTTAGTTTCCTTAGAATTGTTGCTCTAAATTCCTTATCAGTCATTTCAAGGACTTCCTGTTCTATAGTATCTAGAGCATGAGAGTTATTATTACCCTTTGGTGGTGTTGTGCTTTCTTGATTTTTCATATTTCTGGTATCTTTCCTTTGGCGTTTAGTCACTGTGGCAAGGGATTTCACTGTCCACTCTTTCAACCCTAGTGTCTGGCTAGGATCCTACAAGGACTGCCAATTTGGCACAATTGTCTCTGTGCCTGTGGGCCAGAAGCTCAGGCCTCTCTGGGCTGCAGAGACTGTCCTGGGCTAGGAGTCCCATGGCAGCACCTACCTGTTCTGGCATGGGTGGCTCAGGGCCCTGTGGGCCCAGCAGCTCTTGGGCCTCTCTGAGTGGCACACACTCTTCAGTCTCTATTTTTATTTGTATATTTCTCTTCTTTGTTTTTGCTCAATTTTGTCAAAATCAATATATATTACTAATCTTTTAAAAGTATTACCTTTGGTTTTTGCTATTAATATTATTTTTATTGTTTTCTGTTTCATTGATTTTTGCCAGTATCTTGATTATTTCCTTTTTTCTTATTAATTTGAATTTGTTTTGTTTATTGCTCTTTTTTAAATTACATGACTTGTGTGATTAGTTCTATTTTCACCTGACTTATTTCTTGAGAAATATGGTTAAGACTATATATTTCTAGGTACTTCCTTAGCTGTGTCCCCCGAAATTGACATATGGTATTTTCATTATCATTCAATTCTAAACATTTTTTTCATTTCCCTCAAGATTTCTGCTTACCTAAAGGTTACATACTAAAATGTTATTAAATGTCCAAACATATGAGATTCTCTGAAGTATCCTTTTAATATTAATTTCCAAATATATTGCATCTTAGTAAGAATTCATAATTTCCATGCCACTGATCCTCCGGGGTTTATGGAGGTATCTTTCATGACCTAATTCGGGGGTCTATTTTTGTAAATTTTCTGTGTCTACTTATAGAAGCACATGCTCTGTTTACTTGCTGTGCAGCTCCACGTGTTCTGACAGATAAACTCTCCGTGACATTGTCAGTCTTGACTGTCTGATTATTTTTGTCTGGTTTGATCTATGTGGAAGGCAGAATAGTGGCCCCCAAGGATGTCCATATCCTGACCCCTGGGGCCCATGAATACCTTATGTTACATAGCAAGGAGATATGACAGGGTATGATGGTTGCAAATTAATTAAGGTTTCTACTCAGCTGACCTTAAATGAGGAGATAATCCTAGATTATCCTGGTGGGTCCAGTTTAATCACAGCATCCTTAAATGGGGAGGAGGGGCAGACGATGGGGCGATGGAGTCACAGACACATCTGCATGGTGGAAAGACCTTCTGCTCCCAAAAGGAGGCTTTCCCAGTCCCCACATGGGCTAAATATTAAACATATCATTTTTAAACGTAATGCCTATTAATTCCTATTGTCTTATTATATCTGTCCATAAAATGCACACAGTTAACGCTCATGCCCCTTCCCTCTCCCTACAACTATATTGGTATTGTCTAGAATTTTCAGTTTGAGATGATTGTAAATATACTTTTTTTCTTTTTATCTAAATTTTTTTAAATTTAATAATCTTTATAAGTTATTTGGTCACCCTTATGTGCCTGTCTCTTGCAACATCACAGGATTTCTTTCTGTTCTTACTTGAGCACTTTCTCCAAAAATGTTTTTGCTGTGGGTTTTTATGTGGCAAAACTTCTGTGGCCCTGTGGACCTGAGAATGTGTTTATCATGCATTTGGCCTAGATATAAAATCCTAGGTTTAAAGTATTCAAAGAAAAGAACTCCATTATCTTTTTCCTTCTGCTGTTGCTGATGAGAAGTCTGACGACAATCTGATTCTTGCTCATTGGTGGGGAATCTGCTCTTTCCCTCTGGAAGCTTCTGGAATGTTCTCTATGTCTTTAGAATGTTTACACATCTCCATAAAACATCCAGGAGTGAGTGCTTTCTCCTTTCTCCTAATTCTACATACACTTTCAATCAGAGGAATTTCATCTTTTTGTAGTTCTGGAAAAATGTATTTCCATTATTTCATTAAATATTCCTCTGTTTTTTTCTCTCATTCTGAAACTTCTGTTTTCTGGGAGTTGATTTGTCACCTTTTATGTGGCACATCTCATAGTGTTTTCTATCTCTTTACCCACAGTTCTGCCTTGGAGCCATCTCCATCCCATCCCCCAAGCTCTAATCTGCTTTTGGTCAACACCGTCCATTCTGTGGCCCACGTGCTTGCTCTTTGGTGAGTAGACTTTCTATGGCTCTTATACAGTTGCTTCTTTTCATGGCTTCCTATTGTTAAAAATCTTCCCTAAGTTTCTTAGGTGTATTTCTTTTCCTCATGCTTGTGGGACCTCTAGACACCCAGAAAGTGAGTCTCACCCAGAGGTTATCCCATCCAGCCCATATTACAAACCAGGAACTCAGCTAAGGAGCAAGTAGACCTCTGCCAGATGACTCAGGCACAGCTGGAGCCACCTCCTGGCCTCCATTGCATTTTATTTTTCAAACACAGTGGTCACTGTTGAGGGAAACTCTGCCTGGAGCATTCACCAGAAAGCAGTCCATCTGAAGATGTAAGTCATGTTAGTGTTGTGGGGTATGTCCCTGCTGGGAGCTGCAGACCTGGGCCCTGGCAGCCCTGCCAAAAGTACCTTGGTGGGGAAAGTGGTGCTGGACCAAGGCTCCTCCTCTGTAGAATGAGGGGTTCAGTTTCTCCATTTCTAGGACTTTATTTGGAGCATCACCTCCAATACGGAAGGAGCAAGGAGCAGTGAGAGTATCTGTAGGAGAGTCAGGCTCTGAAATGCTCACGGTCATGAGGTGCTGTCCCAGGGCTGCACTCACCCCCACTGTGGCTGACCCATGGCTGTATGGGGGCTGGAGGTGGGGCTGTTTCTTGTCCATCTCACACACTTCTCTGGTGGACAGCAACAACCTGTAATAATCAATAAGAAAGGACCGTGTCCGTCCCCAGGGGCCATTGCTCCCAGACTCAGGGCTCCATGTGTGTGGGAAGTTACCTGTCACTGCCACCAGCTGCTCTCTGGTCCAGCCTGTTACTCTCATGGGTGTCTCTGGGCTTCAGGAGAGAGGTCCACTCCTCAGCTGCAGAAAAATCCCAGCTGGCAGGTGATGGAAAGGAGTCAAAGATAGATTCTCTCCTGGTAGAGACTTTCCGTAGCAGCAGGGGAGTTAGGAAAGCATTGAGAGGAAGACAGGTTGGCTGCTCACTTAAGTACTTTGTATGCAGAATTATAATCCTATGCATATCAATGTATTTGCATTATTTTAATTTCTCAGTTCCCTAGAACTTTGCAAGAGTAAATGAAGTGCAATTTGAGGATAAAGCCACGAGGAGCTCTCAAAAGACCTGCTGCATTTTCACTATGTTGATTCTTCCAATCCAAGAGCATGGGATATCTTTCCATCTTCTTGTATCCTCTCTAATTTCTCTCAGCAGTGGTTTGTAGTTCTCATTATAGAGATTTTTCACCTCCTTGGTTAACTCAATTCCTAAGTATTTTATTTTTTTGGTGGCTATTGTAAATGGGCAGGCTTTCTTGATTTCTCGTTCTGCATGTTCACTATTGGAGAAAAGAAATGCTGATTTTTGTGTGTTGATTTTGTATCCTGCTACTGTGCTGAAATCATATATCAATTCCAGCAGTTTTTTTGTAGAGGTTTTAGGCTGTTCGATATATAGGATAATGTCATCTGCAAACAGGGACAGTTTGACTTCATCTTTTCCAATCTGGATGCCCTTTATTTCCTTCTCTTCTCTGTCCATACTACCCAAAGTGATATACAAATTCAATGCAATCCCCATCAAAATTCCAAAGACATTTTTTTCAGAAATGGAAAAAAACTATCCAGACATTTATATGGAACAATAAAAGACCACGCATAGCCAAAGCAATGCTGAGCAAAAAAAATAAAGCTGGAGGCATAACACTACCTGACTTTAAGCTATACTACAAAGCTATAATAACCAAAACAGTATGGTACTGGCATAAAGACAGACACACTGACCAATGGAATAGAATAGAGAATCCAGAAATCAACCCACACACTTACTTCCATCTGATCTTTGACAAAGGCACCAAGCCTATTCACTGGGGAAGGGACTGCCTCTTCAGCAAGTGGTGCTGGGATAACTGGATATCCATATGCAGGAGAAAGAAACTAGATCCATACCTCTCACCGTATACTAAAATCAACTCAAAATGGATTAAGGATTTAAATATACACCCTGAAACAATAAAACTTCTTAAAGAAAACATAGGAGAAACACTTCAGGAAATAGGACTAGGCACAGACTTCATGAATACGACCCTAAAAGCACGGGCAACCAAAGGAAAAATAAACAAATGGGATTATATCAAACTAAAAAGCTTCTGCACAGCAAAAGAAACAATTAAAAGAGTTAAAAGACAACCAACAGAGTGGGAGAAAATATTTGCAAAATATATATCTGACAAAGGATTAATATCCAGAATATATAAGGAACTCAAACAACTTTACAAGAAAAAAACAAGCAACCCAATTAAAAAATGGGCAAAAGAGCTAAGTAGGCATTTCTCTAAGGAAGATATACAAATGGCCAACAGACATATGAAAAAATGCTCAACATCACTCAGCATCCAGGAAATGCAAATCAAAACCACACTGAGATACCATCTAACCCCAGTTAGGATGGCTAAAATCCAAAAGACCCTGAACGATAAATTCTGGCAAGGTTGCGGAGAAAAAGGAACTCTCATACATTGTTGGTGGGACTGCAAAATGGTGCAGCCTCTATGGAAAATGGTATGGAGGTTCCTCAAACAATTGCAGATAGATCTACCATACGACCCAGCTATCCCACTGTTGGGAATATACCCAGAGGAATGGAAATCATCAAGTCGAAGGTATACCTGTTCCCCAATGTTCATCGCAGCACTCTTTACAATAGCCAAGAGTTGGAACCAGCCCAAATGTCCATCATCAGATGAGTGGATACGGAAAATGTGGTACATCTACACAATGGAATACTACTCAGCTATAAAAACGAATGAAATACTGCCATTTGCAACAACATGGATGGACCTTGAGAGAATTATATTAAGTGAAACAAGTCAGGCACAGAAAGAGAAATACCACATGTTCTCACTTATTGGTGGGAGCTAAAAATTAATATATAAATTCACACACACACACACAAAAAAAAAAAAAAAAAAACGGGTGGGGAGAAGATATAACAACCACAATTACTTGAAGTTGATACGACAAGCAAACAGAAAGGACATTGTTGGGGGGGAGGGGGGAGGGAGGGAGGTTTTGGTGATGGGGAGCAGTAATCAGCCACAATGTATATCGACAAAATAAAATTTTTTTTTTAAAAAAAAGACCTGCTGCAGAGCTGGGATGTGGTTCACGAGGGTGCACCAAAGGTAAACGAGCTCACGCAGAGACGACATGAGTGGAAATTAAGCAGACTCAAGCGTCGCCCAGGCTACCCGTGCAGCAGGTCTCACGTCAGCAGAGCCCTGTTCCTGCTGACTTTTTAATTGTGACTTCTCAGAGCAAACAGTTCCTTGTCAGACTGAAAACGTATTGATGAACTTTTATTGCTGAAATTATACTTCACTTTGAGCAGGCCCGTTTCCTATGAGTTTCCCAAATTGCCTGAATTTGGGCCGACTGTGGGTAATCGGTCTCCACACCCCGACTTCAGAGAAGGAGGACACGCCCGTCCCCCTAAGCCAAGGCCAGTGGAGTGGGAGGCTCTCTGGGGAGGTGTGCACAGGGTCCCCAAGGGGTGGCGGGAGGTGCCTGGGTCTGCAGTGAGGCTGAGGTGAGGATGTGTGCTCACAGTTGGACAAATGACCCAGCAGTTCCCACTGAGCACACAGCGGGGCTGAGCCAGGGCAGAGGGGACACATCTGGGAGGAGCATCTGAGGCTCCAGTCCTGCTGGTGACCCATCACAGAGACAGGAGTCAAGCAGACAATGTCAGCAGGCTGGGGGGGGACCTGCTCCTCCCAAGGGACTTGTGGGCGAGTGGAGCAGGAGGCCCCAAGCCATCCCAGCCGGACCCCTCGGCCCTGCCTGGGCAGTCCGGGGGACTCAACCACCCTGCATAGCTTGGGCTCTTCCCGGCAGTTCCTCTCCAAGACACAGCCTGACAGAGGCCACCAGACATGCCATGGAGAAGCCGGGAGGCTTACACAGGAGAACAGCAAGCTCCAGGTATCACCTCTCCCCCGCAGCCCTCCTCTCAGCAGGGGATGTTCTGTACTCTGGGTCTCAGCACAGCGTCAGCTGCTTCATTGGAACTGTTTCCTCCTGCAGGGGCCCCACATGCCTTTTACTGGTCTTCAGTCAGCCAGGTGCTGCCCAGGACCCCCAGTGTTCCATCCGGCACTCGACCCTGAGCCCCCACAGGGCGGGTTGGCAGTTGGACGCCAGGGTCCCTGCCCCACTCTGCTGTCCTCTGAGTCTGTGCTGGGCCCTGAAACACTGTGCAACTGCCATTGGTGGAGAGTGGCTCAGAGTCCCAGGCCCATCCTCATGCCCCAGCCAGTAACCCCCCATCCAGTCACAGGCTGACTCATGTGGGCCTCGGATGATGTGAGTTTGGCTGGAGCTGAACCTGTCTGGCCCCTGCCCAGGTGATGTGCTCACAGCTCCAAGCACAGTTACTTGGGCCTTCACATCCAGCTGCGTCCAGGAGGCTGCGTTCCCTCAGCTAACGTCAGCAGTAGAAAGTGCACTAAATGAGGTTCCCTCACCGGGCCCCTGGGACCCTCTGCCAGGAGCACATGGGTCATCCCATTAGCACCTTCCTTGGATGACATCGGCACAGACCTGCTCCAGCAGCCGGGGCTCCTGAGCCTGGCCTCACTGCACCCCCATCCCAACTTGGGTCCTGCCTCCCCCACCAGCCAAACTTGGCCCAGAACCAGAAACAGAAACAGGAACACACAGAATCCAAAGAAAAAGAGAGAGGAAAGGAGAAGTCAGAGAAGGTAAATTATTTTGCCACTTAAAATTCACTCCAGGAGCCAAGAAAAGAGGAGCCAGGACTACGAGAGCCTCTTGTCAGCTCTGAAGGAACGCCTGACTCACTGGCGGGCCCCAGACCGTCAGGGCTAAGCTTCCAGTTGTTCACACCATGGTGCTCATCACACAGGAACAACCGAGAAACATAGATAATGCATTAAGGAAAGAGCCAGCAGCATGATGTGACTGGCTCTGGTTTCTGGTTTAAAGGATTAAACTTATCTTTGTTCTAAATAGAGTTTATTGAGGTATACAGTATGTACTCTGAATCCAAATTTACATTTTTTCTGCTGGCCACCCCAGTGTCCTAGTACATTTGTGGAATAAGCCCATCTTCCCCACTGCTCTGAGGTGGCGCCTTTGCAAATGTGTAGTTCCCCAGGTGTGGACCTGTCTGAGGCTTCTCTGCTGACCTGTTGGCCATCTGTCCACGTCAGCCCATGCTACGCTGGTCATCTGGGCTATGTCACTCGACAGGGCTCGCACCCCATCACACCTCTCCTTTTCAAAGGCTTAGCTTGTCACTCTTGATTGCTTATTTCCATATGAACTTTAATAAGCTTGCTTGTTCCAAAACAAAACCAGTTGGTATTTTGTTGGAATTATACTAAATTTATTAATTAACTTTGGGAGAATTGACATCTTTATGAAGTTGAGTCTACATTTGCAGGAACATAGTGTATTAGTCCATTTCTGTTGCTTACAACAGAATACCTGAAACAGGGTAATTTACAGAGAAATGAAATTTATTCCTCATAATTTCGGAGACTGGGAAGTCCACAGTCCAGGGAACACATCTGGTGAGGGCCTTGTTGGTGGGTGGTGACTGTTCACAGCCATGTACAGTGTCACATGGTGGATGGCTTGAGCAAGAGATAGCTAACATGCTCACTCACTGTCCTCATGAAGCCATCAGAACCACACCCATGGCCACCCATTAAACCATCAACTTATTACTCCATGAATGGATCAATCCATTCACTAGGACGTGGTCCTCACAGTACAATCACCTCTTCAAGGCCCCATCTTTCAGTTACCATAATAGGGTTTCCCACCCTCAACACTGTCACAGTGGGGTCAATACATGAACCTTTGGGGAAACAGTTTGCCCATAGCATGCAGTATTTCTTTTCATTCGTTTTCTGTTCTTCCATGGGTAGGCACTATTTTCTTCATATGGATTTTGCACATTTCTTGTTAATTTTACTCCTTGGTATTTTTCATTTTTGTTGCTATTGTAAGTGGGGTCTTTTCTTCCATTATATCTTCCAGCTGGTTGCTGCTTGTCTATATGACATCTACAGACTTCCGTATGTCAAGTTTGTTTTATCATTTGTAGTTTTCCAAATGATTCTTGTGGGTTTTCCCACTGCAGGCTCTACAGTCTGTGGCCTAGGGGCACATGCCAGAACCAGCCCCAGCTTTGCTGCTGACTAGCTGTGTGAGCTTGGGCAAGCTACTTCACCTCTGTGCCTCAGTTTCCTCATCTGTGAAACAGTGATATCATAACATCTACCACATAGGATTTTCGTGAGGATCAAATGAATTACATGTAAATCACTTAAAACAATGACTGACACACAGCACGTGGATGCGTTTGGTAGTATTATATAAAATAATACATAATTACAATAATCTGCAAGTAGAATTCGTTTTACCTACTGTTTCAGTTTTTATATCTCTAATTTAGTTCTCTTTCCTGATCTCATTGACTAGAACCTCCAATACAACATCACATTCTAGCAGTGGTTGTGGGTGCCCTCACGGGGCCTCACGTTATGGGAAACCTGCTGCCCTGGTAAGCATGATGCTGGCCTTTGGACTCCTTGGGTGTGTTTCTTTAATCAGTAATAGCTCTTGAATTTTTAAAATGCTTTATTAGTATCTATAGAGATAATCATGTGATTTTTCTCCTTAGATCTATTAATATGATGAGTCCTAGTAATAGATTTTCTAATAATGAAAAAATCTTTGTGATGACTTAGTTATGACATGTTTGTTTTAATGTACTGCCTGACTCTGTTTTCCAATATTTTATTTAGGATTTTTGCACTGATATTTATGTGAGGTGGTTCTTAATTTCCTTTTATATTCAATCTTAGTCAGGGTTTAGAATCAAACTGTTCTTAAAAAGAATTCACTTTATAAAAAGAATTTGGAAGTTTTTCTCCTTTCTCTATAGCCTGGGAAAGTTCAATAGCACTAGTGCTATGTGCCGTTGGAAGTTTGGGGCCAGTTTCCTGGTGAAACGAAACTAATCCATGGTGATAAAAGTCACAGTAGTGATTTTTTTAAAATAGAAATAAAAATGCTATGAGAAAAAGAGAAAGAATTTTCCTGTGAAACCATCTGGACCTGGTGCTTTTGGGGATGGGGAAAAGACTTAAACACCTTTCTCTCTTTATTTTATGGAAATCCGTCTATTTTTTTTTTTAAATCTCTTCTGTGGTCTGTTTTGGTAAATTATCTTTTCCTAGGAAATTACCCATTTCATTAAGAATATGAAGTTTCTTTTTATCAAGTTTTGTTTTTACTTAAAAGAAAAACTTAGTAAGTAGAAGGTGGAGGAAAGATCTGCAAATATGTGAACAAATCAGGCAGGCAGAATTTCAGAAGAAAAGGAGGCAGTTTCTAACGAGTTTTAAGAAGGAAGTGCTGTGACCTGAACAGTATCTTTTCACCAAGCTTGGTGCCCAGCAAAGCAGATTGTTTATAATATAAGATTTCAGAAAGCCCATGGATCATAGGACATCCCCGTCAAAACCACTGAACTGTGTATCTCACCCAGACAACACTGCATCTGAATGGACTTCGAGGAAGATGCTACCCTAAAGAAACGGCAGTGTCAGCGGGAGAAGAAAGGTTGGCAGTCATTGTTCGAGTCCTGGTGACTGAGGTGGCTGACACTCACTGAGGATTCAGAAATGATTTCGAGCGGTAAGAATCTGATCCTGTGTTCTGCTGATTCCAGTGGCAGACGGAAGGCCTGTAAGAGCCCAGGGCTCTTCAAAACAGCAACAAAGCAGCTAACTGTGGTCTATTTCCTGAGTGTCAGATAGAAAGGAACAGATGCTGATCTTCAGAAGTTTTCCTGGTGCTGTGGCTCGGGCCAGTGGTCGCAGCTCAGGGACAGGAGGCTTCCCGAGTCTGGGGTGGTGCGATGACATCTCACCTCTGCTCTCCACCCCTGGGGCCCCGGTGCCCACCATGGATGCTGGGGGCTGCAGGGGTCCCTGCCCAGCCACAGCACAGCAGGTGTGTGTCCTTGAGCAAGGCCATGTCCCCTCCTGCTGTGCCTTCCTGAGGTCTGCCACTCACCCCTCGCTTGGGTGAGTCTCTCAGGAACCTGGATGTTGAGCGCATGAGCTGTGGGGTCGTGCCAGGGAGGGGAGGGTCCTGCCCACAGCCTTGCTTCCACATGTGCTGGCAGCAGAGACTGCCTCGAGCAAAACCTTACAGGAATTCCAAGATGAGCTAGGTCCCTGGAGCTGTGCTGGTCCCCTGGCCGCCTCCCTAGTCCCTCAGTCAGGACTGAGCCAGCTCCTTCACCCGGGCCCTGGGCAGTCCCGCAGACTCAGTCATGTGTCTTCATGACAATCTAGGAATGTGCCAGGCCCCCATTTTCCTGACTGTGATTGAGATAGTGTCCAAATATTGACAAAATACGCTTCCATTAGTCCTGTGGGTGGGAAAGTTAAAGAAGGTCAATTAAAGGGAACTCAGCATGTTTTCTTATGGATAATGGATTTGCAGGAAAAGAAACCTGAGATGCCTGAGATGACAACAAGAGTTTATATTTTTATGATTTTAGAATCACTGGTAAAATTTAAATAAAACATTAAAGCCGTTGGTCTTTCCAGGACATTTAAAATTCAGAAAGAAAGCATCCTAGACCCATAAGTACCGAATGCAGGTGAGTCTAAATGAGAGGCTGCTGAGCTTGGGTCGCCCAGTGGCCAAACCCACAGCTCCCACCTCGCTCCCCCTCCTGTGAGCCCCTCAGGGTTCCCCTCAGTGGGGGGCACTGGCCCTTGGCTTCCCTGTCTCTCAGAATGTCCTTCCACACCCCGGGAAGGCTGAGGACCAGCTGCTGCCTGGACCACACCCGGCCGCTGCAGAAGCTTCTGCTCGGTGCCGTGCAATGCAACGCAAAGGACACAGGTCTGTGAGCAAAACACACACTTTGTTGGTTTGGCTTCTAGAACTCTGAAACAGATGCTGGGCCTGTTGACAAGGGAGCATCTGTCCAGCTTGGAAAGAGTGATTGGAAAATGCTGTTGAATTATTTTGGCTTAAGAGTTTAGAATTTAATTTCTGTCCCAGATGTTTTAAGAGGTGTCTAATGTTATTTTCCCCATGGCATTAAAAAATATGTACTTTCTGTTATAAATTTTCAAACATACAGAAAATTTGAAAAATTATGCAGTGAATACCCATTTGCCTTCCTCTGTCTGTCTCTGTTTCTCACATTCAGGGGAACAGTGTCGGCGTGAATCTCCTGTTCTCCTAAGAAGGACGTCCTCTTACAAAAACACAGTATCGTCATCACAGCTAAGATCTTTATCATCTCACAGAGTTTTATCCTGTATTCAGCTTTCTCCAGTTGTCCCCAGGATGTCATATATAGCTATATTTTTCTGAAATGGGATCCAATCTAGGTCATACATTGCATTATTTTTTAATATCTTTTCAGTTTCCTTTAGTCTGGAACAGCTCTCCCAACTTTTTTCCCCAGGACATTAACTTTTTAATTTTTCACTTTTATTTATATTCTGTAAAATCCACTCCATGATGTCTAGTTTGGTGAGTTTTCACAAATATGCCACTCGAGGTTCGACCCTGCTCCATCACCCCAGGACTCCCTGATGTCCCCTCCCCACTCTGGCCCTTCTCCTCCTCTAAGCAATGGGGAACACTGACCCGTCCCCATCGCTATGATTTCGCCTTTTCCTGAAAATCGTGTGAATGGAATCATGTAACATGTAACTTTTTGAAACTGTTTCTTTTGCTCAGCACAATACCTTGAGATTCACCCAAGTTAATGTGTGTGTCAATAGTTTGTTCCTTTCTATTCTGAATAGTGTTCCATGGTGTGTATGTACCAAAGTCTATGTGCATTCACACACTAAAGGACATTTGCGTTGCTTCGAGTGCTTGGCTATACAAGTACAGTTGCCAGGAACATCTGTATATAGGTTTAGTTTTCATTTATTTAGGAAAAATGCTCAGGAGTGTGATTTCTGGAGTGGTGTGGTAAGTACATGTCTGGTTTTTAAGAAATTGCCAGACTAATTTTCAGAGTGGCTGCACCGTTCCACGTCACCACCAGCAATGTATGGATGCCCTGTTCCTCTTCGTCCTCCCCAACACTATCAGTCATTGACATTTTGTTTAACCATCCTGGTAGATATGCAATGGTATCTTAGTGTAGTTTTAATTTGTATGTCCTTAAAAACTAATGATGAGCATCTCTTCATGTGCTTGTTTGCCATCCATATATCTTTTTTGGTGATGTGATTATTAGAATGGTTTGTCCATTTTTCCATTAGGCTGTTTTCTTATTGTTGAGTTTCAAGAGTTCTTTGTATATTTTGATACAAGTCCTTTGTCAGATATGTGATTTGCAAATATTGTATTTTTGAGTTCTAAAATTCCCATTAGATTCTTTTTGATAGTTTCTTTCTGTCTGTTGAGAGCTTCTATCTTTCCATTCATTTCAAAAGTGTTCACCTTTACCTGGTGGGTGATAGCTATAATTGCTGTGTTAAAGTCTTTGTAGGATAATTCCAACATCTGAGTTATCTCAGGTTTATCATCTGTTGGTTGTCTTTTCCCTTTAATGGTAGTCATATTTTCCTGGTTCTTCATACATTGAGTAATTTTGGATTGTACCCTGGACATTTTGTTTTATATTGTTAGACTCTGGGTCCTGGTAGAGCTCTCTGGAGAATGTTGATTTTGTTATTGTTTTTGTAGGCAATCAGGCAAGCTAGGTTCAGACTACAAGTCCTGGCTCACCTCTGTGTGAGGTGGTCCCGGCATCAGATCAGTTTTCACAGGCTCTGCTGTGCTGGTTAGTTTGCCCAGGGAGTGTCTGGCTCAGGGGCTGGTCTGGGGCTTGGGCAGTGGTTCATGTGGAGTTCTTGAGTTGACACTGAATTTTTGAATACTTCAGGACAGATATCTTTTGAACATCCCATCTTCTAGATCTGTCTGATTGTCCCCATACTGTTAAAATTCAGGTATTTTACTACCTTGGACTGAGTGTCCTCCCAAAACTTGACCCCCACTGTGACAATGTTAAGAGGGTGGGAAATGCTGTTATGGTAATTGAAAGGTGAGGCCCTGAAGAGGTGATTAGATTGTAGGACTGTGCCATAGTGAAAGGATTAAAAACAGTGGTGAGGGGCATGGTTTGTAGGGCTTTAAAAGGACAGTAAATAAGGAAGTTAGGATCTCTCTGCTCTGCCATTTTCTACCATGTGAGACCCCTGCATTGCTGTAAAGCTGCCACCAAAGAAGACCCTCACCAGATGTGTTCCCTGGACTTCCCAGCCTCCAAAACTATAAGCAATAAATTTCATTTTCCTTATAAATCACCCAGTTCCAGGTATTTTGTTATAAGCAACAGAAACAGATTAATACATTAAGCAAAACAAGATAATAAAGTAATTAGTTTTTTAAAAATTTTCTATTTTGTGTTTAGTGGTCTTGGTTTTAGGTCCCTAAAGCAGTGGAAAACAGTGGCTCAGCTCAGAGTGCAGATGATGGGAGTTGACAGTTTTTGTTTCCAGTGCAGATGATGGTCGTTATTTGACCAAGCAAAGGAAGTGAACTGAGTCATCCTGGGCACTCAGTGGGCAGAGCCTGGCTCTGCACCTGGTCTGGGCTCCTTGTGGACTAGCAGAGATGGTCAGTTCGGTTCAGTGGCCCACAGGTGTGTGTCTGTCGTGTCCTGGAGCTGGCTTATGCCACCTGTGAGAGCCAGTTGTGCACATTTATTCCCAACTCTGTGTTCTCTGACGTTATGTTAACTAGCTTGAAATCAACCTTGGCTGTGGTATTTATATCATGGAAATAGGCAAATGCTAAAAACCAGGGCTTTTTCCCACTGAGAGACAGTTTTTAGGTATTTACCAGTCACCACTGGCATGCTCACTCCCCTGGGCCATGCTAGGCCCTCAAAGCAGGGGCCATTCACATCAGGAGAGGTTACTGGGATCATGTGCCATGGCCACTAACAGGACACCCATTGCCTTTCCTGGAAGAGTCATCATCCAGGCCTGTCCTAGTCAGGATTCTCTAGAGAAACAGAACCCACAGGATGTGTGCAGGAATTGGCTTGTGCAATCATGGAGGCTGAGATGTCTCACGGTCCACTGTCTGCAGGCTGGAGACCCAGGAGAGCCATTGCGGGGGTTCAGTCATGTGCAGAGGCCTGAGAACTAGGGGAACTGATGGCATAAATACCAGTCCATTGGTATTATGCAGAAGATGACATGAGATGTCTCAGCCCAAGCAGACAGGTAGGGAGGAGAGGGACACATTCCAGCCTCTTCTGCCTTTCATTCTATTCAGGCCCTCAGCAGGTTGGACAATGCCCACTGCACATGGCAGGGCCATCTGCTCTACTGAGTCCACCTATTCAAATGCCAGTGTCATCAGGAAGCACCCTCACAGACACACCCAGAAACAGTGTTGAAAATTTGGGCACCGGTGGCACAGTCGAGCTGCCATAAAAATTTTTAAAACATTAAAAAAAAAAAAAAACACTTTAGACCCATCCTGTTCATTTCAAAGGCCACCCCAGGGCCATCACCTGGAGTCACCATAATTTACTGACTGGGTCCTACTAATGGACATCTAGGTGCTTCTGACAGTCTTGCTGTCACAAACAGCCCTGCAGTGCAGACACTCAGACGTCCGTTGTCTCGCGACACCTCAGGGCTGTGGACATTACAACTGGGAAGCCACCAGGCAGCCCTAGGTTCTCTTCACGGGGTTGTATGCTGTGGGGACAGAGCAGATGGTCAGCCAGCTTCTCAGTCTCTTCCGTGGAAATGTGTTTGTTCAGGCTTTCTTTATTCTGTGGGTCAGTTTTAGCTGTTTGTAGTTTCCGGGATTACCCATTTAATCTCTTATTTGTCTCGGATTGTGCCAAACACTCTCTGCAGTCCTCTCATTTCTTCTATTTCTGTGCTTATTTTTGCTTTCTCTTTTTAAAATTCTGTTTGATTTTTCTTTTCGTTTTCTTGCTATAGTTATCTAGTGTCATCTGTTTTGTTTTTTTTTAAAGATCAGTTATAGATTTATCAGTTCTATATTTTTCTGTTTTTTCTATTTTTCTATTTCAGTGACTCAATGTTTACTTTTATTAATTCTTTTCTTCTGGTTTAAAATTTGTTTTCTTACTTATCTCATTAAAAACAAACTTTAATTATGTCTATTTATTTTCACCTTTAGCAATGTAGGTATTGTAGGATATCCATTTATTTCTATGATCTTTATTTCCCATAGGTGTTTGTTTGTTTGTTTGTTTAATGGCTGCTGGCTAGTACAGGGATCCAAACCCTTGACCTTGGTGTTAGAAGGCAGTGCTCTAACCAGCCAAGCTGACTGCCAGCCCTTCCACATGTTCTTGTACGCAGTGCTTTTATGTATATATTATTTTCTAAAGCACCTACCTTTGAGGGCTTTGATCTCTTTTTAATATTGGAGAGTTTGGGGGGTTTTCCTCGTAATTTTTTTTCTATTTTCATTATTAATGCTTTTTAAAATTTTTGCACTTAGAGAACGTGTTCTCTTTTTAAATTTACTGAGGGTTTCTGTTTTTGGTTTTTTGTCTTAAAACACTTGAAGAGAAAATGTATCTTTTTTCTCAGGGTAAATAATTCTCTGATAAAATAATAACAAAAGTGGATCTAATAACAAAGTTGATGTCTGAGTCTGGGCTGTGTTGACAAAGCACCACAGACCGAGAGGCTTGTAAATGACAGACTTTCGTCCCCCACAGTTCCGGAGGCCAAACGTCTAGGATCAGGGTGTGGCATGGCTGGTTCTGGTGGGGCCCTCTTCTGCGTTGCTGACAGCCACCCTCTCTCTGCTCCTCACGTGGTGGAAGGGACAAGGCAGTTCTCTGGGGTCTTTTACAAGGGCACTAATCCCTTCAGGAGGCTCCACCCTCACCACCTAATCACCTCCCAAAAGCCCCACCTCCTAGCACCATTACCTTGGGAGTGAGGGTTTCAAAGGCAATTTGGGGGGTGTGAGGAATGCCCTCACCCATCTAATGCCAAAGAATGGACACTGAGACACAAGGTATGGCAAAGCAAGACTTTAATGGCGGTCTTGCAAGATCAGGTGTCTGATGGGCAGGCACACCTGAAATGGTTACAGCAAGCAATTTATTCCCTAGTACACAAGTCCCTCCCCCAGTTCCTCATTGGCTGAGTACTGTGGGGTGTACAGTCTTCCTGGACATCACCTAAGTTTCATTATTTCCTTATAAGACATTTATTGTTCCCTTTCTGCTGGCAGAAAGGGATGGGCTCAGGACAAGCCTGTGAAAAAGGCCTGCCAAAAGTCCTGAGATGGGAGAAGAACAGGAAATGAAGAGAACAAAAGGCTGGTGACCAGCCTCCATCTTGAGAAGTCATTTCTCAAGGGTGACATGCCATTTCTGAGCTTTGTTTGTTCATGGACTTTCCAGGAATGTGCACTCTCTGGGGTTGTCACACCTAAAAGCTAGTTAAGCAACTTTTGTTAAGCTATTCCTGAAAATGAGTCACTTAGGCTATTTTCTTACAGGAGAGGCAGAAACATTCAGTCCATGGCACTCGATGCAGTTTTAACTGTCCCAAGTAACAATGTGATTATCAACAAGGAAGATGTGACAGACACATTCCGTGCCCCATCCTTATGTTTTTCCTCCATTCGTCACTGGCCGAGGGGGTAGTCACACTCTTTTGTTGCACGTGTGTCTCTGTTCCTTTTGTTCGTGCTTTGTGTGTCAATGCTTTGTTACCTGGAGCTCTGCAGTCCAGCAGCTACATCTTAGCTGTGGCCACTGTCTTTGCCACTTGTCGCTGCCTGTGGTCTAGAGAGCCCTCACTGGGTAAACTCGGCTGAGGGGGCTTTGGGTGGGGTATGTGATGGGATCCTCAGCAGGGCTGAGCCCAAGGGTCTGGCCGCCTGTGGTTGAGTCACCCAGCCACCCTCCTGGCCCTCACAGAGCCAGCTGTTTCCTACTTCAACAGTCTGGGATGGCCCGAAAAGCCTTAACCTCACCCGCTCCCTGTTGCTCCCCTGGGCCCACCCTCCCCAGCAGGCTCCGACAGTGGTGGGGGTGCCCATGACCCTTGATTGCTTACGTGAGGACCTAGGGGGAAGCTGGCACTGCTGGATGGAGCTCACCGGGAAGCTCCGCAGGTGGGCGGCCTGTGGGGACAGGGGTATCTGGTCTAGATCAGCACCCCCAGTAGGACCTCCCCAGATCCCTAGAGTGCTGACCTGAACGTGGTTCCAGCTTTGTCTTTTTCAAAATATGCTCATCTTTGCTTCTGGTTTCTCAACCTTTACGAAGTAGCCCCTTTATTAAGTGCAGTGGCAGACTGCCTGGAGCTCATAGTCACGGGGAAAGAGGGACAGCCCACCACCCACCCCAGCCAGGCAGAGCCAGGGGATACCCATGAGCAGCCCCTCCACCCCTCCCTAACTGCACCTGGCACAGCTGGAGGCCCCTGTCCCCAGATCCCCTCCCCTGATGTGAGCTGGGGGCTGCTCCCAGTGGAGGAAGGATTTGGTCCAGATGATCCTGACCCCCTGGGCCCTCAGACTCTGCCTCTGCCCAGAGGCCACCGCAGCAGGTCCTTCCTGGAAATAGCTTGTCCACTTCCAGGGAGAAGAGCTGCCCAGGGCGGAGATCCCAGGAGCTTTGATCAAGGGCTCCCCATCCCTCTGGAGGGACCCTGCTGGTCCTGAGGCCACATGCTCAGGGGCTACACTTGATTTCAGAGGACGTGGAGACCCAGGGAGGTGGCAGACAGTGCCCCACAAGGCTGTCCAGGCTGAAGGGAAGAGAGCCCACCACACACAGGCTGCGAGGTTGTCCCTGTCATCCTCCCAGCCCTGCTGCTGAAGCCACACTTCTGTGGGTCTTGGTTCTTTCTTTAAAACTGGAGGATTGGACTGTCTTAGGGGAGGATCAGAGGCCACAGGAGTTGGTGAGCTTAAGAGTGGGCACAGCAGATGAGGCCTGGGTGTCTTCAGAACACACTATTCACAGTGCAGCAGCCAGAAAGGGCTGATTTGTGGAGATCGGGATTTTTATGTGAAAACTCAGGTTGGCACTTAATTAAATATTTTTACCGCTAGGCTGTGCCCCCTGAGTGCTACTTCTGGCCTGAGGGGCACCATGTGGGACCAGAGCCTGAGGTGTCCTTTGTGTGCTGGCCCTGCTGGGGGCTCGCATGAATGGTGGACCTAGTCCATGGTGCAGGTGAGGCCCAGAGCCTTCATGGTTCACCTGGGTCTCACTAGAGCAGGTGAGACAGGTCTCACTAGAGCAGTGAGCTGCAGGGCCAGAATTCCCACAGGCCTGGGAGCCCCCAGGGATGTTGTCCAGGAGAAGACCCCCTGCGGGTGCCAGTGGGACTCACCACCCCCACTGGTGGGGCCTTAAGAGGAGAGCTGGTGTCCTGTCCCAAGTCCAACTCCAGAAATGAGCAGGCCAGTCCGTGCTCCCCGGAGCCCACCATGGAAGGAGTGGAGGACAGAAGAGAAGAGCCTGCTGAGGAGAGCGTTTCCTCCCTTCCCAAATGGCACTGAGCTGGTGCTGAAGAGGAGCCGGCCCAGCCCAGGACAGCCAGAGTGGCTGCTGGGAGTGTTGCCCACCTCCGTCTGGGCAGGCCGGAGTCTTCTCCAAGTGGTCGGGGGCAGGGTGCTGTCCTGAGCAACCTGGGAATGAGTCACCCCCGTGGGTGGGGTGTCCAGGCCTGGCACCAGCCACTGCCTGCTCCTGGCAAGTCTGTCTGGGGGGTTTGGATGGAAAATCTGGGGGAGGCTGTGGTGGGGACTGGGCTCTGGCACAAACCCCAATGAGTCAGGCTGAGGCCGTGGTCTTGCCACCTCCAGGACCAGACTCATGGGTCAGCCAAACCGCCCACGGCCCCCTCCTCTCCCGGCACCTGTCCAATCCCTCAGGGGCTGTGCCCAGACAGGCGGGAGGGCTCCCTCTCCCACTATGCAACAAGACACACACCCCTGGCCAAGGGACTCTGGGTGGCATCTGCTCTTGGCTGTGTCCCAGGCCAGGCTGGCAGAGTCACCTCAGAGCAGCTCCCTGCACCATCCCCCATACCTCAGACAGGCCCTATGAACAGCAGGCAGGCGTGCACACGTGACAGCTAGAGAAGCCCAGAAGTCAGGGCTGATCCAGCCACTGTACAGCTGGGGACTGATGTGCAGCCCCTCCTGCTCCAGTGCTTCTGGAGAACACCCCACCCCCAGCTCTACTCACTGCATGGGCATTGCTGGAGCAGGGTCTGCAGGGCCAGTAGGATGGGGACAACAACGGCTGTGTGCCCCTCAACTCCAGACAAACAAGTGTTTTGGTATCAAGAGGGTTGGGGGCCTCAGGCAGTGACCCCCAAGATAGGCCCAAGTCCAACCAGGGTCTCTTGAGCAGTGTCAGCAGCTCCTGTTCTGGGTCCAGGCTCCTCCCTCTCTCTCAGCCCGACCACAAAGCCAGAGGGTCTGGTGAGGTCCCCAGGGGGCTGCCCAGGACCCCAACCTTGTCCTGTCCAGCCTCGATCACATGTGTCCATCACATCTGAGGATGCTGGAGAATTGGCTTCCAGGAGGTAGACGGTGCTCCGAAGCCATCAGCATGAGTGCCAGAGGTCACAGGCCAGGCCCCACAGAGACTGACGATCCATGAACGGCTGCCCAGGGAATGAGCTTGGAGCCCTTGTCCACCTCAAGCCTAGCGCAGGTGACAACACAACAGGGCCGCCAAAGCCAAAGGTGAACACTGGAAAATGAGAAGAGCAGTGTCCAGGTCACAAGAAATTACTGGAAGCTTCCCCAGAAACCCTGTGGCCAGCATTAGTGCCAGGAGGCTGGAAGGTGGGGAAGCTGAGGGCGGAGGACCCCGGACCCACACCAGTGGTGACTGGACTGGGGAGGGAGCCCCTGGGGAGACACGTCTGGTCCTGTGGGTGGGGGGTCACTTGCCAAGAGGACAGGTTTCTCCAAGGCCTTGGCCTACCTTTGCTTCCAGTGCCATTGTAAGTCCCTCGATGGCGCTGTCACGCCGTTGTGAAGTCCCTGGGCTGTTCCAGAAAGCTTGCCCACGTGTTTCCACTTAATTCAGCAGCTCATGAACAGGGAATGTTACAAGTTACTTAATCCCAGAATCATATATTCTCCTTTTTTAGAAGCTTTCCAATGCTCTGTTTGTTTCTATTTGTGCCCTAAGGACTGTTCCAAATGAGATTCAGCCGGCAGCAAGTTTGGTTCTGACTTTGCAAGGCTAGAATTGTGTGAAAACTTGATGGAAACGACTCCGCCCTCCTTCAGCCACATAAACTCACAATGGGAGCTTGTGAGTGAGGCCAGGAAGGGAGCCACCTTAACCACCCGTTTTCCCAGGGGTGTTTCTGATCTTCAAATAAACAGTCTATAATGCACATGGTGAGGCAGGAGAGATGCTGCTTTCCAGCAAGAGAAAATGTCACTTACACAAATAGCCAAAGTGAAAGGCTGGACTGAAGAGAACTCAGCACATAGCAGCAGCCCAGGAGTGACAAGGGCGCGGCTGCTCCGGGGCTTCCCTGAAGAAATGGCATCAGCCTGGACCTTGTCCCACGGGCGAGATTCCTATGTGGGGCTGCTGCCCTTTTCCAGTGCCCTCTGCAGCCTCATTCCTTCAGGGGGGCTCCAGGCCCATCAGACCCTCAACTATGAGGACCAGCTGCCTTTGTTCTCCTAGACAGAGACAGTGAAAGATCTATCGGGACACGTGCCTGGCCATCAGGCACGTCTGTCTGCCCCCGCATGTCTGGCAGGTGGACAGCTCCACTCCTGAGAGCCCTGCCCTCTTGATCAGGGAGGAGGGGGAGGCACAGCCCGGTACCTCAGTGGAACCCCAGAGTCTTGTTGGGGGTTTGGAAAGGACCTCTCCCAGCACTAACCATGCACTGAAAAACGTACCTACAACCTCCTCCCTGACTTCAGGCCCACCTAGAAGGAGAAGGGTGTCTGAGGAACCCACCTGCTGACACAAATAGATCCTAAGAAACACAAATTACAAGGAAATGTTGCCAGTCTCAAAATAAACAGGGTCAGAGCTGGGACCTGTGGTGACAAGAAGAGAGGACTGGCTACATGGGAGTTAATACGTAGTCGGGGGGACAGTGTGCACAGGACTAGCTAATTTAGCACCACATGTTTTTAACATAAGTGAAATTTTATTGTTTCTTTTTTGTTGTCTAAGTAGTACATGTTCATTTAAAAAATCAGAAAATAGAGATAAGCAAAAAGAAGAAAAACCAAGCTAAACATTATCCCTCACTCAGAGACAAACCATCCTTGTTTTCTTGCCTTTTAAAAATGTATGAACTGGGGAAGGAGCTGAGCAAAACCTGTCCTCCAAAGAGACCCGTTACCATTTACATCAAAATTAGCAAAGACATCATTTAAAGTCTTTGGTGATTAACCAAAGGGTGCAATTGAAAAAATTAGAATACTTATTCAACAAAACCTAGGGAAACAGTAATAGCCATGGATGGCATTTGAGTTAGCGAAGCAACAGCTCTGTGTTGTGTAAAAGCTGTTCTGGTGGGCTCTGCAGGTGAATGGCCACTCCCCTCTGCCCAGGTCCCTGGGGTGGAAGAGCCAGCATTGCAACCAGTGAACATCACATGTCCCATCTCCCCAGCTATGTGTGGTGGAGGAACTGTGCTGGGGGGGGTGGCAGCCCAGTGGAGGTGCGAGTTTCCCCCACCTCCATAGCTCTTGCTCCACTGGGAGGATCCAGGTGGAGCAGCTGGTGAAGAGTGAGTCTCCTCTCCCCCAGCTCCTGCTCTGGAGCACAGAGGATCTTCTGGGGGAGGGAGTCAGAGCATGCCCCAGACACTGGTAATGCCCTGGCTCTGCCCAAGGAACTTGGCTTTATGCTGTCAGACTGGGGAGGCATTTATGCCCCAGGACACTGTCAAAAACTGTAGAGCAATCAGCTAGCAATTGGGAGCATAACAGCTGGGTACAATATGAATAGAAGTAGACAAGCCAGAAGCTTAACAGGGAGATCAGGGAAAGATAGTCAAGGACACCCTGATAAAATCACTGTCACCTCTGGTGGCCCAAAGGACTGTGTACATGTTCAAGGCTCTGTACTTTTAGGAGTGACCAGAGAGGGAACTTTGAAGCTACTGGTCCATGGCTGAACATAGGGCAAACCTTCCCTGAACTGTGACAGCAGCTTCTAAGCCAAACACACATAAAGAGTGAAACCTTACTAGCACGGAGGCTTAAGCACAACTTCTGACCAATTAGTCACTGACTATGAAACTATGCTGACCCTCAGATTCTCCCTAGGAAGCCAGGCTTGAAAACAAGGGTGAAAACTCTCACTATGGACATAGAGCCTGCTCAGTGTTGGGGAATAGGCACCACTGAATTAGTTGTGAAACATGCAAAGGAACAGAAAAATGTGACTCACATACAGGGAAAAAAGCAGGCAACAGAAACTGTCTTTGAGAGAGACCAGTTGTTGAAATTAGCAGACAAATATTTGAAAGCAGTTATTATAAATATATTCAAAGAACTAAAGAATACCATCTTTAAAGAAGAAAAGGAAGCTATAATGACCTTGGCTTATCAAATACTGAATATAAGTAGAGGAAGAAATGATTTTTTAAAAGAACCAAATGGTAATTCTGGAGTTGAAAAGTCAATAACTGAAAAAGAAAATTCAGTAGAGGAGCTCAAAAGTAAATTTGAGCTGGCAGAAGAAAAAAATCAGTGAACTGGAAGATAGGTCAATAGAGATAATTTTATCTAAAGAACAAAAAGAAAAAAGAATGAAGGAGAATAAATAGAGCCTCAGGGAAATGTGAGACACCATCAAATGTACAAACAAATGCACAATGGGAATACCAGAAAGAGAGGAAAGAAAGGAGTAGAAAAAATATTCAAAAAATAATGGGCAAAAACTTCACAGATTTGACAAAAACCCAGTAATCTATACATCCAAGAAATTCAACAAACTTCATATAGGATAAACACAAAGATATCCACATCCAATATACAGTCAAAATATTGAAGCACAAAAATAAAGAGAAAATCTTGAAAGGAGTAAGAGAAATGTGACTTGTCACATACAGAGGAACCCCACTAATATTTACAGTTCTTATCAGGAACAATGAAAGTCAGAAGAAAAATGACATAGTTAAAATGCTGAAAGCAAAAAACTATCAACCAACAATCTTATATGCAGCAAAACTATCATTCAAAAATGAAGATGAAGTAAAGATATTCAGAGGTAGACAAAAACTGAGAAGATTTGTTGCAAGTAGGCATGCTTTGCAAGAAATGCTAAAGAAATTTCTTCAGGCTGCAAGCACGTGACCCCACACAAAAAGTTAAATCCATTCACACACAAAGTAAATCACACCAGTAAAAATAATTACATATTTCTTCTCCTAACTGACTTAAAAAGCAATTGCATAAAATAATAGCTGTCTGTAAAATTGTATTTTGGAGATTATAATGTGTAAGTTTATGATATTTGACAATAAGGATGCAAGGGATGGGGTAGGAATGAAGCTCTATCGGAATAGGAAATGACATCAGATAATAACTCTAATCCACAAGAAAAAATAAAGAGAATGAAAAATTATAAATAATTGGGTTAATATAAAAAAACTCAATAAACATATTTTTTGTCCTCTTTGTTTCTTTAAAAGACACAAGATTATGTACAGCAATAACTGAAACAATGTACTGTTTGGTTTCTAACATATATAGACATAATATGTATAAAAATAAAGGGAGAAGGAATGAAGTTGTATAGAAGTAAAGTCTCTACAACCTACTGGAACCAGCATAAATCTGAAGTAGATTATGATAAGTTAAATGTATATTGTAAGCCGTCAAGCAACCACTAAGAGAATAACTGTTTTATTTTGTTTGGGCTTCTGTAGCAGAATACCATGGACCAGGTGGCTTGAATAACACAAGTTTATTTCCCACAGTTCTGGAGGCTGGGAAATCTGAGATCAGGGCACCAGCATGGTTGGCTCTGGTGAGGGCCCTCTTCCAGGTTGCTAAGACCATAAAACCCTTAGAAGAAAATATAAGAATAAATTTGTGTAAACTTGGATTAGTCAATAATTTCTTAGCTCTGACAAAAAGCATTAGAAATAGAAAAAAAAAATCAACAACTTAGACTTCATCAAAATTAAAGATCTTTGTGCTTCAAAGGATACCTTTGAGTGTAAAGACTGGAAGAATTTATTTGCAAATCATATATCTGATAAGGGACTTGTATCCAGAATACATAAAGAGCTCTTACAACTCAATAATAAAAAGACAGCCTAATTTAAAAATGAGAAAATGACTTGAATTTCTCCAAAGAAGGTAAACAAATAGCCAATAAGTACCTGAAAATATGTTCAACATCACTAGTCATTAGGGAAATACGAATCAAGATGAGATACCACTTCACACCTACTAGGTTAACTATAATTTTTAAAAAGACGATAAAAAGTGTTGGTGAGAGTGTGGAGAAACTGGAATTCTCATGCACTGCTGGTGGGTGCATAAACTGCTCTAGTCACTGGGAAAATGGTTTTACAGCTTCTCAGAAGACTAAACATAGAATTGCCACATAACCCAGCAATTCCACTTCTGGGTGTCTACCCAAGTAAAGTGAAAACCTGTCCACAAAGAAACTTGTACACAAATGTCCATGGCATCATTTTTTCAAAATAGCCCCAAAATGGAAATAAGCAAAATGTCCAACAACTGACAAGTGTAGAAACAAACTGTGATGCACAGTGGAATACTATCTGGCAACAAAAAGGAGTAAAGTACTGATTCATGCTGCAACAGGGATGAGCCTCAAAAACATGCCACGTGAGAGAAGCCAGACCCAAAGGGCACATATCGTGTAGATCTGTTTGTATGAAATGGCTGATAGAGAGAGAGCTTAGAGAATAAAGGTAGATTAGTGGTCACCCAGGGCTGGGGTGGGAGGTGCTGTGGAAGTGACTAAGAGGTATCTTTTGTGGGTCTAAAATTAGATAGTGGCATAGCTCTGTAAATATTCTAAAAACCATCTAGTTGTACATTTTAGATGCGTGAATCTTATGTGATTATATCTCAATCAAGCTGTTAAAACACAGAAAAGTGTACAAGCTCTCTACTGTCTTCAGAGAGTGCACACCTGTGCAGGTACGGTGGAAGGAACAGGATGGGATGACCGCAACCCCGTGCCCCAAATCCCCCCTGCCTCAGAGGGCACGGCTGTACCCCCTGCTCATGTCCTCTGCCCACCCCCTTGAAAACAACATCCTGAACTCTGCATGGTCATTTCATCGCTTGTCTTTCGTGCCTTCCCTTATGTGTGCGTATTTCTAATGCTGTACTGGCTTTGCACTTCGTTAAATGTTCGTAAGTGGAGTCATGCTGATTGTGTGTTCTATGCCTGGCATTTTGTGCAACTGTGGGGGGGCGGGACTTCACACCACAGGTCAAACATTTTCACAGCCAAACAGCGTTCCAGGCCGCAGCCACATATATCTACTCCACTGCAGACGGAATTGGGGTTGTTCCAGGTTTTCTTTGCTTTTTGCTCTCATGAAGATTTCTGGTGTCAGCATTCTTGTTGGTCACTCCTGGTACACAGGAATAAGGACTTTTATCTCATGGCACATGTAGGAGCCCCGTCGGCACACCTGTTGCCAGGTGGCTGCACTGGGAGCTCTGCTCGTCCTGTGAAGGCTGGATCCTACAAAGTCATTCCCCAAAACGACTGTGCCAAATTCTGCTCGCATCAGCAGTGGGTGACATGTCCTGCTGTCCTCTGTCCTCACCCGCACCTAGTACGAGGTGACGTTTTAGCATTTCTTCTCTGATGGTTGTGAAATGGTGCCTACTGTAGTTTTAGTTTGCATTTCCCTGATTCCTAGGATGGTCAAGTCTCTTTTTGTGTGAAGCGCAATCTTGTTTTCTCTGAGCGACATGCCCGTTCACAGTGCTTGCCCATTTCCTGCTGGGTTGTCTGTCTTTCTCATTACCTTTAGGAGTATATTTTGGATTGTGATCGTGTCTTAGTTGGGTGTGCTACCGTTATATTCCCCAGTTTGTGGCTTACTCAAACAGTCTTCAGTCTTCTGGTGATTACACTAATTATCTCATTTATTGATCTTTTCTTTCTGGCTTGTGAGTTTTTGAGTCTTGCTTGAGAAATCCTTTCTTACCCAGAGAACTTATTTATGTCCTCCACTATTTTCTACAAGTTTGTGATTTTGGTTTTGACGTGTAGGTGCTCATCGCACTTGGAATTACCTTGTGAGCACCTGGTGTGAGTCTGGGTTTCCTGGTGGGTCACCAGCTCCCCCAGAGCCGCAGGTCTTCACATGTGTCACGTGTGCTTGCGTCTGCGTCAGGCTCTCTTCTGTTTTGTTGGTCCAGGTGTCTGTGCCTGTGCCAAAACCAGACTGTCCTAATTACCATAATCAGTTTTTTATGTTCCCTGAGAATCATGATGGGATTTTGGTAATAACTGCCATGAATCTTTAGCTTAATTTTAGGGAGATGTGACATTTTTAGGATATTGAGTTTTCCTGTCCAAAACACAGCGTTTCTCTCCTTTAGGTTTTCTTTCATGTCATATTTAAAATTTTTCTTTATATGCATCTTTCAGTTTTGTTATATATATTCCTAGCTGCTTTACGTATTTTACTGCTAACTTACAGGAGATCTTCTTAAATGTACATTTCCTTAACTTTCTTAAGAGTCAGCTTTATTTACTGATCTTGCATTCAGCATGACGACTGAGGAGGCCAGGCCATCCGGGGTGCCAGGGCGGATGGGAGAGTGAGCCGTGGTGTCCCAGCTGGCCCTTGCTGCAGCCTTAGGGGCTGGGCTTTGGGCAATTTGCAAAGTGAGGCCTGGGTGGGGCTAAGGGTTCTTCTAGGACTCAGGTGCACGGGGCCTCCCTTCATCCTGCATCAAGCACAGGTCACTCCAAGCACAGGTGGCCCTCAGTATGGACGGGCCCTGGGTGTGCCAATATCTTTCCACTGAGAGGGATTTCAGGAGCCAAATGTCCAGTAGGTCTGTCCGTGCTGCTGGCATCTGCTCTCTGTGATGACGTGGGCAGTTTTCATTTGCTTGTGGCACCTCAGAGAGGCTGTGTGCAATTTTGTCAATGGCCACATACAACTCTTTCAAATCCCTTGAGGGGCAATTTTATCAGGATAATTCAATCTGTTGCAAGCTTGCTTTGAGAACCTCCTCTTCCCAAGCCCCAAGCAAGGCGCTGAGGAAGGAAAGGCCCAGGTCTGTGCAAAGAGGTGTCACAGAAGGCATCTCATGTGACACTCGTTCTCACTTTTAGCTGAGGAAACTAAGACTCTGTCTGGCAGAAACACAGACATAAACACCCTAACCACGGACTTCCAGGCCAGGGGGGTAACCACATGCCAAAACTGCCCCCACCTGCACGCACAGACGTGTAAGTGGTGGGTAACATCGTGGTAAGCCTGAGAACATGCAGCCAGGCTCTGAGAGGAAGCCCTTCATGGGTGGCCAGGCAAGGAAGGGTGGTGGAGGGGGCCCAGGTGCCAAAGCCTGTACCACCCAGCTGGACAGAGACCCAGGATCGGGCAGGGTCTACCTTCCTGGCCTATAACAGGGCTCAGACACCCCCCACACTGCCATTGGCCTGGCCACCACAGTCGAGTGCAGGTGAGGGAGTAGGGTCGTTCTGTGTTCTGGGAGCCCGGCTGCTCGTGGAGACCTGCTGGGAGCAGCACGTGCCCCAGTGTCGGGCAGGGCAGACACGAATCCACCTGCCAGGAAGAAAGAGTGTAGAATGGAAGTCCCACCTGCAACCAGCCCAACAGGAGGCTCAGCCCATGAAAGAAGCTCGTGACACTCAGCAAGTAGAGGAAAGATTCCCAAGGAAACAGAGACCACAAAGAAGTAACCAAATCTTCAGGAAGATTAGGAGGAAACTAATATCTGTGAAACAGGAACAAGATGTTGTAAAACAAAAGTAGGTGGCTGAGAAAAAATGACAGTAAATAAAAGCAACAGTAACAATAACAAGAACAACACTCAGTGGTCGTTAAAAATTTCGTTTGGAACCAATTTTCTTGACAATATAGGTGGACAGGGGCTCTAATGTTAGCTAAAACATGCTATATTCTCCTTTTGTTGCAAAGAAGCATAGACATATCAGATAACTTTAGACTCTCAGAAAATGAAAGTGTGAACGTTGACATTTTATGAGTAAACACCAAAAGAAAGAAATAGAATGCAGATCTTCTCAACTGGTTAAAGAAAAGATGGTAGCAAATTTGTTCAATCTAATAGAAGGTGGGAAAGGAGAAAAGAAAAATGAAAAAATGTAACTTTTTTTTAAAGAAAATGTAATTTTATTAATGTCATTTTTTACATTCTAGGAGTTTGTTGTGGAGCAGTTGGGAGGGAGGGGGGAAAGGGAAGGAAATAGAATGGAAGAAGGAGGAAGGCAGAGGGGTGGGATTGAGGCCTGTGGCACCCCCTAATTCCCACAGGGGAGACTGGGGGGCTTCCAGCAGTGGCTTGGTCATTGCCGGGCTGGGTGCAGATGTCATGGGGGTGTGGCAAAAGCCCTCGCACCCCAACCATCCCAGCTCGGGAACCCAGGACCCTTCTTGCTGTGGCTTGATGGTCGCCACTGCGCTGGCTGCAAGTGTTTGGGGGTCATGGCAGAGGCCCTTGTACCCCACCCTCAGGATTGGTTGCAGGTGTCGGGGGGCATTGCTGAGGCCTCCAGCCCTCCCCCGCTATCTGGCTTGGTAGCCCAGGAGACTTCCGGTCTTTCTAGGTGTTATAGGTGTTTTTTGGTAAAATGAAATATTTACTAGTTAATATGAAACTTTGTCTCTGGTTGCAGGTACTTTGTTTTTCCTTTCATTTCTGTTTTAGATTATTTGCTGTTTCCACCATTTAAACTCTGTGTGAGGACTAATTTGTTGTCCTTTGCTTACTTCTAAAATGGGAGAACTTCCTGTGGGGACCAGCATTTGAGCTCTGTGGTTGAGCTAAATTGCTGCTTTGCTGCTGATCCCCTAGGGAAGGCTTTTTGTGCAGCTCAGGTTTTAAAGGTTGGCTTTATAGGTACTTCAGCTCTCGAGAGATCCGTTGCACCTGGGTTGTGTAGAAACTCTGGTCTGGGCCTGAGTCTTTTCATCAAACTGCATCCCATGTAATTCTAGGTTCCTGACCAGTCTCCTCCGAGTGGTCCTACGCTGATTGGGAGGCAGATCAGCTGTCCTTGCTGTGCCCCAGTGTTCTCCCAGTGGGCCCATCTCTCCCACTGCCTTTACTGAAAACGCTTCCCATAGGACGGGCCATGTGCCAGTCCCTTGCGATGACTCACTGGCCTCTGAATGGCTCCTTTTTTTCAGTTGTTGTGGCTCCTCGGTCTTATGTGGGTCCACAGGAACTCTATTAGTGGTCTTGCTGGCCTGGGGGCCACCACGGAAAGCCCTCTTCTCCCCTGCCACCTCCAAGTAACTTCATCTGAAGAGCACAGCTGGGGCTTTTGCCAGTTTCTGCTCCGTGTGCTCAACGGCTCCAGCCTGGAAGCTGGGATTCGAAATGGTCGGAGCAGTTTTTTCTATCTCTCATCATGGCTTCTCCTGCCTTTATGCTCTCTGTAGGTCTCTCCTCCTCTTTACCTAAGCTCTAGAGGCCCCAGCTTGGCTGTCGTTATTTTTTTATAGTTGTGAATTGGTTGATTTGTGGGAAAGAGTGACGTTGGGGACCATCTATTCTGCCATCTTGACCAGAAACCAAAATATAACTTTTTAAAATCACCAAATAAGATGGAAGAAATAAGTACAAACATATCAGTAATCACTCAAATGTAAAGCAGATTAAACTTAAGTTGTTAATTCATTAAATTTATGAAATGTATTACTTTGTTAATTTTTAAGATACAGAGTTCTTATATTGGGTAAATATGAGAACTATACCAGCTATGTGCTGTTTCCAAGTGACATGTTGAAAATAAAATAACACAGAAAGGTAAAAAATAAAGGGATGGGAAAACTTATACCAGATGCCTCAGCCAGTTTTCTGTTGCTTATAACAGAGTACCTGAAACTGGGTAATTTATAAAGAAATCCAATTTATTTCTTATAGTTTTAGAGGCTGGGAAGCCCAAGGTCTGGGGAGCACATCTGTGAGGACTTCTTCCTGGTGGGAATTCTCTGCAGAGTCCTGAGGCAATGAGGGGGGAAGAGAGTGTGCTAACTGCTAACGTGTTCATTCACTCTCCTTGTAAACCCAGTCTGCTCTCTTGATGACCCATTAATCCATTAATCTGTGAATGGATTAACCCATTCATAAGGACATAGCCCTCTTGATCCTATAACACCAGGTATTTTGGTTTAACTTGTGTCCCCTCAAAAGATGTGTTGAAGTCCTAACCCCCAGAACCTGTGCCCTTATTTGGTGGTCTTTGGAAATGTAATCAAATTAACATGAGTTATCATCCCTAATCCAATGACTGATGTCCTAATAAAAGGAGGGAAATTTGGACACAGACACACAGAGAAGACAGAAACTGGAGTGATATAGCCACAAGCCAAGGGATGCCTGGAGCCACCAGAAGCTGGAAGAGGCAAGAAGGATCCTCCCCTACAGCCCCAAGGGCAGGTGGCCTTGCAGACACCATGATTTCAGCCTTCTGGCCTCCAGAACTGTGAGAAATTAAACTTCTGTTGTTTTAAGCCACCCAGTTTGTGTAGTTTGTTGCAGCAACCCCAGGAAACTAATATACCAGGCAAATGTTGATAGAAACAAACAGGAATGTAGTAGAGTGTAAGGCAAAGGCACTCCAGGACCAGGAGCGAGGCTTCGAGTGGGCAAGAGGAGCACTCCACCGATCCAGGGGACATGGACACATGCATCTCGCCACACAGACAGCGGGAGGATGTGGCGGGGCCTTGCTGGTGCTCGGTCCCCCCATTCCTGCCAGGCACCCTGCCTGTTTCACAGGAGATGTGGGAAGGTTTTAGATGGAGCTGGGCAGGTGGGAGGGGAAGGTGAGGCCGAGTATGGGATGGGTGGGCTGGGACAGAGAAGGGAGAACTGGGCAAAAGCCTCTGCTCTGAGGATTTGAACCAATTCCACAGGCTACAGGCACTTTCTGATGCTTTCAGTCAAGGAAACTCCATGATAGGGTCTGTGTTCTAGAAAAGTTCTTCCACAGGGAGAATGGAAGATTAGCTGGAGGGGTAAATTGTAAGGAAAGGAAGCAGGTGTGCAAAGGAGGAAGAGGTCTGAGGAGAAGTGAACAGGTGTGGGTGAGAAGGGGAAGGCAGCTCTGTGCTTGGTGACTGGGAGACCCCACGGGGCCCCTGGGGGATAGGTGGGTGCATTGTCCTGCCCCTAGGAGGTGCTGGGTGCTGGGTTGATGACTCTGGGCCCAAGACGTGGCATGGCTTTGTTACGATGCTGAGAAGGTGATTTTAATATTAAAGTTTGTCGATACCACCACCCTGAGAGAGCATTACGGGCACTTTCCAAAAAAGTAGAAATTCATAACTGTAGGGGAAAAATTAAAATCACTCATTGTCCTGCTGTCCAAAGACAACTACTGTGGATATATATTTTTTTAATTTTCTTTCTGTTTAAGAAAAAAACACAACTCTGTCTCACACCCTACACACAAAAAAAGTCAATTCCACATGGATTTCAGATCTGACTGTTAAACGTTACACAATCAGGTTCTAGAGGTAAACTTTGGAAAAGAGCTCCCAGAGCTTGCAGTGGGAAAAGATTTATATCCACGTCACAAAAATACTAACCATAAAAGAAGCTGATAAAGTGAACTACAAAATAACTAGCAAGACAAGATACTCACAATACACACATCTGACATAGAGCTCCATTCTAGAATATATAAATAAGAAGACAGTCCAAGAGCAATGAGCAATAAACATGTGCAAAGGTGTTCAGCTCCGTTAGCCATCAAGAAAACACAAACTGAAACCACGGTGTGGGGCTCCTGCCAGCCAGCAGAGAGCTGAGACAAAACAGACAGAAGAAGCCAACGTGGAGGGAGGATGAGGAGCAGCTGGCACTCCCCTGGAGTGCTGCTGGGCGTGAACAGCCACCGTGAATGCACGTGCCTACCTAAGCTAAATGTGCATGGCTGCGACCCAGCAACTTCCACTCCTAGGAATGTGGTCACAAGAAATGGGAATGTGTGTTCACCAGAAAACATGTACTGGGACGTTCACAGAACCTCTCTTCAAAATAGCCCCTACCTGGAAATTACCCAAAAGGTCCATCCACAGCAGAATGAGTGAAATAAAATGTGCATATTTGCACAATGGAATGCTCCACAGTGAGGAGAATGAACGGTCTGCAAATACACACATCAACTTGGATTGTCTCAGGGAACTTTTGTCGAGTAAAAGATGCTGGATGCAGAGTCTGTGCCGAGTGATTCTGTTTGTTTCAAGCTCAAAGACAGGAAAAGCTACCTGTGCTGTGTAAGTCCAAGGGGGACACTTCCTTCACGGCCAGTCTCAAGCACCCTCACTGCGGTTGGGGACCTCTCTCAAGGAGTCCATGCCTCCATAGTGCCCTTCCAGGATGCGCTGATTGTGGCCCCTTAAGTGAGGTGTCTCAATGCGGTCAGCAGCTGTGCTCTTGGGGGCAGGACCACCTGGGCCCTGTTGCCTCGCAGATTCCCACAAGCTTCACCTGCAGCTCTGATGCTGGTCCTGGTGCATCCCAGGAGTCTGCATCCACTGAGCATCCCAGGGCCTCAAGCACAGGGGCTGAGGGGCCACACCCTGAGACATGTGGCAAGGAGTGACCCCGAGGGCAGGGCTGTGGGTCACATTGTCCTTCCCAGGATGATGAGTCTGAGCCTGCAGGGGAGGGCACAGGAGGAGAGGAGGGTGGGAAGGGGCTAGGAGGTTGACCCATCACGGGCAATCCGTTCAGTGGACAGAGAGGTGGTCCCACTCCAGGGAGCCCCTCTGATGCAGTCGCATAGTATGTGGCACAACTTTTCAAAGGTCTTGGAAGCAAACACTTCAGGAAACATGGAAGAACCCCATCTGTGGACACTTCATAGGCATCTACTTAATTTTCTCAATCATCCACCAGAACAGGCACTTCTTTACAGGTGGGTAGACTGAGGCACAGAGATGTTGCAGCTTTCCTGGGATCGCACACAAGTATGTAATGACACAGGGCTGGAGCCAGACCTCTGACCTCACTGAACCTTGCTTTTCACTTACTTCTCACTGGGGGCTCTACCAACAGTGTAGGGATGGTTTTTTAAACTCTAATAAAGATTGTCTTCCATTTAAATAAGTATTAACAACTAAAATTTAGGCCTCTCCATTTAAAACAGCAACAAAGTAGACTACTTAGGAATAAGTTTAACACAAAATGTGCAAACCCTGTAGGCAAAAACTTTAACATACTCCTGAAAGACACAACAATGACCTGACCAAATGGAAGGGTGCCCTTGCTCTTGGGTAGGATGGCCCCAGACCATCAAATGTCAGTTTTCCACACTTAATTTACAAATTTAGTACAGTCCCAATAAAAACACCAACAATTTTCTGTAGATCTACACAAATAGATACTAAACTTCATATGAAAAAACAAACATGTAAGAATAGCCAGGAAACACTGGGGAAAAATCCTACAAGAGGGTTGATGATGAGGCTAGCCTTACCAGACATTAAATCCTACTGTAAAACTCTATAACTAAAATAGCGAGGTACTGACATGTGGATAGAAACAATGGAACAGAACGGAAAATCCAGAACAGACTAGACCATCAAGTACTTACGCAAATTCATTTATTTATTTTTGTAAAGATGGCACCTCAAATTATTGAGGCAAATATTGACTTTTTAATAAATTCTGCTGGGACAACTGGGTAGCTGTTCAGAAAAAGCTAAACTGGTTTCATACCTCACCCCATATACAAGAATAAACTCCAAATGGATTAGATCTAGATGTAGACAATGAAGCGAGTATAGGAGAAAAGATGGTGAGTTCCTCCATAATTTGGCTGTGAGGAAAGATTTTTCTAAGAATCAAAACAAAAGATTAATTTGACTACGTAAAAATAATAGCATTCTGCATGACCCAAAATGCCATAGACAAAGCCAAAGGAAGACAGAAACTGGGAGGAAATACAACACATATCCCAGATAGAGAATGAATATTCCTTATACATATTTTTTTAAACTCAATATTTGAGGGGAAAGAGGCCGAAAACCCTGATAAAAAATGGGCAAAAGTCATGAACAGACAATTCCTCCTGAAATGTATAAAAATGGCTTTTAAATCATGAAAAGTTGTTCAACCTCATTCATAATAAGAGAAATAAAATTTAAACTACACCAAGATGCCATCTCTCATTTCTCAGAATGAAAAAATAAATAAATGAAAGCCATAACAGTGCACTCTGTTAATGAGGCTGTGGGGACAGACACTCGCATACCCTGCTGGTGCAAATCCAAACCGGCACCACCCTGTGGAGGGATTTGATAAAATCTGATCATCTACATATGCAACTGCTTCAGGACCCACAATTCCACTGCAGGAATTTGCTCTGACAAAAACCTCCAACAATATGAAAATGTGAAAGCACAAGATTATTTATCACAGTATTAGTTGTGGTTGCAAACTATTGGAAAGAAGTTGCCTTGGGTTGAATGTCCCCCCAAAACTCAATCCCCAATGTTAACTGTTGAGGGTGGGAAATCCTATTATGGCAATTGAAAGGTGGGGCCTTAAAGAGGTGATTGGATTGTAGAACCATGTTGTAGTGAATGGATTAATAACGGTGATCAGGGGTGTGGTTCTGAGGGATTTAAAAGGACAGTGCATGAGGAACTGTCTGTCTCTCTGCTCCACCACTTTTGCAATGTGATACTCTGACATCACTGTTGCCACCACCAAGGCCTTCACCAGCTGTGTTCCTTGGACTTTGGACTTTCCAGACTCTGAAACTGTAAGCAATAAATTTCATTTGCTTTGTAAATCACCCAGTTCCGTGTATTATGTTATAAGCAACAGAAACAGACTAATGCAGAAGTCAAATGTCCATACGCAGGAAAGTGGTTGAATAAATGAAGGTATGTCACATACTGGAGCCCTGTGCTACTGCATCAAGCATGAGCAGACGCTCTGTGAACTGTTCCGGAGTGATTCCAAGGTATATTGTTAAGTGAAAAAAGCAAAGTGCAGAAGATTATAGTATGCTATGTATGGGGCAAGAAAGAAGAGAAGTAAGATAACATACATATATCGGTATTTTTGCTAAAAAAGAAACACAGAAATGCTAAATCAGGAGCAAGTGTGATTGGCTACCTACAGGAGGTGGGGGGACAGCTGGGAAAGGAGAAGAGAGTGGGAGTGACACTCACAGAACTGCCCTTTCAGCAGTTCTGAGTTTCAGAACCATGTTGTTTTTCACACTCAAAACCACAAATAACTAGACTTAATAAGGATGGGGTAACCAAAGTGGAATATATACCTAATTTTATTTCAAATTAATAATATAAACACACTGAATGTGAGGGGAAGGAGGGGGACAAACAAAGGAACTTTTGAACAGACTATTTTGACTATATACTTGCAGGCTGAAGATCCCTCGAAATCATAAACAAATACTAAACTCTAGTTAGTAGGTTTGCTTTTCACACAGGTATGGATTAGCAACTCTGAAACTATGTTATGTGTATTCAAGGATTGAGCAAATAATAATTATTGTCTTAGTCCATTTTCTGTTGCTATAACAGAATGTCAAAGGTTGGGTGATATATAAAGAAGAGAAGTTTATTTAGCTTACAGTTCTGGAGGCTGGGAAGTCCAAGATGTGTATGAAAGAGACCACAGGAGGGAGCTGAGCTCACTTTCATAACAACCTGCTCTTGCAGCAACTAACTCACTCATTCATGGGGGCTCAGCCCAATCACTTCTCAAAGGCCCCACCACCTCCCAACACTGCCACCCTGGGAATTAAGGCTTGAACACATGAGTTTGGGGAGGGACATATATAACCATAGCAAGTATATTGTGCCTAATTGGGATCAGATTTCCTGCCGTCAAAAAAAGGAGTTACAATAAGGGAAAGGAGGAAGGCTAGAATAACCCTGTAATGGATGATTGTGATGGATAGGCCGGTAGGTAAGTAGATAGATAAATAGAGATAGATAGATAGATGAACAAATAGACAGAAAGATAGATGCATAGATACATAGATAGATATAGATCGATGGTGTTATGGACTGAATTGTGGACTTATGTCCCCTCCCAAATGCATATATTGAAGCCCTAACCCCCAGTATGACTATATTTGGAGGTAGGGCCTTTAAGGAGGTAATTAAGGTTAAGTGAAGTTATAAAAGTGGGGGCTAATGCAACAGGCTAGTGTTCTTCTAAGGAGAGGAAGAGACATCAAATCCCCCCCTCCCTTTTTCTATCTCTCTCCACAGAGGAAAGGCCATGTGAGGACACAGCAAGAAGGTGGCTGTCTGCAAAACAGGAAGAGAGGCTTCAACTAGAAACCATCCCTGTGGCACCTGACCTTGGACTTCTATAGAACTGTGAGAAAATAAATTTATGTTGTTTAGGCCACCCAATGTCCAACGAATGATACCTTGTTATAGCAGCCCTCATAGACTAAGACAGATTTTTATATGAGAAATGAGGTGCTGCCATAACAAATACCTAAAAATGTGAAAGTGGCTTTGAAAATGGGTGATGGATAAGTGCTGAAAGAGTTTTCCGGTGCATGCTAAAAAAAGAAAAGAAAAAAAGCCTAGATTGCCTCAAAGGGATTGTTGGGAGAAAGATACATAAAAGGTGATTCTGGTGAGGAGTCAGAAAGAAAAAGAGAGCTGTAGAGGAAGCTTGTATCATCTTAGAGAACATATATCATCATGAACGAATGTTGGTAGAAATATGGACATTAAATGTGGTTCTGATGAGGTCTCAGACAGAAATGAGGCATATGTTATTAGAAACTAGAGGGAAGGTGATCCTTGGGGCAAAAAACTTGGCTGAATTGTGTCCCAGTGTTTTGTAGAAGGTAGAACATGTGAGTGATAAAATTCAGTATTTAGATGAGGACATTTCTAAACAGTGTGTTGAAGGTGCAGCAGCCTGGTTTCTTCTTATGATTTATAGTGCAATGCAAAAGGAGAGAGATAAATTGAAGAAACTATTAAGCAAAAAGGAATCATAACTTAAAGATTTGGAGAAATGTTAGCTTTTAACTATATTGCAAAAAAATGAGAAAAATATATTCTGGAATGAACACCAAGGGCATGGCTAGAAAATCACTCCATAAAAAGATTATCCATGATTTTAATCAGCCATCTGAACAGAAAACAGGACTAGAGATAAGATTATAACAGCAGAGACTGCCAGTTTGAACTAAAGGGGATAGAGACTGGAAGAACAAGGAAGGCTTTTGGACTTCTGGGATTCTACAAGACAGGACAATAGAGCTATCCAGCTGAAAGCATGAATTATGTTGCGAGAAATGGGAAGAATTACCCTGAAGACAATTCAAAGATCATGGAATTTGTCTTGCTAGGTTTTGGACTTTCTTAGAACCTATCACCCCTTTCTTCTTTTCCATTTTTCCCTTTTGGAATGGGAATATCTATCCTATGCCTGTCCCAACCATTGTATTTTGGAAGCACATAACTGTCTGATTTCACAGGATCACAGATGGAGAGGAATTTTACCCCAGGATGAATCATAGCTCAAATATTATTCATACCTCCTTTAGATGATATTTATGTGAGACTTTGCCCTTGGAATTGATATTGGAATGGGTTAAGACTTTGGGGGCTGTTGGGATGAGGTGAATGTATTTTGTATTAAATAAAAAGAATATGAGTTTTGGTGGGCAAGAGGGTGAAAGTTATGGGGTGAATTTTATCCTCCCCAAATTCATATATTGAAGTCCTAACCCCCAATATGACTGCATCTGGAGACAAGGCCTTTATGGAGGTAAATAAGGTTAAATGAGGTCATAAGGGTGGGACCCTAATCCAATAGGACTGTGTCTTTAAAAGAAGAGGAAGAGATGCCATCGCTCTCCCTCCCTCTGCACATGCATAGAGAAGAGGCCACGTGAAGACACAGCAAGAAGGTAGCTGTTTACAAACCAGGAAGAGAGAAAACCTCACCAGAAACCACCCTGATAGCACCGTGGTCTTGGACTTCTAGCCTCTAGAACTATGGAAAAATAATTTTCTATTGTTTAATCCACCCAGTGTGTAGTATTTTCATTGTGGCAACCCCAGTAGACAGATCGGTAGATAGATATAGATCAATAGATTGATAAGGAAAATAGTTAGATGATATACAGAACTCTAATAGATTTCTCAGTTTCATCAACTGATGGGACCTAGAAGCACTGACAGCCCAGTAGCAATGAGCATACCTACTGCTCAGACCATGGTTTCTAAATACCGTCTCTACTGGTTCCAAAAAGAATCAGGGCTCCTTGGAGAAATGGCTGATTCCAAGGCTGGACCAGAGAAAGCATAAGCGTGGAACATCTCACTGTGTCGTACAGTAAGGACAATGCTAAAAGAATGACAGAGACACATGAAAAGGAAAAAGGAGTTGGCTCAAAGGGACTCCCATCAGCCAACTCTGGGACAATTTGAGCATGTAAATGAATAATAATAATAGTTACAGATTATAATCTATAGAATAAGAATCTATAAATTCCCACTAAAATAAATAAACAGATGAAAAAATAAAGGGGATGAAAGAGAAAGCTCTTCCTTAGAGTAGAATGCAAACTAATAACTGTAGGAGTAATGATGAAATTATAGAAATCACTATTTTAAAAATCATAGTAGTAACTGTGTCATTCAAGACTCTGCAGAGGACGAAAGCCCAGGATGGTGGCATAGAGAAGACAGAGAGACCCACAGCCTCAGCCACCATGGCTCTGACACTGGGATTGGCACAGGAAGAATTTTCCCTTGTGACAAAAAGGTAGGCCGAGGACCCACACCAACCCCCATCCTCACCACAGAGGCCTACAGATACTTTGGCAGGACAAGCCCAGAGCCAAGTGTGGGGAGTGGCCTGGAATACACACACTACATCGCTCTAGAATGTAGAGGATTCATAAAGCAAATGTACTTCACAGGGCCTGGTTTTCCAAAGCCTTACAGTTTCAAATATTGACCTTGCAAAGGACAGGAAATTTCCCCCAGGGAATTGAGTCTCTGTTGCAAGATAAGAATTGTAACACAGCAAGGCTGCTGGATCTGAGACAGACAAGTTACTAATTGATATGGAAAGTTACTAAAAAGCTGCTAGAGGGAAAAGGAATGTCGGCTAAATCAAGCCTTTGTTAGTGGATCATTTAATTGCCTAACAGAATGTCATCTGACTTGTTTTTACTGAATGTTACCAGCTTCTATTGTAAAACTTGTTAAACTGTACTGAGCAAAACCCCACCTATGTCTCTTCCCCGAACTTCTTGGTCTGGAGAATAAATGCAGGAAGAGAACCCCAATTCGTGGTTAGTTTCCCAAATGGAAGAAATGTGTCATGCTTGAGGGTCCTGGGATATTAACCCCTTTCTGGGGCTTCTCACTGCTCAAAAGAGATGGGCTTTGAGTAATCTTTGGCAGTTCCATCACCAAGGGGAAAAGCGGTGACAAATCCGTGGGAGGCAAAGCAACACTAGAACACTAGAAAAAACTGGCACTGCCCACCCCCCACTCTCATGACCCAAGGCAATGCAAAATGGTGCTGTCTTGAAACCATAGCCTTTATTGATGTGACCTGTGCACTATGGGAGTGCACCCTGCCCTATGGCCAATAGCCGTAGTACTTCCCCAGCCTAAGGCTCTGCCCTCCTCCCAGCACAATCACACGAGAGGCTACAGTGCCCTCATCCCAGAGGCTTGAAGCCTGGGCTCACAAGGACTGTGACTCTAGTTCTGCAGTCTGGGAAGCCAACCCTGGTCCTGCTGAGCTGATGCACCCCCACATCCCTAGCCAGAGATCAGAGAGACATATTAGGTCGTATGAGAACCCTTTCGGCTGTGCCCCATCATGGCACTGGCTACCCTTCTCTTCTGCCTTCTCCTTCCTGCCGGCGCCACAATACCTTCCCACCGGCGCAAATCACATGCCAATCAGCACAGGCTCCCTGCTCCTGGCCCCTTAGCAACACAATCCATCCAATCCCCGAATGCCCCGTGTCCTCAGCAAACCTATCAGTTCTCTTCTAACCCTATAAAAGCAGATGTGCCCACTGAATAAAAAACCTTCTCCGGCAAGCTGCCTTGTGTTTGTGTCTCATCCTTTAACTGGTGCTGAATTTTATTCCTTTCAAGACAGACCCTCCTCAGGCAGACCACCCACCATATCTCCCCCCTCTCCACCAGCTGACTGAGTTGTGTATGCCTGAGCCCTCAACCCAGAAAAACAGCTCATGGGTCACTACCCTAATAAATATGCCCTTGGGCCACTGGAAATAAAATGCATCTGCCCCTCCCAGAGAAGCAGCCAGGCAGTTCTGTACTGAACAATCCTGCCTAGCAGCCTTGCCAACTGTCCCAGAAGTGGCTAGATGGCCCCCTCAGTACAGGCCTGCCTAGTGGCCCTGCCTCACCACCCAGAAGTGACTGGACAGGTCACTTCACAACAGACCTGCCTAGCAGCCCCACCACCACCCAGAAACAACTAGATGGGTCACTTCACTTCAGGCCTGCCTAGTGGCCCCACCCACCAGCTGGAAAGTGAGTGGTTAAGTCCCCTTACTGCAGGCCTGCCTAGCAGCCTTACCAACAGTCCAAGAAGTGGCCAGACAAGGCTTCTTCCTACAGGCCTGTGCAGTGGCCTTGCCCACCTCACAAGAAGTGACTGGATGGGCCCCTTCACTGAAGCCTCACCTACTGGCCTTGAGCACTTCCTGAGAAGCAGCTCAGCAGCTCCACCCTTGGCAGTCCAGCTCCTGAATGACAGATGGAAGCATGCTCTCATATTAGGCCCCAAAAAGTGGCAAAGCAGAAGGGTTACCAGCATACCTGTGCTCAGCTAGCTGAGCCAAAGCATACCCATGCCCCTGGCTTGGAGAAACAGCTCAGCTGTCATGCCCCTGGAAGACTCACACCCAAGTCTTTGAACCATCTCACACACACACACACACACACACACACACACACACACACACAAACGCACTCAAGTGAGAAAGAGCTTGGCTCATGTGCCCCTGGAAGGCCTACCCCTGATCAGAGAAGCAGTGCAATGAACCTGCCACTAGCAGACCAGTCCAGAAGACCCTGACATGCCATACACTCAAACCCCCAGCCTTATAATTAATCCAGCAACCACATGCCCAGTGAGCCAGTTCCTGAGATGACTGACCCACAGGGTTTATATGCACACTCCCAGCCTATGAACCAACCCAGTGATCCCTCCCCTGACAAAGCTGTGCCGCCACCACGACAAACCTCCAAAGCATAGGTCACTGAGTCACTCACAGACATAGCAAAAGAGGATTAAGGCTGCAGAAACTACACAGAGTCTTTGCTACTGCATCCATTTGGAACAAAGTGATTGCACTCTACCCAATAAAGACAGGTGAAAGTCTTTTCCCAAGCAAGCCGCTCCACAAAACTCAAAGAGGTGACTGTTCCACCAGATGCACAGATATCAATGCAGGGAAACATGAAACATGAAGAAAAAAAAAAAGGTAACATGACACCACAAAAGAAACACAGTAATCCTCCAGTAACTGATCCCAAAGAATCAGAAATTGCTAACTTGCTGGAAAAGAAATTCAAATTAATTATCATGAGGAAACTCACTGAGATACAAGAGAATATAGACAAATGTTTGAGAAACTCAGAAGAAATATTCAAATCTGATTGAGAAATTCAACATAGTGATAGATATCATTAAGAAAATCAAGCAGAAATCATGGAATTGAAGAATTCATTGAATAAGTGAAAAATACATCTGAGAGTCTCAACAACAGACTAGACCAAGCAGAAGAAAGAACTTCTGATCTTGAAGGTAGAATTTTGAAATTACACAGGAAGACAAAAAGAAAAAGAAAAAAGAGTAAGAAGAATGAAAAAAGCTTATAAGATCTAAATGATACTATTAGGTGAATAAATATTCAAATAATGGGCATTCCAGAAGGAAAAGAAAACAAGAAAGATATTGAAAACCTATTATATAATAGCTGAACACTCCCCTAATCTTTGGAAAGATGCAAACATTCAAATCCAGTAAGCTCAAACATCCCCAAATAGATTCAACCCAAATAGTTCATCTCCAAGACACATTGTAGTCAAACTATCCAAAGTTAAAGACAAAGAGAGAATTCTAAAAATAGCAAGAGAAAAATGTCAAAGATAGAAAGAGAAAAACATCAAGTTACTTGTAAGGGAATCCCCATTAGACTAATATTAGTCCTCTCAGAAGAAACCCTATAGGCCAGGAGAGAATGGGATGATATATTCAAAGTACTGAAATGATAATGATTCAAAGTACAGTCAGCCAAGAATATTATACCCTGCAAAGCTATCCTTTACAAATGAAGGAGAAATAGTTTTTCTCTGACAAGCAAAAATTAAGGGACTTCATCCCAGCCTTACAAGAAATACATAGGGGAGTCCTACATCGAGAAGAGAAAGAATAATAACAATCATCATGAAAATATAAAACTTTTTTTTTTTTAAATATGACCAGTAAGGGGATCTTAACCCTTGACTTGGTGTTGTCAGCACCATGCTCACCCAGTGAGCAAACCGGCCATCCCTATATGGGATCCGAACCCGTGGCCTTGGTGTTATCAGCACCACACTCTCCCGAGTGAGCCACAGGCCGGCCCCCGAAAATATAAAACTTATTGGTTGAGTAAATACATAAATTAGAAAGAGAAGGGAACCAAACCTTATCAATACATAAAATGCCCCAACTGCAAGGATGAACTTAAAAGAGGAAGAAAGGAACAAAGGATGTACAAAACAATCAGTAAACAACCAACAAAATGACAGGAGTAAGACCTCACATATCAATAATAACCTTGAATGTAAATGGATTAAATGCTCCAATTAAAAGACATAGAGTGGCTGAATGGATTAAAAAAAATACATAACCCATCCATATACTGCCTACAAAAACACAACTTATCTACAAAGACACACATAGACTGAAAGTGAAGGGATTAGAAAAAAGATATTCCATGCAATTGGAAAATAAAAGCAAGCAAGAATTACTATACTTATATCAGATAAAACCAACATTAAATCAAAATCTGTACTAAGAGACAAAGCAGGGCACTATATAATGACAAAGGGATCAATACAGCAAGAAGATATACTAATTATAAATATATATGCACCCAATACTGGAGCACCCAGATATATAAAGCAAATATTATCAGATCTAAAGGGAGCGATAGACACCAACACAATAATAGTTGGGGAATTTAACACCATACTCTCAGAAAGTCAACAAGGAAACATTAGATTTAAATGGCACCATAGACCAGATGGACCTAACAGACACCTACAGAGCATTTCATCCAACAGCTACAGAATACACGTTCTTTTCATCAGCACATGGAACATTCTCTAGGACTGGCCATATGTTAGGCCACAAAATAAGTCTCAACAAGTTCAAAAAATTGAAATTATATCAAATATTTTTTCTGACCATAATGGAATAAAACTAGATATCAATTACAAGAGGAACCTACAAAACTACACAAGCACATGGAAATTAAACAACATGCTCTTGAACAGCCAAGGGGCTAAAGAAGGGATTAAGAAGGAAATTTTAAAATTTTCTAGAAACTAATGGAGACAGAAACACAACATACCAAAACCCATGGGATACAGCCAATGCAGTATTAAGAGGAAAGTTTATAGCAATAAATGACTACATCAAAAAGATAGAAAGATTTCAAATAAACAGACTAACAATGCAAGAAACTAGAAAAGCAATAACAAACTAAACCTAACATAAGTGGAAGAAAAGAAATAATAAAAATCAAAGCCAAAATAAATGAAATCAAGACTAAAAATACAAAAAAAAACCCAAAAAAACCCTGAAAAGTTGGTCTTTGAAAAGATAAACAAAATCCACAAACCATTAGCCAGACTAACCAAGAAAAAAAGAGAAAATACCCAAATAAATAAAATCAGAAATGCAAATGGAGACATTACAACAGATAGCACCAAAATATAAAGGATCATCAGAGACTATTATGAACAACTATATGCTAATAAGTATGACTGCCTAGAGGAAATAGATAAATTCCTGCATGCATATGACCTACTAACACTAAACCAAGAAGAAATAGAAAACCTAAATAGACCAATAACAAATAAGAGGATTGAATCAGTAATAAAAAGTCTCCCAACAAAGAACAGCCCAGAAACAGAGGGCTTTACCACTGAATTCTACCAAACATTTAGAGAAGAACTAATATCAATACTTCTTAAACTATTTCAAAAAGTTGAAGTGGATGGAATTTTTTCAAACTCATAGTATGAGGCCAGCATTATCTTGATAACAAAACCAGGCAAAAATACAACAACAAAAGAAAACTATAGGCCAATATCTCAAATGAACAGAGATGCAAAAATCCTCAACAAAATACTAGAGCAAACCAAATCCAACAGCACATCAAAAAGATTATATAACATGATCAAGTGGGATTTATCCCAGAGATGCGAGGATGGTTCAACACACACAAATCAATAAAAGTAATACATCACATCAATGGAATGAAAGAAAAAAATATGATCATCTTGATAGATGCAGAAAAAGCATTTGATAAAATTCAACATCCCATCATGATAAAGACTCTCAACAGGTACAGAAGGAAAGCAGCTTAAGCTAAGAGATTTCCTTGTTAGAACTGGAACAAGAATGCCCACTCTCACCACTTCTATTCAGCACAGTAGTAGAAGTCCTAGCCAGAGCAATTAGGCAAGAGAAAGAAACAAAGGGCATCCAAATTGGAAATGAAGAAGTCAAGTTGTCCCTGTTTGCAGATGACATGATTTTATATAGAGAGAAACCTAAAGACTCTACCAAAAAACTCCTAGACCTGATAAACAAATTCAGTAAACTTACAGGATGCAAAATCAACATACAAAAAATCACTAGTATTTCTATCCACCAACAACAAACTCGCAGAAAAGTAAATCAATAAAGCTATCCCATTTACAATAGCATCAAAAAATAAATAAAATACCTAGGAATAAATAAAACCAAGGAAGTGAAAGAACTTTACAATGAAAACTATAAAACACTCATTAAAGAAATTAAAGATGACACACAAAAAATGTAAAGACATCCTATGCTCATGGATTGGAAGAATCAATATTGTCAAAATGACCACACTACCTAAAGCCATCTACAGATTCAATGCAATCCCCATCAAACTACCAATAAAATACTTCACAGAAATAGAAAAAAACAATTCAAAAATTTACATGGAACAAGAGATCCTGAATAGCCAGAGCAATCTGAGCAAAAATAATAAAGTGGGGGGTCACACTTGATTTCAAAATATACTACAAAGCAATAGTAACCAAAACTGCATAGCATGGCACAGAAACAGACACATAGACCAATGGAACAGAATGGATAATTCAGAAATAAATCCACATACTACAGCCAACTGATTTTTGACAAAGGAGCCAGGAACATACATTGGTGAAGTGACAGTCTCTTCAATACATGGTGCTGGGAAAACTGGAGATCCATATGCAGAAAAATAAAACTAGACCCCTGTTTCTCACCATATGTCAAAATCAACTCAAAATGGATTAAAGACTTAAATGTAAGTTCCAAAACTATAAAACTTCTAGAAGAAAACATGGGAAACACTTCAGGAAATAAGACTGGGCAAAGACTTTATGAATAATATTTCAGAAGCACAGGGAACAAAAGCAAAAATTAACAAATGGGATTATATCAAATTAAAAAGCTTCTGCACAGCAAGGGAAACAAGCAACAGAGCAAAAAGACTACAGAATGGGAGAAAATACTTGCAAACTATGTACCCAACAAAGGATTAATATCCAGAGTGTACAAAGAACTCAAACAACTCAAAAGTAAAAAAGCAAATAATCCAATTTAAAAATGGGATAAAGAGCTGAATAGACATTTTTCAAAAGAAGACATACAGATGGCCAACAGGCATATGAAAAAACGTTCAACATCACTGATCATCAGAGGAATGCAAATTAAAACCACAATGAGATATTATCCCACCCCAGTTAGAATGGCTGTTATCAAAAAAAACTTTAACAAATGCTGGCAGATTCAGAGGCAGGGGAACTCTTATACAGTGGTGGGAGCAATGTAAATTTGCACAGCCACTATGGAAACCAGAATGAAGATTTCTCAAACAACCAGATAGAACTACCATATGATCCAGCAATCCCACTTCTGGATAAATATCCAAAGGAGTGGAAATCAACAGGTCGAAGGGATAGCTGCACTCCCATGTTTATCTTGGCTCTATTCACAATAGCCAAGAGTTTGGGACCAACCTAAATGTCCTTCAGTGGATGATTGGATAAAGATATACACAATGGAATACTAATCAGCCAAAAAAAGAACACAATTCTGTCATTCACAGCAACGTGGATGAACTTGGAGAAAATTATGCTAAGTGAAATAAGCCAGGCACTCGGAGAGAAATACCACATGTCCTCACTGGTACGTTGAAGCTAAGAAATTTAATGTCATAGAGGTAGAGAGTAGGATAGTTGTTATTAGAGACTGATGGGGGGGAAGAGGAAGAGGGGAATGGGGAGACGGTGGTCAGTGGACATAAAATATTAGAGAGACAGGAAGAATGGGATCTAGTGTTCTAAAGCAATATGGGGAGACCACAGTTAACAACAAAGTACTGTGTGTCTTTGAACAGCTAGTCTAGATGATGCTGAATGTTCCTAACACAAAGAAGTGACAAGTGTTTGAGGTGATGGACATACTAAGCACCCCAATTTGATCACTGCCTACAGGATGAGTGTACCCAAATGTCATATTGTACTCCATAAATATATACAATTATCATGGGTCAATTGAGAAAAATAAATTTGGAAGAGAGAAAAAAAATTAGAGAGTAGAATAGTGGCTACCAGAGGCAGGGAAAGGGAACAGGGAGGTGGAGACCAGGAAAGGTAGGTGGATGGGGACAAAGTCACAGTTAAACAGGAAGAATAAGCTGTGGTGCCCTAGGGTGACAACAGCTAATCATATTGTACAGCATATTTCAAGATAGCCAGAAAAGAGGATCTTGAATGATATAACCACAAAGGAATGTGTTGAGGTGACAGATATGCTAACTACTCTGATTAGATCATTGTGCAATATACCCATGTATGGAGACAACAAACTGTACCCCTTACACATGTACAATGAAAAAATAAAATAAAATAAAAAAATAAAGTTCATATGGGAGAATAAAAAAAAAAAAGAATTTTCAAAGGATGCCAAAACTCCTGAGTGAAAGTTTAATGAGAAACAGGAAATTTACATATCCTTCAAGAACATTCCCCGAAGATGGAATCTTCTCAGTGGGTGAACCTGGTAGACACCCCCTCGGCTGAGCGATGATCAAAGTTAGCACCTCAGTGCGGGACAAGCTCGGGTCAGGCCTGTCGTGTCCTCGGAAGGGCGCGGTGTCGCTCGCTGCTGTGGAATTCCTGCAAAATGCACCTCCTAAATCTGATCGCGCGGGAACACTGGAAGCATTTTACAAAGCCGTGGCCCGCACCCTTCAAAACTGTCCCCTCAGGAAAGTGAGACAAAAAGACGGACCCTCCGCGGTCCTCACCGGGGCTCTGAGCCGCTCCCGCCGCCCTGGCGAGGAGCCGAGGGGAGCAAAAGCTCGCACGGGCTGGTGGCCCGCAGGGGGCGCTGCGCCACCGTCCGGGGGGCCCCGCGCAGAGCGAACGCGCCGCCCGCCCCTCGCCGGTCCCTGCCGTCCCGGGTCCCGCGGACGCCCGCGCAGCGGCCTGGCCAGCCCCGCCTGAGAGCGCGGGAACCGAGGCGAAGGCCTCGGAGCGCGGCACGGTCCGGCAGCAAAAGGGGGCGCCCGCGCTCCGGCCGCGCGGTCGCCTCTGCGGGGGGTCCCCGGGGCGGGGCGGGGACAAGGGCTGCGTGGTCGTGGGGGCTGCGTCCCGGGGCCTGGGGTTCCGCAGCCAGGCTGCCCCGCCCCCGCCGCTACCGTCCGCTCGGACCCAGGGTTTGGGGGCCGCCGGCCCTGCACGGGGAAGGGTGCCCGGCCCTGACCTCCTGGGACCCCTCCCTGCAGACCAGCCGCAGCCCCGGCCCCCAGCGGGCCCGGGACATGGAGCCCAGAACCTGTGCTGTGTGCACCGAGCCCTACGCCCTGCGTGAACCTCTCCTCACAGGGGCCAGGGTCGCCCTGCCCCTACAATGGTGTTACTGCTCCCACCACTGGCTCCCGCCGACCGAGTGGGATTTCTCTTGATAATTTGAGAAAACGAGGCTTATGGGAGCTTGGGTCCCTGGCCCGAGCTCACACTGCCAGTGGGTGACAGAGCCAGGACCTAGCCCAGCTCTGCCCCGCAACCTGGGTGCACCAGCCGATGCCAGCAGCTTCTCTGAGCAGTGGGAGGTCAGGCAAACAGGCCGAGGGACTGAGTGGCCCACTGCAGATGCCGCCGTCTCGTGTGGAAATCCTCTGGATGTCTGCGGGGTGGGGCCACGGTGACTTGGGACGAGGTCAGCATGCTCGACTCCCTGCAGAGGGGCAAGGAGCACTCCCACTTCTCTCTGGGGCTCAGGGCCACCCTGCAACCACCTATTCTTCTGCAGTGCCCCTGGATACCTTTGGGAGCCCCCCACCCCAGAGTCAGCAGGACAGGAAGTGACTCCTGTGTGCAGGAATGTTCGGCTGCCCTGGCTGCCCTGGGGACCCGTCACTTTGGGCTGTGGGGATCCAGGTGGTGGCAGACAGCCCCTGCAGCTGTCATTTCCAGGAAAGCCCTCTCCCCTGGGGTCTGGCCAAGCCTCCTGCTGGCTCCCCAATCCCACCTAAATCTGTGCTTGGCTCTGAGGATGGGAGCCAGACTTCCCCCATAGCTCAGACAGCTATTAAGGACATATTACTGCCAGATGTTCTGCTTTCTCCTTGGACCAGAGGCCAGCATGAGGTAACGGGGAAAAGATTAACCCATCCACACCCACAGCCTGGTTTAGTCACTGTGTGAGGCTGGGTCCCCTGCCCGCTGGCCCTAACAGACATGGGGAAGCTGAGGTGTCCTCCCATCCAGCCACTTGTGCCCTTGAAGGGTGTCCCTGGAGTGGGAGGCCTGCTGTGGGCCTGTGGGGGGCCCGTGGCCTCCTGTGGGTGCCAGGGCATCTGCTGCCCATGCGGCCCCACCCCAGCTCACAGGCCTGCTGGCACAGTCTTCCCTGAAGGGTCTCGCAGCCCATGGTTCCTGTCGTCTCAGGTCCTTGCTCCTCTGAGTTAGGCACAGCGCCTGTTCTGGGGCCCACAAGATACAGCCTGGGTGCCAGGCAGCTGCCCTCTATGGGGCCCATGTGCCCCCTGCCCACTCAGGGCAAAGAAAGATGGGGGGACACCCTCCCTAAAGAGTCATAGCTGCCGAGGACTCTGGGAAGTTTAGTGATATGAAAAGTTAATGAAGACCGTCTTCACGAGTCAGAAGCAGAAGGTAGCCAGCTCCGCCCAGCCACACAGTGGGCTTCCCGCCCAGGTGTCCACCATCGGCCAGGATGGAGTGACTGCCCCCCTACGATCCACCCTGCTGCCCTGCCCGCCCCCAGAGTTCCCCCGACCTCTGCAGGGAGGACAGAGAGGAGGGACCTGCAGACCAGGGGACCCAGTGGGCCCAGGGCAGTGAGAAAGGGCCAGTCTGCGGCGGCCACACAGCCCAGGCACCCCTTCTTGCAGGCACCTCCACCCACTCCCCCTGAAGTCTCTGAGCCACCCCTTGTCCACAGCTTCTGCATGTTCACAAACACTCGGCTTCTGGTTTAAAAATGTCCCTGTTAGCGTCAGTTGTGAAATGCCAACATCATGGTGACTTCTGCCATTCCGCTTTGGAGCCCTGCTCCGCGTGTGGGAGGCTTCTCGCCCGTGTTGTCAGACGTGTCCAGGGTGTGCTCCCAGGGCTGCGTGTGGGGGCGGGGTAGGGCGTCCAGAGCCGAAATCTCACAGGCACAGGAAGGGGACACTGGCAGAGTCCCACAGCTGTGTGTGGGCGGGAGGGAGCCGCTTTTCCAGGGAAGTCTCCAAGACTTTCTGGTGGGCTCCCCCTAAATTAAGACCTTCCTTCCGAAGGGGAAAAAGAAAAGTGCTCTGCATGACTGTGAGCAGTAGGGAGCTGGGAGGCCTCCATTTTCCACCTGTAATTAGGCAGCCTGGGCCCCCTCCCCACCCGTGCCTCTGGGGGTCCCAGTGGGATCACGGTGTCATCTAGATGCTGTCTTTTTCTTTTATTTTGGTGGCTGGCCAGTGTGGGGAACTGAGCCCTTGCACTTGGTGTCATAAGGCTGAGCTCCAACCAGCTGAGCTATGCTGCCTCTTTTTCTTTTCCTTTCTTTCTTTCTTTCTTTCCTTTTCTTTTCTTTTTTTTCTTTCTTTCTTTCTTAGCTTCTCTTTCAAATGATGGTGCTCACAGCCAGAGCCTCTATATCTGAGTCTCACCAGAAAATAAAATTCTCAGCTTTTAGGAAAAAGAACAAAACTAAATTAGGCCAAAGTACGTGGCCATGGGAAGCTCACCAGGTAGATTCACTGAGCTTCTCTCATGGGGTGGGGGACACGCCCAGCCCCCAGCGCAGCCTGTGCACTCCAGTAACGCACACACATGAGGACGACCAGAGGAGGAGCAGGAGGTGGGCCATGAGCAGCATTCATCATGAGAACCGGTTCACCCCCCCCCGCCTGGGCCCACCTCTCCCTGAAACCAGGGTCTGAGGTCCCAGAGACTCTCCCAGAACACACCAGGGCCCTACCCTACTCACTCAGGCCAGGGTCCCTGTCCACATCCTCCTGTGGGTTGGTGACCACGTGCCACCCTGGTCAGCTCAGTCTTCTCTTGCAGCCTGTGACCCCAGGACTGTTGCACGGTCCCTAATTTACTGAGCAATCCCCTAATGTTGAGCCTTGGTGTGTTACTAGATTTTTTTCGGTTACAGATGATGCTGCAAAAAACATGCATATTGGGGCAATTTTTGCAAATAAGTCTATAGGGCATGTTCCTGGCCATGGACTTGCACTGTCAATTGACAGATCCTGCTGCGCACTCTCCCAGAGCCCACTCCACTCTGCACACCTGACAGGCTGTAGGCAGTCCCCACACCCTGGCCAACAATGGGCACCACGAGCTTTGCAGGGTCAGGGACAGAGAGGGTCATCCCCTCCTCCATGCCGGCAAGCAAGTGCTGCTGAGAGAGGGCCCTGTCCCACTGCAGCCTCGATTCCTGCTGGTTTTCTGCCTTCTCATTGCTGGCTGGTGCAGGCCTGTGGTCAGTTAAGACCAAGTGGTCACCTGAGGGACTTCCTGTAGGAAGAACGTGGCTCAGATGTTCCAGCGTGAAAACCGCCCGCACACACCCATGCCCAGCGCTGTCCAGCACTTGGTGCCAGGATGGGCTGCACCTCCCCAATGGGGCCACCCGACCCGACCCCAGCAGTAGGTATGACCATGGGACACTTCCTGTCCAGTGACTCACTTTGCCATTGACAAACAGAAGCCACCCTGTCTGAGGTGCCCAGCTAACATGCGGCCAAGCCTGGCCCAAGCCAGACCGCTGGACCCCTCTTGGTGGCACTGGCCGGGAGGGGGAGTCATCCGGGGCTGGGACTGTGAGGGTGGGTGCATGCCTGTCTGTTGTCATCGCCATGGAAACAGCATGTGTGTCCTGTGGAAAACATGATTTTCCTCCATGAATCATGTTCTAAGTTGGGAGGAAAATTCACTCGATAGTTGAAACAGTTAAAAAGAAATAAAAAATGTCTTTGTTCAACAGATGCTGAGAGGGTTTGGGTCTTTTGTGTTTATAATGAGGGCAGCTGTCCCATACCACACCCCTGGGAAGGAGTTAGGACAGTGTGGAAACACCCACAGTCACTGGGGAGGGTGGGCTCCTCAGACACCCCGTCACCCCGTCCTCTGGGCTCGGTGCTGGCCCCCTGCCTGTGACTCAGCTGTCCCTGCACCCTCCTTGAACACGTGGCCTTTTTCGTGGAAGGAGACGCTTCCTGGATGGAAAAATCCCTTGACAACTTTCCCCCAAGCCCTCCTGGTGGGTGGAGATCAGACTCACTGCCCAGAATGGATTCCAGGCTGGTCCAGCATCAGGCGGGAAGAGGCCCCAGGAGGCGCCAGAGGGTATGGGAGGGCTCGTGACAGTCTGGGCCCCTCATGTGTTGGAGATTCAATGTGCAGGTCCCAGGCAGGCTCCTGCCTGCCCCATCCTATCAGGACACCAGGGCCGGGAACCACCCTTACAGCTCTGTCCTCTGCCCCAGCTGCACAGGGCCTCTGCAGCGTCCCCGGTCTCCCAAGTTCTATCAGGTGGAGCCCTAGTTTTGGGGGTCCATCGAGGGGGGCTGATCCATGTCCAAGATGCCCTGGGGGGGGGCAGGGAGGTGACCAAGGCGACCGCTCAGAGCAGCAGGGCTAGCCGTGGTCAGCAGCCTGGGGGCTCTCTCCATGAGTCGCTCCTCAGCCGTGTGCCTTTGGGCACCTTAACCCACCTCAGTTTCCTCAGCAGGACACACGGAGGTGAGCTCTGCCCACACACCCATGTCTGAGTGAGCATCGGGCCGAGCCCTTTGTGCACTGAGAGATGTCTGTAAATGCCCAGTTACAACCAGAAACTCTGTTCAGACCACAGACCCAGTCCCCCGCTACAGTGGGCTTGGCTCCCCAGGGTCGTGCCGTCAGAAGGGTCCACCAAGCACGTGGACACTGGGGACTCTGGCTCCACGTTCTAGACTCCACCCATACCAGTCACCATGGGGACCTCGCCCACCAGAACACCCTGGCTGGAGCCCACAGCGGGGGTCCGGTTGGGAGCCCCTCTCGGTGCTGGGGTCCTTGCCTGCTGCCCCCTGTCGACATCCCCCACTGCCCCATTCATAGAAGCCCTCGGTCCCACCTGACCATCGTCCCTGAGGTGGACCCTATGCATGGGACCCTCACCCTGGGGTGCTGGCCAGACGGGAGGGGCGACGTGGAGGCCACCACTGTTTTAAGAGCTAAAAGAGGGTGGGAAGTGGGGAAGAGAGAGAATATTCTTTAAAGGAAGAAGAGCACCCTGTCCTCCCTGCCCTCAGGGCTGGGCTTGGGAGGTCTGCGCGGGCGCGGGCGGAGGGGGCGCCCTTGCTCCACGGAGGAGTCAGTCCCTTCCCTGCCCTGGTCCCTGCTGACTGCCCCCGCCCCCACCCCCACCCCCATTAGCGTGACACCAAAGTCTCTATTTGCTGCCTTCAGTGTAGACAAAGGCAGTTTCCATCCGGATATTCTTTCCTTCCAGCTTCCACCCACTTTTATGGTTTTTTTAAAAACCTTAACAACAGAGTCCTGGTGGATAATTTCCCCTTGTCCCGCACCCGCTCAAGGCACCAAGGAACCTGGGAAGAGGGAAAGAGACACAAAGGGTCTGCTCTGCGAGCTGCTGCCCAGAGTCCCAGTGCCAAAGGGGCCATCCGTGCCCCAGGCCCCTCGAAAGGGGGCTCCAGGGTGCATGGATCCCCTGAAATGGGGGCCCATCCCCCCTCAGCTCCCGGGGAAAACCCCGTTCCCCAAGCCTCCTGGACCCTCCCAAACCCACCTTCTTCTTCCTCCTCCAAATGAGGGCACTGAGCATGTCTGGTGGTGGGATTCAGGATGGTTTCTATTTTCTTTTTTAAACTTTCTGTATTATTTATATTCTTTCCAGTATGATGCATCATGTTTAAATCAGAAAAGACCCCTGATGACAGTGTATGAACAGATGTGTATGTACACCAGTTGATCTTGTCTCTGAAAAACATTTACAGCAGAAATACACAAAAGTAGCAGCTCTGATCACCTCTGGGAGGTGGAACTAGGTGATGCTTCACTATTTTTTTGAATTCATTGTGATGAGCACGTAGCTTTTTCTTAAGAGGAAAAATAAAATTTATTTTAAGATGTCATTACTGAGCTCTTGTGAGGCAGAGGCACCTCTGGGCCCGGCTCAGGCCTGGTGCCTGCCCGAGCACAAGCGCCTCCTTCAATCCTGCACCCTCACGTGGTCATGGTGCCAGCCCTGCCTTGGAGAAGCTCAGGCCAGGGGTGTAGTGTGGGAGGAGGCAGGAGTCATGGACGTGTTTGAGCTCAAGATGCTGCCAGATGGAAAGGTGTCAATGCTGGGGCTGGCTGGTCAGCTCAGCTGGTTAGAGTGCAGCCTTATAACACCAGGGTCACGGGTTCGGATCCCTGTACCAGACAGCTGCCAAAAAAATTAAAAAGTGTTGACACTGGTGTGCCATACTATCCTCACTGTCACCACCCACATCCCCACTGTGGAGTGGACACTTCATGTCACAGACTTGCTAACAAAGTTGATGCTGCTCTGTAAACTGAGGCATAAACACAACCCCTGTAGGGCAAGAAAAGATATTGGGCCACTAGGCTCCCCCATGAATCTGTCCCTGTGTGACAGAGGGGTCTAGTTTCTTTCCATGTCATAGAGATGTGAGTTACCTCCGGCTGCACAACAAATCACTTCCAAACTCCTCGACTGATCTCGGCACACACTTGCTGTCTCGCAGGCCCCATGAGGCAGGAATCCCACAAGCAGGGCCCTCAGCTACAGGAAATCACATTGTTCCCGGTGTTCACACAATGTATTCCTATTTCTTTTCCCAAATCTTCAAGACTGTTAGAGTTGCCATGTTTGCAGATAAAACAGCTCAGACTTGGAAAAGCCAAGTGAGCAGTAATTAAGCCTTGCCTGGAGGCTCTCAGTCCTCCTGTGTTTGAATCAGACGCCCAGAAGCTGGACGCCATAGCCCCAAGCCCCAAGGCCCAGAGCCAGAGTTTGGATGAAATCAGTGGCAGGTAAAATTACCTGTACAATAAGTTTACAATTCTATAAAGTAGGTACGGGGAAAATATTAGCAGCAATCCTAGAACAATCATTGTAGAGTACTGGAATTAAGTATGATTTTGGAAGGTTTTCTCAGAAGTTTCTTTAATATGATCATGTGTATATATACATATTTTTTTAAAGACACATTTTTATTCAGCATCTTGATCAGACTATTACATTTAGTAATCAACAACATGGGTACAAAAGAAAAATCTACATTAAAACCCTATGTTGGGGGCCAGCCCCGTGGCTGACTCGGGAGAGTGAAGCATTGGTAGCGCCAAGACCGCGGGTTTGGATCCTGTATAGGGATGGCCGGTGCGCTCACTGGCTGAGTGTGGTGCAGACCACACCATGCCAAGGGTTGTGATCCCCTTACCGGTCAAAAAAAAAAAACCACACCCTATGTTGGAATGCTTTACACTTCCCACTGAACAGAAACTAAAATAACCTGTTATACAGTTAGTCACAAATACAATCCTTGGGTTTTTTGCCCATACACATTAGTATTGTGTAAAGCATGTCTTCTTTGCAGCAGCTGGTCCCTGCCACCCCGTGCCCAGCTGAGTTCACACATCTAGTGTGACCTGTAGCTTCCCTGTCACTCTGGCTCTCCTATCCTGCTAAGCTTTGCTTCCTGGAAGTTAATTAAAACCTCCTGCCACTGCCATAGCTACAGCTGCTGCAGGAACTACCATAGCCACGCTGGTTTCATGGTTTGGCAAAGTACTGGCCTCCACCATCACAAAGGCAAGAGCTTCTGCCTCCAGAGTTTCCTCCTTTCACGGGTCCAACATTTGAAACTGATGGTTGTAATTGCCAAAATCACTGTACCGTCCACCACTTCCAAAATCGCTCCCATCACTACCAAATCCATTATAGCCACTCCCACTGCCACCAACTCCACCACCACCATGGCAGCCACCAAAGCTACCATGACCACTGAAGTTTCCTCCACCACCAAAGTTGTCATTCCCACCAAAACCACCTCCACAGCCACCACTAAGGTTTCTAGAACCACCTCGACCTCTTGGCTGGATGAAGCACCAGCCGTCTCCTGCTGGACAGGACTCTCTTTTCTCCACAGCTGAGGCCATTCACAGCGTGGTATTTCTGAATAACAGTCTTATCCATGGAGTCACGGTCGTCAAAGGTCACAGAAGCAAAGCCTATCTACTTGCCACTGCCTCAATCTGTCATGATTTCAATCACTTCAATTTTCCCACACTGTTCAAAGTCATCTCTCAAGTGACGTTCTTCAGTGTCCTCTCTAATGCCACCAACAAAGATCTTTCTCACAGTTAAGTGGGCACCTGATCTCTGAGAATCCTCTCTTGAGACAGCCCTCTGGTTCCACAACTCTTCCATCCACCTTGTGGGCCTTGTATTCACAGCCACATCCCCCGTGTCCACAGTGGCACAGGTGACAACCCAAAGCCCCCGGAGCGCTTGGCGTTTGGATCTCTCCGTAGCACACAGTCCGCGAGCGTTCCCCATTGCTCAGAATGGCTCCTGAGACACTCGTCAGTTGTTTCCAGGCTCAGCCCTCCCACGAAGGGCCTCCACGGCTGTGCGGGCTCTTGAGGAGACTCTGACGTAGACATGACGGGGGTGGAAGAGACTTTAACACCGCTTCCTCAGCAGCGTCCACAGACAGAAAGAGATATATATATATATATATATTTTGTATGTCTAGTTTTTGTATGTTTTTAAGTTGTAAAACATTTAGGCTGATGTTAGGCAAGTAGCAACTGCTCTGGCTTTGGGAAAGCTTTTCGGGAACTTTCTCTGAGGCGATGGGCCTGGCTGTATCTAGAGCCACCTGCCAGAGTGATATTAGGGACTGTTTCTCTCTCTCTCCACACACACATACACACATGCAACACACATAACAACAATATACATATATGTAGTTGTTGATGACTTTGTTTTCCCATAGTAAAAATCAAAATATCTTTTGCAAATACGGATTTGACTAAACTGTGAAGAAATGTTCACAAGAAGAATAACTTGGAAATCCAACAAAGCTGTAGATTTGAAACTTTTTAGCAGACAGCAAGGTCATTTCCAGAAAGGAGAGCAGTGATGGGATGAACACAGCTGGTCAATTCCACATGAAGATGTTTGGATTGGAAACAAGCAAAAAATGTTTTAAGGAAATTCGCTTTGGATTACACGTTCTTTTTCAGACATTTTATTTAAACTCAGCTGCAGCTTTGCTCTTAACATGAGAACTACAGTCCACTGTAAGCAAACAAAGGCCCACACACTGGCCTAAAAACAGGATTCTTCTTCAGTGAAGTTGCACCCTCGGCTCAGAGCTGCTCCGGAGAAGGGTGACTTTCCTTTCAGATGCTCTGGAGAGAAAAGACCCCAAACAGGCCATGCTGTGACTCACGCCCTGCTCAGCGGCCTGGCCCCAGCGCCAGCTCCTCCTCCTCGCCCGCCCCCGTCCCTCCCTCACTCCCTGGGCTGTACCTCAGGCCGGCAGAGCAGAACCTCCCTCTCTCTCCCGCTCTCTCTGTCTCTGTTGTCGGCGGCCCACCCTGACCCTGGCCCTCGTTTGCTGGTAGCACGCAGACAAGGCCGGCGACATGAGGATGGCCTACGCTCTGCTGGTCCTGCTGCTGCAGGTCTGCTGGGTGGCCACACAGGATGACGTGGTGGACTCGAAGGCTATCGCCTTCCAAGGTGAGTGGACTGGCCGGCCTGGCTCCACTCACTGCCTTTCGCTGCTGGGAGAGATGGCCAGGACTAGACGGGGCGGCTGTGGCGCCCCAGGAGTGGGGCGTTGGTGTGAGAGCTGCAGATGAGGGGGCCCTGCCAGGGAGGGGTGGTGCTTAAAATTCCCCAGCTCAGTTCCCTGTTCCAGGGTGGCTAAGCGTCTGGCTCTTCGCCAACAAGGCCTCAGGGCTCATGTTACCCTGAGTTTCCCCATTCAGAGGGGACGTTGGGCTGGGCCATTTGGGAGGGTCCCACCAGCAAGGAGGAGCTGGTGACCATCAGGCGGGCCTCAGCTTTCAGTTCTCCATGAACGCTGTCAGGCCGGGCCAAAAGCTGTTCTTTCCCTCAGTTAATCCCACTAGGCCCCTTGCCTGGCCCCGATGAAGAAGCAGGGTCGCTTGTGCCCTCACTCCCTTCCACGAAGGTCGGGCACCTGGCAATTTTAAACCCAACTTGAAAACTTAACGAGAAAACAGTCTTATCTGTCTCGTCTGGTTGCGGGAACCCTGCGCCCGGGAGGGTTGGTGCAAGGGGCCGCCCTCATTCCCAGCGAGGCGAGATGCTCAGGAACGCATCTGGGGTGTCTCATTTCCGCCCCATTCCTTTGCGGATGTCGGCGCGTCTGCTGCTGCTGATTTTCTTGACCAGAGCCTCGGGGGGCACTTGGGGCAGCTGGGCTGGTGGGGGAGGGTAGGGGCCGCCAGGAGAGGCTCATGTGGGTGAAAGTGGCCTCGGTGCCCACGAAGGCTCAGGGTGTGAGCTCTCAGGCCTCCTTCCTCCCATCTCTGGCCCAGACTGCCCCGTGGACCTGTTCTTTGTGCTGGACACCTCTGAGAGCGTGGCCCTGAGGCTGAAGCCCTACGGGGCCCTGGTGGACAAGGTCAAGGCCTTCACCAAGCGCTTCATCGACAACCTGAGAGACAGGTGGGATGGACGCACCCTGGTCTTCTCTCCTCCTGGGTGTCCGTGAGCCCCTTGGAGGTGGAGCGATGGGCCCAGGGCACTGGCAGGTGGAGCTTCCCTGAACTTCCCCATTTGAAGAAGGGCCATTGGCCCTGGCTGCCCAGAGGCCCTCCCTGTGGCCAGAACAGGGCTGAGTCTGGATGCAGCAGGCTTGTGGGCGGCACCTGGTCAGCCAGGAGGGCGGGGTGACAGTGCTGAGATGTGGGGCTCCCACCCCCAAATGCAGATGAGGAATCGTGGCTCCCCTGGGCAAACTGAGCTGGTTTAGGGAGTTGGCCCAGCCCTGCAGATCGGCCTGGTGCCTGGTGCCTGGAGCAGGGCCCTTGAGAACCAAATGGACCCAGCCAGCCCACACGGATGGTCAGAGCCTCTGCCCCCTTTGCCCACCTCTGCAGCCGCTGCAGCAGGCCTGTTCTGGGTTTGGGGGTGACAGCCTTCATTCACCCCTCACTCTCTGTCTCCTTCCTCCATCTGTGGGATCCACAGCCGGAGGCGAGCCCTGGGTGGCCGGCTTGGGGGAGGGGCATAGGGACCAAGGCCCCACTCCCAACTTGTGGAAAGGTCCGACCCACAGGTTGCTGGTGGAGGCACACCAGCTCCGCCAGTGAAGGCCCCCACCCCTAGCCCCACCCCAACCCTGCTGACCAGCTGACCAGGGCCCCTAGCTTCCTGCTCACCAGAAAGGGCCACAGAGACAGAGGGCGCCTGCCACACCAGAGCAGAGGTGGGAAGTGAGCTGCGGTAGCTGAGTGCCCCAGCTTCCCCTCAAGTGTCTTCAGCCCCTGTACTCAGGCTCCTTGTGCCTCAGTTTCCCCACCTGTGAAATGGGGTAGGGCCCTCCTGCTGTTACTGCTATTAGCATCACTGCAAGGTCTAGGTCCTCTGCTGAACAGGCAGGCGGGGCAGGACTGCCCCAGACCCCTGCAGAGCAAACCCCTGGGAGCCCCCAGGCCCAGGTGCACCACCACATAAAAGGCCACTCAGAGCCACACTGGGACCCCCACTGTCCCATTTAGAGCTGGCCTTCCTCCTGCCCCCACCATCACCCCACCCCACTATGGACCAAGGAGTCTGTCCCCCACCACTCCCAGGATCAAGGTGCACACAGCTCCTGCCTGAGGCCCCGGGGTCAGGGGCACCTGGTCACTCATGGGCTGAGCCTGGCCTCCCTGACCCCTCCCCCTACGCTCCTCCAGGTACTACCGGTGCGACCGCAACCTGGTGTGGAATGCAGGCGCGCTGCACTACAGCGACGAGGTGGAGATCATCCGCGGGCTCACCCGCATGCCGAGCGGCCAGGACGCACTCAAGTCCAGCGTGGACGCGGTCAAGTACTTTGGCAAGGGCACCTACACCGACTGTGCCATCAAGAAGGGGCTGGAGGAGCTGCTCGTGGGGTGAGTAGCCCCTCCGCCTTCCCATCCACACCTGCTCTGGGCTAGGGCTGGCCTTGGTCCCTACGCAACTCCTGCCACAGGCCTCCCTGTGTGTTTTGGGGGCTGCATGACCAACTTCATGGGGGAGTAAACTCTGGCCAGGCCCTGGGCTGCTCTTTGGTGAACCAAGTCTGAGATCCCCAAAGACCTGTCCTAGTGGGTCCATGCTCATGACCACTGCCCAGCCTGCCCCAAGGCTCCAGAGGGTCACTCACCACCTCCCCACCACCCTCATGGGCTGAGCCACTGTCTCCTCGAGCAATAATGGCACAGGGGGCAAGAGGAATCAAAATGCCCCCAGTCACTGCCCCCACTTTAGCCAAACAGAACTGACGTCTGCAGTTATAGAGACAGCGACAGAGAGATAGGGAGAGAGACAGAGACAAACACAGAGAGACAGAGACAAATAGAAACACAGAAAGAGACAGAGACAGAGAAGTTGGCTTTCCCTGCACAACATTAATAGCAAGCCGGTGCTGGTATCATTCAAACCAAAATCCTATGAAAATCCTATGTAAACAGATGGCTTTATTTCATTTTACTTTTTAAGTGGTTTGTCTGGACTGAGGGGTTTCTCCTCACAAGAGCTAGGTCTCGAGGACAGCATGGCCCCCCATGCCTGTGCCACTCTGAAGTGGTATGACAGCAGCAGGGTGCACTAAGGGCCAGGCGAGGTGGCATGAGGCTGCTCTTTCCACCCCCCAGCGCCCCCCACGCCCCAGGGCGGCCTTGGCCCAGGCTGCCCAATAAGGCCGGGGCTGGGGGAGAGGGCAGGAGACGTCCCATCTCCACAACCATCTTTCCCAGCTGCTGTTGGTCTTCCAGAAGCTCCTTCATGTCCAGCCAGGCCCCACCGTCCCATCTGCAGAGGGGCCATGGGCAGCTGTGTTATGAGACCCAGGCTGCTGGGTGTGGGGACACGTGGCCTATGAACTCCAGAGCACGGCCCCCACGTGGAGCTGTAGACAGATACAACCCTTCTTGCATACATGCACATCACTTACCCTGAAGTGTTTCCAGGCGACACGTGGGAAATGTCAGTATGTCCATCCTTCCCTCCCTTCTGACCCTTCTCCCTGAGAGGCCTTTGGCATCACGGGGTGGTCTGCGTTTGGGGCACTCTGTGGCCACCCTGTGACTTGCTTATCACATCCATTTCCCACATGAATCAGCGGTGCCCGAGCAGCCATCAGTTTCAGCACCTCTGGAGAGAACTGTGGGCAGCTCAGCCCGGCCGCAGCTCCCCGGTTCATTCCGCTTGGTGCACTTCTCAGGGGCTTTGGGGTCAGGTCACCTCAGGAGCTGAACGTACCTCTCCCCAGGAGTGGGTGCATTCTCTAAAGTAGTTTTTGACCCCACAAGACTTTATTTTCTATTTTGATATTCTTTTTTATAATCCCCATTTTGTAGCCACATCAACAAAGAGAGACGCTTGTCCCAGAGGGGCGCCGGGCCTCCCTCGGGGTTTCTAGCCCTACCCATCACCTTCCATCTCTGGGGGTCTCAGCGCTGCGGCCCCAAGGGAGGGATTCTGAGCTGCGGATCTCCCCGGGGTGGGCAGGAGTTGGGTCTCACGTGGTCTTCCCCTTCCAGGGGCTCCCACCTGAAGGAGAACAAGTACCTGGTCGTGGTGACCGACGGGCACCCCCTGGAGGGCTACAAGGAGCCCTGCGGAGGCCTGGAGGACGCAGTGAACGAGGCCAGGCACCTGGGAGTCAAAGTCTTCTCGGTGGCCATCACGCCAGACCACCTGGTAGGAGCCACCGCCCCACCCCCACAGACGCCCCCAAATGTGCAGGGACCCAGAGATGCCACCTGCAGCCCCACGGACGGGACAGCATCTTTCACTGCCTCCGCGCCCCTTGCCCTGGTGCACGCAGAGGGTGGGTTTCAAGGCCTCCCACCCGCCAGGACCCTGGTTTAGGCCAGGATGGGGGGGACTTCAGCAGCCACCCTGACCCCTCGTGCGGCTGACCCTCCCTGCTGAGCAGCCTGGCATCCCCGCGCCTGACTCACCCTCGCCCCACCCCGCCCACAGGAGCCACGTCTGAGCATCATCGCCACGGACCACACGTACCGACGCAACTTCACGGCAGCCGACTGGGGACAGAGCCGCGACGCCGAGGAGGCCATCAGCCAGACCATAGACACCATTGTGGACATGATCGTGAGCGCCCGCGGCCTGCGGGGGGTGGGGGGGGGGGTGCTGAGCAAGGAGCAATGTGACTTCTCCGTCTTGCTTTCCAGAAAAATAACGTGGAACAAGTGGTAAGAGCCCCACATCCCTGCCCCCACGCCCCTGTGTCCCCACGTCCCCATGTCCCCACCCATCTCGCTGTGTCCCCACCCACATCCCCGCACCCCCACCCATGTCCCTGCACCCCCGTATCCCCACGTTCCCCCAAGCAGCGAGTGTGTCCAGGGCACGTGTCTGTCCGGGGCGCATGCTGCTGCCAACTGTCTGACTGACCTGTCCCTGGCACCTCCCCCCAACAGTGCTGCTCCTTCGAGTGCCAGGTGAGTGTCACGCGCTGCCCCCCTGCACCCCACCGTGTCTGGCCTGCGCTGACTGCCCCCGTGTCTTGCAGCCTGCCAGAGGACCTCCAGGGCCCCGGGGCGACCCCGGCTACGAGGTGAGTGGCCGCACCTGCCCTGCACTCATGCTGGGAGCCTGCCGGTGGGGGTGGGGCGGGGACTGTGAACACCTGGGGTCTGAGGCCACGGGCGGCTCACGCAGGACAACTTTGAAAGTCAAGTCAGTCGCCAATATTTGAACTTGAGTGTTTATGAATGTCCAGATTTCTGGCTTCTAAAAATTGTCCCATTCGGTGGCCACCATCCGAATGAGGCCGCTCAGGCCCCCAAACCCCCAGCATGCTCCTGTGCTGGGTCCCCACGCGCCTGTGCCTGGGAGTGCAGCAGAGCTGAACAGGGCCAGAGAAGTGACTCCAGGGCCTTGGAGCTCCCAGACCCCAGGACAGGCCAAGCGTGACGGGCAAGGTGTCTTGAACTCACATGAACTCTGAAGACTAAGCAAAATATCTGTTTAAAAACTTTTTTTTTTAAATGAGGAAGTAGGGATTACCTTTCACCAGCTTTTTAGAAATAAACTGGAATGGTCCCCTGACTTTCATCTGTTCCATGTTCCAGGGAGAACGAGGAAAGCCGGGTCTCCCAGGAGAGAAGGGAGAAGCCGGAGACCCCGTGAGTGCCGGTGCCTGACTGTCGGGGGGGGGGGGGGGGCGCCGAGGAGCCCGAGGCTGGGGGAACGGGGCTGTGGCAACTTCTGGCACCAAGGTCACACACCCTGTCCCTCATGGGTGGGAGAGGGCTGGAGGGGCAGTGGCACAGCCATTCCTCCAACACATCCCACCCAGGCAGCACCCACCCCCCTCCACAGACCTCCAGACAGGTCCTACCTGTGCTCGGGGGAGACAGGTGGGCCAGCAAAGTCACAGGGCCAGTCTCCCCACAAACCTCCCCTCCCCCCAGCCCCCCCAGGTGCCCCTGACCTCCCCTCCCTGGAACTCCACTGTGGAGACCCTCTGGGGTTGGGGGAGCCCTCACAGCCCACTGTTCTCTCAGACGCTGTCGGGGTCTCTCCAGCTGACCAGGCCTGAGCGGAAGTGAGGGTGAGGTGGGCCGGGTGGGGCCTGCCCCCCATGGGTGTCTCACCATTCCTTCTCTGTATTCCAGGGAAGACCCGGGGACCTCGGACCCATCGGGTACCAGGGGATGAAGGTGGGTGTCCCTGCTCTCGTCCAGAGGTGGAGGGATTGCGGCCACCTGTGCACTTGGCGGCCTGTGCACGTGGCCATGTGTGTGCCTGGCCTAACCTGCCTCCTCCTCCTTCTTCCTCTGTTTGGCGTATAGGGAGAAAAAGGGGGCCGTGGGGAGAAGGTGAGTGTGCCCCGCTCCACAACGGGTCCCTCTGGGCGCAGGGCATCCCCGTGCCCAGACCACACCATTGCTGGGGAGGGGCTGGGCAGACCCTCCTCGCACCCTTGCTGACCTCCAGGAAGATGCGGCTGGTCCCGGGACTGGTCCGTGGAGCTTTGCTGCCATCTCAGAATGTGCCCAGCTGGGCTTGCAAGGGCTGGGGTCATGGTGCCTGTCCCTCTCTCCCCACAGTAGGGTGGGGTCCCACCAACGGTTACCAGAGGCACTCAGAACTCAGCAGCAGAGGGCGCCCTCTCCGTCTGGGGGCAACCTTGCGCTCACGGGGCAGCCCCTGCTGTTGCGTGCACCAGCCTCACCCCCAATCTACTGGCCAGAACGGATGGGGGGCCACTCTTGGGCCCAGGTGGGGAATAGACTCCCCTCACCCTCCATTTCTGTCTTCACAGGGCTCCAGGGGACCCAAGGGCTACAAGGTGAGTGTGGGCGGCAGGGACGGGAGTGTTCTGCCCAGTGGCCCTGCTGGCCGACTCTCCCCGACCCTTCTTTTCGTCCCTGTCTCGCAGGGCGAGAAGGGCAGGCGTGGCATCGACGGAGTGGACGGCATGAAGGTAACCCCGCTGGGTGGACATGTGGTCCAGAATGTGTGAACGGCGAAGCTAGGGCTGCTCTGGGGGTGGGCAGTGGGGGTCTCATGGTGGGCACTCCCAGGTGACTCGGGGGTGTTGAGTCAGGAGAAGTTTCCTGCAGCTATTTCCTACAAAGCCCCAGGTCCCAGTGGACCCTGAGCCACCCAGTTCAGCTCAGAGTGTCTGCCAGGGTGTGGCTTCCCTGGGAGGGGGATGGATGAGCCAGAACCACAGGGTTTGGCAGCTGAGCAGCCTCAGTTTACCCACTCGGCCATTGACAATGTCATTTTCTTCCTCCTTCCAGGGGGAGACGGGATACCCAGGCCTGCCAGGCTGCAAGGGCTCACCTGGATTCGATGTAAGTCACTTTCTATCACCGTTAAGTTCTCAGGAGTGAAACTGGGCCCAACAGGCTGTTCCAAGTGCAGACTTATGTTTGATTCCATCTCTGCATGGCCCACAGCTCTGTGTTTAAGGCCTGTGGGTGATGACCATTGCTAGTTGTTACAGTGTCTTCTCACCAGGGTATCCAAGGACCCCCGGGCCCCAAAGGAGATGCTGGTGCCTTTGGACTCAAAGGAGAAAAGGTTAGTGGCTCGTGGCCCCTGGGGCTCAGGGCTGGTGGATTTGTCATCCACTAATCACTAAATCCCAACCCGCACTCTGAGGGACAGGCCCGGGTCTGAGCCCAGGAGTGGCCATGGTGATGAGACAGGCAGAGGCCTCGGGTAGACCACACAGCTGCCAGGCTGGCACATGACCAGGGCAGCTCTCCCTATGCCCCACGCCCCCACATGTTTTCTGTCTCTACCACGTCTGCCCCCGGCAGCTCACAGCCCAGCGCTTTCACCCAGAGCCTCTCTGTTCACGTGGAATTCAGGATTTCAGAATAAACACAGTGGTGCTGACGGCTGCAAGTAGGCAGGAAGGTTAAGCAGGAGAAATACTCTTTCAAGTGTCTGATTTAAAGCCGAGTTTTCTGTTGCTGGTATTTTCTCCGGGTTTCTTCTGGAAAGCAGAAGTGTCAGGGAGTGTCAGGAGGCTGCTGCCTGCCCCAGGTGTTCCAAAGAAGATTTCCTGGAATGGAACAGATGGCTCCGGAATCTCACCCCTGAGTGTGCAGACCCCTCAGCCCCGAGGTTCGGGCTTGCCAGTTCGCCAGCCTGGCAAAGCTGCACCTTTGCTGACAGAGACCACTTTGCCCCTCTTAGTTCGGGTGCTGTCTGGCTGGAACTGGAGGGTAGCGAGGTTAACGTGTGCAAGGCGGTGTTCGTGCCGTTGGGGTTGGCTTGAGGAGGTCCAGGGAGGTCAGAGAGCACGGCCTGAAGTTAGGGTGAGGAGGGCTGGCATGGGGTCACCCTGGCACGAGCGTCTGTGACCCTCTTATTTTCCCCCAGGGTGAACCTGGAGCTAACGGGGAGGCCGGGAGGCCAGGGAGCACGGGGCCGCCTGGCGATGAGGTGAGAGAGCCCCCCATGGAAGCTGAGGTGTGGGGCCCAGGCCCTGCGTGGGGTCACCAACATGGGCAAACAATTCCACCCCTCTTCTCTGCCAGGGTGAGCCAGGAGAGCCTGGTCCTCCAGGAGAGAAAGGAGAGGCCGGGGACGAGGTGAGTGCTCCCATGGGCCTCTGCTCCTAGTTCCTGAGGCCAGTCCCAGTCGCAGGGTTCACGCATAAACTGACACTGTGTTTGTTCCTCCTAATCCCAGGGGGATGCGGGACCAGACGGCGCCCCTGGAGAGAGGGTGAGTTGGTGGCCAGGTGGAGCTCACCATGTGGCCACAGACATGGCCCATGCGGCCCAGTCTGGTCCTCCCAGCACTGGCCGGCCCCCAGCGCTCCCACCTAAGCGGAGTGGTTTCTTCACCTGCGTGTCCAAACCGCCTGCTCCCATGTTTCGTCCTGTGTACCATGCACTGGTTGCTGCGTTCTTCCCAGGGTCTCTGACTGGGGTCTCTGGGAGTCCTGCTGGGGGAGGCTCGGCGCACAGCAGCTCACCCCTCCCCTCCTCTCTACTCAGGGTGGCCCTGGAGAGAGAGGACCCCGGGGGACCCCTGGTGTGCGGGGGCCAAGAGGAGACCCGGTGAGTCATGGTTTGGCCCATCCCTGGGGAGGGTGGCAGACACTGAGAGGTGACGCAGCTGTCAGATCACAGGACTCAGGCCACCCAGTCCCTTTGGCTCCTAGATTGCAGCCGACCCATTCCCTCACCTTCTGTTTTCCCAAACCAAGACGCTTCCCTACGGCCCAGGCCGCCCACCACTCCTCCCTACAGGGGCCGGGGAGCCTCCAAGGGAGCTGGAGATGGGCGGAGGCGACCAGCCCCGCGTGGGGAGAGCAGCCACCTGCAGACGTGACTGCTAGCCTCACAGCGTGGGTTCCCTCTGGACCCGCCCTGGTGACCCGGGCCTGGGTGAACGCACTTTCTGTAGGAGGGTGAGCACCACCTTGACAGCAGCCACGCCTTCCCATGCGGTCGTTTATCAGATCTACCTAACCAGTCCCCTCACATCACATGTTTGGGCCTTTCCGAGTATCTGCAAGTCTCCCAAGTCCCTCCATAGCATTTTTGCAGACAGAGCTTGGGTTCTTCTTTGGAAAGATTTTCCAAAGAATAAGGATGTCGGGTCAGAAGCCCGACTGAGAGGACAGACGGCAGGGTGGTTGGGGGCAGTCCTCACTGCAGACACGTGGCTGCTGCTCCTGTAGGGCAGTCGCTGAGCCGGTGTCTGCAGCCCAGCCTCACCATCCTCAGCAGAGTCAGACTCTCTCCAGCCCCAGGACTCACTGGGGAAGTTTCTCTGGATCCAGGGGTGGGCAGGCAGACAGACTCCGTGTCTGGTCACCCCACCCCACTCTGGGGCTGCCCCGGCCCAGCACAGGCTGTGGGGGGAGTGAGAAAAAGCCTCAGAGGTGGTGCCCCCCATCTACTTGCTGCAGACAGGGGCACCCCTATCTCGTCCCCGAGAGCAGGACACCCAGGTCACCCTCACTATGACCTCGGTGTGGAGAGTGGCTGGCTTTCTCATGGTGGCCTTCGGAAAAAATAGCCTAGCACCCGATGGCTATGACCTGGCTACCTCCACACTCATGGGCTTGCTTTTCCCCAGGGCGAATCTGGACCCCAAGGTGACCAGGGAAGAGAAGGCCCCGTCGGTGTCCCCGGAGACCCGGTAGGAAGCCGGGCTGTCTTGGGGGTGGGGGGTCATGTCCACAGCTCAGCATATCGGCCAATTTGGATCTCAGAGGCAGAAACGCTCCCAGCAGCTCACCCATTGGGGGGGTCTCCATTTCCAGCCTTGTGCACCTCACAGGGGTGCGTGTCCCCATAGGCCAAGGGATGTCCCTGGTGGATGCCCTGCAGGCAGCCAGGTGGCAGCCTGGGCCAGGTGTGGACTGGTAAGGGTGCAGCCCATCTCTGGTGGCCCTTGATGCTCAGCCACCTGGGACACAGAAATGAGTGAGCAGACCCCTTGCTGTCCCCAGACATCTGACCCTCATCTGAGTGGGTGGGGGTGCCCTGGCCTGGAGAAGGGCAGTGGAGGGCAGAAGGAGCAGATGGGGGTTGGGGACAGGGAATACAAGGGGTGCCCAGAGGAGGACTATGTGGGCCCCCAGCCTGCAGGGGGGACCCCACATTGGAGAGGAGTATTGGAGCCCCTGGGATACACTGGGGGGCGGGCTTGGTTGGCACTTGTGGGTCTGGGTTCAGAACCCACTGTCCATCTGTGGCTCTAGGCAGCTTTGGGAGTGTGAGTGTATGGAAGTTTCTACAATTTTAAGGTGCAGGTGAGACCATGCTGGGGGAGGGGAGGAGAGTAGGCCTGATAGAGGGGGGGCTGCAGCCTGGGCCAGTGGGCTGGGTAGGAGGAGTTGGGGTCACATCCCTGACTCCATGGGAGGGGGCGCAGGAGGCCAGACCCGCAGGGGGAGGGACCAGCCCCTGCCTGAGGGGGAGCTGCCCCCACCTGTATCCTCAGTGCATCTTCACCCTGTGGCCCTGGCCTGGCCCCAGCATGGAGGTCTGTGTGTGGGAGGAGGGGTGGGTGGGTGGGTGAGCATGAAGGAAGAACGCTGAGCCTACCTGAGGGGCTCCTGGAGGCATCAGCACTATGCAGCGTCACTCACAGACCCGTGCGCAGGGCCCGGGTATGAGCCTGGCGGGGGCGACTTCCTGAAGGTGTGCGGCATGCTGCTGGCTGGTCCTACCCAGCACTCCGTGGCCAGACCAGGCCACTGTGAAAAGGGCTCACCTCTGAGGGCCGGGGAGCTGTGGGCACCAGGGCAGGTGGGGTCCAGGGTGGCCAGGGAGCCTGGGCAGGCGAGGCCAGGGCTCTGTAGGCTTGGCATGTGGCTTCCAGTTTTTTGGTGGCTTTTATTTTGGGGAGAAATTTGGAATTGGAGTAAAATAGTTTTAAAAAGAGAGAGGGTAGTATCTGTAACAGGGCAGGGATGTTTTCCAAACTCTGCTGGTGCCGGAGAAATGCTCCCTGCATCCCTTCCAGGGTGAGGGTGGAGAGGGACGATCTGTTTCTGGGGTAAACATGGACCTGTTTTGAGACTGCAGGGCCCTGCTCAAGGGGAAACTTTTCTCACACATGATTTCAAGTTAAATTCTAGTGCAGCCATTTCCAGGGGCCAGTGGCCACGGTGAGTGGAGGCGGCATCAGGGCTGTCCAGCAGGGACAGGCTTGTGACTGCCCGGTGCTCCTGCTTCCTGGCAGTGATGGGAAGATAACGTCTCTCTAGTAAAACCAGGCTTAGGCGCGTTTGGGGCTCGCAGGCAGAAGACTCATGAACCTAGAGCCATGCCCTGTTTTTGCATGTTTCAAATAAGAGAAATACATATGGTTAAAATCAGTTGGTAGCTCTAACAGGAGAAAGCCCCCCCCCCACTCCCCAGGTATCAATTTTTAGTTTCTTCTAGAATCCTTTTAGAAAGGTGCATGAGAGAGCGTCAGCGTACGCCTGTGGTTCGCACAGGCTGTGCTGCGCCCGGATGCTCTGCTCAGCTGAACTACCGTGGGGATGGTCCGTGGTGGTGCTCGCAGACCCAGGCCACTCTTCAATGTCCTGGCGTACCCCGTGCGACCTTGCTCAGCATGCACATCCAGTCCCTGTTAACACTCATGCAACTGTCTCCAGCATTTTGTTTTACAAAAGATACTGTAATAAATATCAGTGTCTGTCTGCCTGTCAGCTTGTATCTGCCCATCATCTGTCTGTCCAGCCACCCATGTGCCTTCCCACCTCCCATTCATTCATCCGTCCATTGTCTGTGTGTCTGTCCATCCATCCTCCCACCTATACATCATCCATATATACATCCACCCCACCACCCACCCATCCATCATCTATCTGTCTATCATCCATCCATCCATCCATCCGTCTAGAAATACATCCAAGGTTGTACCTGGAAGATAAATTCTTAGCAGCAGAATTTCTTGGACAAATGGCACTTATATGTGCATGTGTGTATTTTGATGTTTGCCAAATAATTCTACAAAAAATTAGTCCTAATTTTCATTCCCCCCAAGAGTATAAAATAGAGACAGTACCCACACCTTCACCAAAATGAGATAGTATTGAACTTCAAGTATGTTTTGCTCCTCGGGTGAGAACAGTGCCTGTCTCCGTCCACGTGGCCAGTGTGCAGAGCCATGGGTAAAGTGTGCGACACTGCACAGGGCGTGGGGCGCTCGGTGCAGGAGCTGGACAGCCAGAGGGAGATGCTGGGTAGTCAGGGTGGGGACAGCAGGACACCAGAGACCTTCTGCCAGCCCGGCAGAGGTTAACGGAGCAAGCTGATTAATAGGTGGTTGTAAATGTCTGTGAGAAGGGCCAGCCAGGAAAGGTCTTGCCAGGATGTGCCCAGTGGACAAGGCTCTGACCCAGGGTCATGGTTGGTGGGGACAGAGGGGCCCGTAGCCAGGCTGGCCCTGTGACTGAGGCGGGCTTACTTTCCTTCCTTGGGCTTGGCTAGGGATGTTGAAGTGCTCAGGGGACGGAGACCCTGGCCCCAGAAAGGCAGGCAGTTCACCTGGGGGGTGGTCCACGGAGCCGGCCAGCAAGGGTGGGATCTGGGGCCAGGAGGGCTGGCATGATGGGAGTGAAGTTTCAGGGGCCAGCTCTGGAAACCTTGGCCCCACACAGGGGTCCAGGAGTCTCAGGAAGCAGGGTAGAAGCCCAAGGCTGCCCAGCAAGCAACTGTGGGTGTGTGGTGGGGGCAGGCCCCAGTTGCAGGCCAGGCTCGGCCCACAGGAGATTCTGGAGTGGCTGCCCTGGGGTCCCAGGGGCCACCAAGCCAGGCATAGCCCAGAGAGTGGGGCAGGAGCCCAACAAGGGAGCCAGGCAGACGGGTCCTGCCTCTCAGTAGCAGGGCCCCAGCTGAGTCTGGGGTCAGGTGACAGACATGGCTGTGAGTGAGGAGAGGGCTGAGGACTCTCCCGAGTGGGGCCCCTGCTTGTGTGGGTCAGGGCAGCCATGGTGGCTTCAGTGGGAGACCCCACTGCAAGGTCATTGTGACCACTGGTTGGACCCAGGGGTTCCACATGGCCCGGGCCTCCCTGGGGCCAGTGGGACAGGAGAGAGTCACTTACTGACCCTGGCCTGGGGCCACTCTGGTGGGAAAAGGAGGGGCAGGTGGTCTGCAACATGGAGACCTGGAGAGACCCCAGCCAGGGAGCCAGCCTGACCACACCTGGCATCAGCCCCATGGCCCCAGGCACAGACGGGCCCAGCCAGGTGCACCCTGAAATCACCTGGAGAGGTCCCAACAGCTGTGCCCAGGATGAGACCCCAGGGTGGGGCCTGGGTCCACGCTGTGTTGACGAAACCAGGGCCAGAGTCTGGGGGCCTGATGCCTGTGGGGGAGGATGGAGCTCTGGCCAGGGGCTGGGGCCTGGGGGAGTGAGCCTGGGCTCAGTGGTGCGCATCCCTCTCTTTGCAGGGCGAGGCTGGCCCCATCGGACCAAAAGGATACCGAGGTGACGAAGGTCCCCCAGGGCTCGAGGTGAGCACCTCCCCCACCCACTCCCCTGCCTGGTTCCCCAGGGGCATTGTGCCGAGCTCACTGCTTGGTCACTTCTCCCTCTCTGTAGGGTCTCAGAGGAGCCCCAGGACCCGCCGGACCCCCTGGAGACCCGGGACTGATGGGTGAAAGGGTAAGCATCCAAGGGCCCAGCCTGGGAGGTGACGCTGGGAAGCCACGGCCCCAAGCCCCAAGCCCCAAGCCATCTTTGTGGGAGGAGTTTGTCTATGGGGGTCTGGACAGGGATAGTACTATTCAGTGTCACCAGGGATCCTCCTACTCTGAGTCCAGGTCCAGGAGAGGGACCACAGGACCAGCGGGGTGATCCTGGGTGGGGACAGAGGCACCCTCGGGTGCAGCTCCCCATGCCTATGCTGTCCGGGGGCCTCCCTGGGCCTGGGCGACTCCGCAGTGACAGCCACTCTGCTCGGCTCCCCCAGGGTGAAGACGGTCCCCCTGGAAATGGCACCGAGGGCTTCCCCGGCTTCCCTGTAAGTGCCCCAGAGGCCCTCCCCCAGTGCCCGCCCCAAGCTGTCTGCGATACCACCTTTGGCCAGCTTGGCACTCCAGGGTGGGCGGGGTTGGACCCAGGCTGGGAATTTGATGACTGGATTCTGCCGGCCTGGGCCCGTCCACCTGCACTTCTCTGACGGGCCCCTCTGGGATCAGAAGCTGGTGTGACTGTCCTGCCTTCCACACACAGGGGTATCCAGGCAACAGGGGCCCTGCCGGGATAAATGTGAGTATGCGCCCCGCCACTCTCTGTCCAGCTACAGGTGTGCACACACGTTCATTCACGCACATGCACACAAGCACATGCATACACCTGTGAACACACACTCACATGCTCACACGCATGTGCAAACAATGCACACTGCGTTCACATGCACACACACACGAGCACACGCACATGTGCATGCACACGCACACACCTGTGAACACACACCCATGCATCCTCGGGCCACACCTCTGTCTGTGGCTCATCCTTGGCACTGGCAGCTCTAGTGGAAGCTCGTGGGTGCCGCCCAGCCCGGGTGCGCATGGTGACTGAGGGCCTCTCTGGCACACAAGCGCAGGCCCAGCCTCAGAGACCACACCCAAGTCTCCCCCAAGCCTCTGGGTGCCGTCAGCCAGCTACAGGCCTCAGTTTCCTCCCCCAGGAAGCGCATGCAGTGGAGTGGGAGGTGCACAAGAGTGCCTCCTTTATCTCTGTTTTCTTTTTAAAACTCCTGCTTCTTGAAAGTAAAACCCCTGATGACCCACTGACCTGCATGCTCTCCTGTCACTGCAGGGCACAAAAGGCTACCCCGGCCTGAAGGGGGACGAGGGCGAAGCTGGGGACCCTGGAGAGGACGTAAGTGGGGGTGGTGGGGCCAGCCTCGAGAGCCTGTGACCCTGAGCCTGGGGTCTGCCTCACTGGAGGGACACATGCTGCAGACAGGCCAGCAGCAACAGGTGCGTGTTCCTTCCAGAACAATGATCTCTCACCCCGCGGAGCCAAAGGAGCCAAGGGGTACCGGGGCCCTGAAGGTCCCCAGGTGGGTCAGTGTGGCCACCAGGCCGACGGGGCAGGGGCAGAGCAGTGGCCATGCCTGGGACCCTGACAGAGAAGGAGAGGGGACAGGAATTTGGGGAGCAAGCTGCTGGGGAAGGCTTGGGGAGGGTTGGGGTGTCCAGAGGTGGGGTCGGAGGGACTGATGCAATGGTGGGGGTCACTGGGGACAGGCCACAGAGTGGGAGGGACTGATCACCAGGGTGAGGGGTGGTAGGTCCTGGGGCAGGTGCCTGCATGGAGTCCTGGGCCCCTGGCCTGGAGTCCTGCCCTTTGAGGCAGTGCTAGACCCATATGGGACTTTCTCTGTCCTGGAGGTGTCGTGGGGAGCGGGCAGGCGGCAGTCCCAGCCAGAGCTCCCATGTCTTGGACAGTCACCTCAGATCAGAGGCAGCTACAGGGTGTCCCCAGCCCCAGTATGCAGAGGCCTTGGCTACCCTGGTGTTCTGGGGACCCCTCCTCGGGCAGGGAGAGGGCAGGGCCTGCTGCCGGGGCTGGGAGTGGGTTCGCAGGGTGCCGTGGGAGCTGGAGATGGGGCTCCCCTTGGCCATGTGGGTCAGGAAGCCACAGCAGGCCCCTCCCTCAGATCCCCACCTTGTGTTCCTCCGACAGGGACCCCCAGGACACACAGGGCCACCTGGGCCGGACGTAAGTGGGGTGTCTGTGAGCGTCCTCTGGGGGCTGACCACTGGTCCTGTGGGGGGGCCCTCTGTGGAAAACCAGTAAACACTGTACAGAGGGGGGACAGCCGTGGGAGCACATGGGGGCCCTGCGGGCAGGGGTCTGACAGGCGGAGCCAGGCGCTCCCTGAGAGGTGAGAAGCCCCTGTCCAAGCCCAGCCCCGCTGTGGCCCCAGGGGAGGGCGGGCAGGAGGGCCAGAGCTGCTGGAGCATCAGTGCCCGTGTGTCCCCCTCCTCAGGAATGTGAGATATTGGACATCATCATGAAAATGTGCTGTGAGTACTGTGGGTCTTAGCATGACCATCTTAATAAGAAAGAGCGTGTCCCCGGCCCCAGGCAGGGAGGATCTCTAAGCTGCAAGTGCAGGGCTGGAGGAGCAGGCACCGGGCGCAGCCTGTGGCTCTCAAGGGCTCAGCCAGCAGACAAGGGACCGCGTGTCTTTTCTCCCACGGGGTCGGCAGCCAGGACCCGGCCTCAGCCGTGCAAGCCGGCATGTGCCTCACCCAAGGGAAAGGCCCAGGGTGGGAACACGGGGCACAGGCTGACGGCTGACCAAGGGGCAGAGCAGCCCACAGGGAGGGCAGCCTGGGAGGCCGGGGAGGCTGGTGAGAGTTTGTGTCTTCCTGATTTTATGTGTGATTTATTTCCTCTTCCTCCTCATTTCCACAGCTTGCTGTGGTAAGTACCACTTTTAACTCGTTTTCTGCGTATTTTTAATTTTTAAGTAAAACAACTCCCATGGGCGGGTGGGATTACACCCCCATCTCAGCCACGCTGCAAGGCAGAGGCTGGCAGTCACCCACCTGCTTGCCCACCAGCGCCCTAACAGACCTGCCTGAGCCACATGGGCCTGTTGCCGGGCCTCCCCCTGCTGTCCTCTGTCCTCAGTAACTAACCAGTGACAGACAGGGGGTGGGCAGAAACCAGCCCCTGGGACCTGCTCTGTCCACTCTTCCACATGGGCCCAGAGGTCTGGGGTCGAGTGGAGGTCAGGAAGCAGCCGACGCCCGGCCTGGCCCAGTGAGGCCAGCCCTGACAAGTCCCCCATGGAGGAGCTATGGGAGGGGGTCTTGAGCTGAGCCAGGTGGGATTCCCCTTGCTGGGTGTGGCACAGTGGAGTAGGGTCCAGGGCAGGAGGGTGGTGCTGTGCTCTGGGTAGGGTCTCAGGAGGCCCGAGGCTAACCCGCCCCACCTGTAGAGTGCAAGTGTGGCCCGATCGACATCCTCTTCGTGCTGGATAGCTCTGAGAGCATCGGCCTGCAGAACTTTGAGATCGCCAAGGACTTCATCATCAAGGTCATTGACCGGCTGAGCAAAGACGAGCTGGTCAAGGTGAGGCAGCCCCCGTCTGCCCTGCCCTGTGCACTGTGGGCTGTGCGCCCTGGTCAGACCTCAGCCTTCTCTGCAGCCGCTCCACACAGCCCCAGCTGGGCCCTCATGGGTCCCTGCTCCTGGCAGGACCCTGAGCATGCCCTGGCTGGTCCAGGACCCCCGGCTCCACCCCAAGGCTCACCCTTCACAGGTGCCACAGACACAGAGCAGCTCCCCCTCATGCTGAGGACATGGGCTGGAGCCCAGCAGGCCTGAGTCCTGCAGGTGGTTCTGAGCATTTACCCTCATGGACAGAACTGGGGAGAGCTATGTGTCAGGAGTTGCTTATCGTAGACCCAGGGTCCAGGGGGCTGTGAGGAGTCCGGGCAATGCAGCCATCGACCCCTTGAGGAGCCATGTGTGCCGGGGCCTCCAGGACACCATGCCCGGCCTGACCATGCATCTGCCCGCCCTGCAGTTCGAGCCTGGGCAGTCCCACGCGGGTGTGGTCCAGTACAGTCACAACCAGATGCAGGAGCACGTGGACCTGAGGAACCCCAACATCAGGAACGCCCAGGAGCTCAAGGAGTGAGTGCACCGCACATGCCCACCCACATCCTGGACCCTGCGTAGGCTGTGCCTTGACTTCTGACCCCAGATGGGCTCGGCCCTGGCCCCATCCCTGACCACCCTCTCACGCAGAGCCATCAAGAAGCTGCAGTGGATGGCAGGGGGCACATTCACGGGCGAGGCCCTGCAGTACACACGGGACCGGCTGCTGCCACCCACCCAGAATGACCGCATCGCCCTGGTCATCACTGATGGGCGCTCAGACACCCAGAGGGACACCACCCCCCTCAGCGTGCTCTGTGGCCCCGACATCCAGGTGGGGTGGCCACATACACACACCTGCCCCCGGGCCACCCTGGAAACGTGGGAGGGCTTTCCCCCCTGAGAGGGGAGGAGGGCCCTGAGGCCGATGCTGATCCTGTCCCCTCAGGTGGTCTCCGTGGGCATCAAGGACGTGTTTGGCTTTGTCGCTGGCTCTGACCAGCTCAACGTCATTTCTTGCCAAGGCCTGTCACCTCAAGGCCGGCCAGGCATCTCACTGGTCAAGGAGAACTACGCGGAGCTGCTGGACGACAACTTCCTGAAGAATATCACGGCCCAGATCTGCATAGGTGGGCACGCGGGCGGTTGGCCCAGCTTCACTTATCTGTGCCAGGATCTGGCCTCACAGCCACACTCAGCCCACTGTGTCCTCGGTGCCCTGGAACTGGCCTCCCCTCCCCAGAAGCTGCCTCACGCTCTCAGCTAGAGGGATGTTGTAGCCTCAGCCTGGCCTCCCACGGCCCTGTCACCCCCAAGCAGCCCAGCCTCCACACAGGCCTGCCCTGGCACTGATCCCCTCCCGGCGTATGGCCCGCAGTGTCCTCGCCCTGTGACCTGCAGCCTGTGCTCACCTGAGCTCACCTGCTTGGAGCCAGGGCGGTGCACCTGCATGCCTGCATGGTCAGTTCCTCAGAATCTAGGACTCGCTGAGGATGCCCACCTCAGACACCCCCTGCATACCCCAACTCGACTGCACCCAGCCGTCAGACCCGACTACCCCATGCAGGCAGCCGGTCGACAGCCAGAGAGAGCTGCTCAGGGCAGACTCGGGCCCTCCCCGCCTATGGGCACGTGGTCAGCAGCATGGCATGGGGTGTCTGACTGGCAAGCCATCCTTGCTTCCCTCTGAGCCTCAGTTTCCCCACTCTCAGAATTGGACCAAGGCTCTGCCCTGCCCCACTGGGTTGGTGGGAGGACCAGAACATAGTATCTGGAAATATCACCTAGAAAGGTCCACTTTGAGTACAGGGACCCACCCTTCCTGGTGAGACAGAGTGGGCCAAGTAGGGGGCTAGTGAGGCCAGAGGCAGATCTCCCAGGAAAGCCTCCTGCCAGGTGCTGAGGGTCACCTGTGCCTGTGGTCATCGAGGTGCCCTAGCGTCCTCTTGTTGTGGGGCTACAGGTGGGACAGCGGTCGGTCCACGCAACCGCTGGGTTCATGCTGCGTGGGGTTTTCTCTTTCACAGATAAGAAGTGTCCAGATTACACCTGCCCAAGTGAGTACCTGGGTAGCTGGGTCACCTGGAGGGGGTGCTTATGGTGGGGGGGCACCTGGTGAGGAGGGGGTCCTGGAAGAGGGTCTGGGGATCACCAGAGGGTGCATTGGGTTGCTCAGGGGCTAGCCGGGCCCCACTGGCGCCGTCCCAGGCCTGGGGCTGCACCTGCTCTCTCTGGCCCGCCCATGGCAGCCGCATCTCAGGGGCCACGTGCTAATACCCACCCCCCTGGCTGCAGTCACCTTCTCCTTCCCGGCTGACATCACCATCCTGCTGGACGGCTCAGCCAGCGTGGGCAGCCACAACTTCGACACCACCAAGCGCTTCGCCAAGCGCCTGGCCGAGCGCTTCCTGGCGGCGGGCGCGTCGGCCGGGTCCCCCGAGGTGCGAGTGGCGGTGGTGCAGTACAGCGGCCCGGGCCAGCAGAGGCCGGCGCGCTCAGGTCTGCAGTTCCTGCAGAACTACACGGTGCTGGCTGGCGCCGTGGACGCCATGAGCTTCTTCAACGATGCCACCGATGTCACGGATGCCCTGGGCTTCGTGACCCGTTTCTACCGTGAGGCCTCGCCGGGTGCCGCCAGGAAGAGGGTCCTGCTCTTCTCGGATGGCAACTCTCAGGGCGCCACAGCGGCCGCGCTCGAGAAGGCAGTGCAGGAGGCACAGCAGGCGGGTATTGAGATCTTCGTGGTGGTGGTGGGCAGCCAGGTGAACGAGCCGCACATCCGCGTGCTGGTCACCGGCAAGGCGGCCGAGTACGACGCAGCCTACGGCGAGCGCCACCTGTTCCGCGTGCCCAGTTATGAGGCCCTGCTGCGGGGCGTCTTCTACCAGACCGTGTCCAGGAAGGTGGCACTGAGCTAGCCTGGCCACCCACCCCTGCCCCATCGTGGAGAGAGGAAGTAAAATGTGACATGAATTTTCTGGATCAATCCCCTCTGCTAGTTTTTTTTTAAAGGAAAGCTTGAAAAGCCGCCATGACACACCGTGAGCCCTGCAGTAGGTCCTCTGAGGCTTGCCCCACACCGGGCATCTGCGGCTTCCAGGCTGTCTGCCTTCCTCCCCCGCAGGCCTGAACCCCGTGCTCCTTGTGGGCAGCTGGCCAGGCTGAGCCAGGGAGGCCCAAGCTCTGTCTCCTTTTCCTTCCTGGGCCTCAGTGGCACCCGGCCACTGACCCCACAGTCCCTATAGCATGCTTTCTCTCACTAATCCTACAGAATTCTTCATCTAACATTTCAGTTTCTTGTGAGATGTTGGGCTATGTTTGATTTTTGGAAAACCAAGGTCGAGAATATTTTTCAATGTGAATCTGGATGAGCTGACCCCTCCTTACAAGGTTCTCCTTAGGAACCGACCCCAGACCTTGGCTCCCGTGGCCCTTGGGGCGTCCAGCTCAGGGTGAGCAGAAACTCGGCCGTGCTCACATGCATTCTCTAACCAACATCTCCAGAGAACAGTACAATGGAGATTGACCTCGTGCTCTTCACACTCCAAGAAAAAAGGTGCTATCCCTGTCGAGACCTGGACTGCACTGGACACTGAGTCATCTGGTGGCCCAAAGTGATATTTTATCAAAAACAATCCAAAGCTCTTTTTCCTCAAAATAGTGGTTTGTTCTACTTACTATTGAAGATCCTCTTCCCATGTTAGTTTCATTTGTACTCTTCCCTGGGTTTTTTCTCAACCATGTCCCCATCAAGACATTTTCAAATAAAGGTTTTCACTCTTCTCTGGGATTGTCTTTTGCTAAGATCCCTGCCGTGTTTGCACGTCACACAATGGGAGGAGGATGCAGAGACTGTTGGGAAGAGGAGCTGTCCTTGCCGGTGTTGGCCATGGGCACTGCTCACCTGGCACATGGAGACCACACCACACCCATGGATGGGAACGGAGCTGGGGGCCCTGATACCCTGGGCTGTAGTATCAGGAGCAAGTTAGTTCTTGGTCTGGGGCTGGCCTGATCCAGCAAGATTACACCCAAAAAGACCTGCATTGGGCCCTGCATCTTGATACCAAAAAATGCCCCTGGAACAATGCCCCTGGGGTTCCACAACGGGAGACAGGATCCTGCAGGACCCCACGGGAAGATGCCCTGAGAGTCTCCGTGGTCGATTTGGAGCAAGGCAGCTATGAGACGCAGCAGGCTGTCAAGGCCAAGCGCCCATCCCATTGTGGGAAGCCGGCCTCTGGCCTCGGGAAGGGTTTGCATGGGAGGGTGCAGGCTCAAGGGGCTTCCCCATGAGCCTTTCCAGAGGAAGAAATTCACAGCCATTAGAATCCCGGAATCCCGAGGGCTCAGGTTTCCCCCTCACAGGGCTGTTATGGGAGAAGAGAAGACGTAGGGTTGGGTAGAGGAAGGCAGGACGGGAGAGATGGGAAGTGGCCCCACGTGTCCCTACTGGAGGAAACCCAGCAAGCCTGTCTCAGGGGCGCCACGTGTAGGTGATGGGGGGGAGTGTGGAGGTGGGCAGGGACCCCTGTCATGGGAATGCCTCGCATGTATATGGCTGTGGGACCCCACCCCAGAAAGTACCCAGGGGTCCTCCCTGTTTTGGGTGGAAGACAAGCATCCCGTGTAGAACTGGAAGGAGAGAGAGACCAGATGGTGGAGACGCATGCGTGAGGCTGGCCTGGCCGAGCCCCTCCCTGCTGCCCAGAGGACGGACATTTTGGCCCCTGCATGGAGGCAGTAAGAACCAGATGGCTGCGGCAGGAGGAAGTTTCCACTCACCTGCCATTGTCCCTGGGCTGCACGCTGCAGTCCTACCCTAACCATGGGCACATCCGCTCTGAGATCCCCCAGCCCGAGGGGCAGCCCCAGCCCTTGGCCCCCACAGAGCTGCCCACCCCCAGGCTGCTCCTCCAGATCCCAGCTCCTACCCCACAGCGTGCAGCTGGGTGACCTCGAGCCAGGCTCACCCTTTGTCTCAGTGTCCTCAACTATAACCTGGGTCAGTAACACCAGCGCACCTACCTGAGAGGGCCGTGGGGATGCCTGAGCCCCTCACCAGGGCAGCCCCAGGCCAGACAGGATCATGAGGAGGCAGAGGCTGCTGGGAAAGGGCAGTTTCAGGGGAGAGAGCCTGGGCCTGGGGGGCTGAGGAGTGCCTGGTGTGGGGATGCTGGCCTCTTCCTGGGTGCTCTCTGTGGAACCCCTTCCCCACGGGCCACCCCACCCCCTTCCTGGTCACCCCAGATCTGCCCGCTGGGTTCAGGTGGGTGGCGAGGTGGGGGCCACCTGCTCCCAGACCTGAGGCCAGGGCTTCTTCTCGACCCCACCCCGTGGTTCCACTGCCCATGGCTCTCTCCATCCCTGAACACCTGGGGGTGGTCACCAGGGATCCCAGGCAGGAGGGACAATGGGGCACCAAAGCCCAGGCTCACTCGGAGCCCTTTGGGAGCCAAGATGCTCTGGGCCCTCACACTGGGCCTCCTGCTTCTGCAAGTGCAGCCTGCAGGCACAGGGTCGCTCACCATGGAGACACCGAGGCCTGGCGAGGGCCTCCCCAGAGCTGTGGCACATCTGGGGTGGCGGCTGCACCCCCAGCTCACTACACCCAGGCCGGGACCCTCGGCACCCCCAGCCCAAGCCTCGGCCCCACCAGGGTCTCCCCTTCCCATTGCCTTCCCCCATCCCCTGTGTGCACCTCCTGCCTCAGGCCTGGGGACTTCCCTGCATCGAATAATCACAGATAATCCAACAACAGTAGCACCTTTCCCTGCTTCCCAGACAGCCAGACCCCTCTCACCCCACCCCCACCCCAGCTCATCCCCAGCCAGCCCAGGGTATCCAGTCCCTGCAGCTCTTTCTGGCAGCCTGTCGCTCCTCTCTCTCCCTCCCAGCAGCTCTGCAGATTCCAGGACCTCACCAAGCCCTCCCAGGGCGCCAGCCTCGGCCCCCAGACTGCCGCGTCATGTGTAACTGAATCTAGCTAGACCTTCCTCCTGAAGGAAAACGAGAAACCAGAAGTACACGTTTCCCCTTTAAGGAGGGGAGGGCCTAACCCCTGGAACGTTCTGACTAGAAGGGGTGGCTGAGAGACAGGCCTCGTCCCAAGCCTCCCAGCATTCAGAAGGAAAAGATCAGGAGCCCTCTTTGTTCTGCAGAACTCAACTTTGAAAAAATACATACTGAAAGACACCTCAGGCCCACAGGCCCGCATCTGTTCCAAGTTTGTAAAAGTGATATTGTCGATCATCATGCAAAGTCTCAAGACAGGAGCCAAAGCCAGCCTCCCCGTGACTCTGAACGAGCTGGCACCCCCATGTCTTCCCCAGCCAGGAACAGCCCCAAGCAGCGCTCTGGCATCCTCCTGGCCCCAGGCTTTCTGGTAAACAGCCCGTGTTCCCGACACCGAGCTCTGGGCTGGAGCCGGCCCCTCCTCTCAGCAGCTGGAGCTGGAATCTGCTGCTCTCGATGAGGCACAGGGTTGGTGGGAGGCACAGATGGGGACCTTGACCCTGTTGGGAAGGCCCCTGCCTTGTCCCAACCCAGAATCACAGAAGTCCCCTAGGAGCCCCTGGCTGCCCTTCCATCCCCCTCCTAGCAAGGGTGGTCCTCAAAGGGAAAAGTAACCCACGTGGGTTCAAGGGAGTGTTGGGGCCTAGCAGATGGTGAGTTTCTCAGGCATCTCCCGGGCCCCCTGCGAGCCCTACCAGCTCCCCTCTCAGGTCAGCCCCATCTGCAGATCGTAGAGTCCACTGGACTCATCCAGTCTGCTGACCAGCCTCCCTCCATCTCACACATAGGTTGGATCCAGAGCATAAATTATCAAACGCTGCTCTGACCACAGTTCAGCCTATACCTTAAAGTAAAATTCCCAGAGTGAAACCATCAAGTCAACACACCCTCTTTATTGTGTCAGACGCTGCTGTGGACTGGGTATTTATGTCCAAAACTCACAGGGTGAAGCTCTAACCTCCCTGTGGCTGAGTTTGGAGAAGGGAACTCTAGGAAAGTAATTAAAGTTAGATGAGGTCATAAGAGTGGGGCCCTGATCTGATGCAGTTAGTGAGGACACAGTGGGAAGGCAGCCATCTGCAAACCAGGAAGAGAGCCCTCACCAGACACCAACCCTGCCTCTGAGCAAGGGCCTAGGCAAGCCCCAGCCCAGCCATACACAACTGCCAGTCATGGTGCGGACACATCAGGTCTTCACCCCAAATGCAGGTCCTGGTGCCCAGGGAAGGCAGACAGCTCCTTGTAAAACCACATGGTGTGTGAGGATCGAAGGAGAGAGAGGGCTGCAGTCAGCTGAATAACAGTCCAAGACATCACATCTGGGGATATGGTACCTCATGTGGCAAGGGACTTTGCACATGAGATGAGGTGAGAAGTCCAAGGTGGGAGATGGTCCTGCATTATCGGGGGCCCATGTCATCACAGGGGCTATTATAAGAGGAAGGCAGGAGGGTCTGGATTAGGAGAGGGAGGGGCCCCGAGCTGAGGAGCGCAAGTGCCTCTAGAAGCTAGGAAAGCTTCAGGGCGGTGGCCTCCCTGACACACGTTTACAGGATCTGAGAGCATTGTTGTGGGGTACCCCTGGTCTATGTTCTGCTAAGAAAGAGGAAGCTGGAAGTGGCCAGGACAAAGGCGCCCAGCATCTGGGCAGCCGGACTCAGGCACAGTCCACCCCCTGCAGTGACTGAAGTGTGTTCCCACAAAGCAGGCACTCAGGCTGGTCACACCTAGCCAGCAGCTCCTATTCACCACCTCCGACTCCCGGGACCTATCCAAGACAAATTTCAAGTCCTGCAGGCTCGGCATCACAGCTGGCCGGGGAGAAGCTGAGACACAGCATGACCACAATGTCCCATGAGATGTCCCACACTGGACATAGAGACATGCAGTGGCCAATGGTGCCCAGAGGCTGGGTGGGTTCATGCTGGGCCCTGCCTTCCCTCTCCACGAGCACCAGCGGTGGGCCGGGCAACCAAAAGCCCTGAGCTGAGTTCCATCTTCCCATGGCAGTTCAGATGGAGCTACCAGCAACTTCCAGATGTGGCCACCTTTGCTGCTGTGGTGCATGCTGGGATCCCAGGAAGACAAGAATGGCCACAATGGTGACACCCACCAGGAGGGGACAAAGGAGAGATAAAGCATGGAGAGGAGGGAATGTTCAGCACAGGGCACAGCGTAGCTCGGGATTGGCTCAATTCCAGCATCATTTGTGGTAGCTGCATGATGATGGGGCCCAGCCCTGCACACGTGCCAGCCCCTAGCTGTGCTCCAATCTCCTAGCCCTGGCCCCCTACTGCTCCCCTGCAGCCTGAATTGGTGAATTCCTGCTCACACCAAAGACGAGGCACACTGAGGCCTGGAGAGGCAAACAGGAGACCAGGACAGAAAGGAGCAAAACCTCAAGAAATCCAACACCCCTAGCACCTCCCTGTTTCACACACATGTAACTGACAGCCGCCAGAGCACACACCACAGTCTCCCACCCTGACACTGCATGCAAACACCATGTTAGCTGCCCCTTCCTGCCCAGGCACCCTGCATCTCCCCCTGCACCTGGCTCCTGCCCAGCTCACCTCCTCACTAGTTCCAGACACCCCCATGCCCACCTGGTCCTCCCCCCAGCCCACAAAAGACAAGGCAAAGGGAGGCTAGCTTAGCTGGGAAAAGCAAGGCAGGGTGGCAGCCCAGGATTTCTCTCTCCCCTTCCCAAATAAAGAGGAGGGTGAGAGAGAGAGAGAGAGAGAGAGAGAGAGAGAGAGAGAGAGGAAGCTGCCAGACTGGAAAGTGGACGAGGGGCCAGGGGCCGGGAGGTGGGTGGCTAGGGCTGACTTGGACTCTCTTTAAACTCTTTTCTGGTTAAGCCTGTGAACATCCACCCGAGGGTCGAAACACACACATCGCCTTTGTATTGGCATGGGGGTCAAAGAATGATGAATTGGTGAGTTTTTAAAAATAAGTTTAAGTTCTTTGCTCCTCAAATCCTGAACACAGATTATATCACTTTGTCTTCTAAACACTTTGGATTCTTCAGACAACACATGGCCAAAAGACCATAAGGGCACAGCCCTCAGCCGAGCCCCCAGTTCCCACAAATGAGCCCTCTGTCCCCTATCTCTGCGACAGGACGGCTCCCTCTGGAGCAGAGAAATCATAAACAAAGACCTTGAAGAGCAGGCCACACCCAGGTCTGTAGCCTGCCTGACAGCGTTTCTTGGGGTCTAAGAGCATCAGTTATGGGTGCCCCGGTGTGTGTTCTGCTGAGAAAATCAACTGCCAGTTAGTCGTGGACACCAGGGACTGATTTCAGAGATGTTACAGTCCACGTCTGAGGGTCCCTGAGGGAGTTAAGAGACGCCGGCCTGCCCCACCGGTGGCCCCCGCACCCTCTGCCTCTGCCTCCTCGCCCCTGTGCCTGCCTAGAGCTGGCACAGAGGCGCCCAAGGAGCTGGAGGGGGGCGGGTGTCCCTCCGGGTCGGAGAGAGGCACATAGGCCCTCCTTTCTGCCTGGTGCCAAGAGGAGCAGCTGGGCGGTCTCTGGGGATCCGTCATGGCTTCCAGGGAAGCTGCTGGCTGAGCACAAGAGCATCTGGTTTATGTAAGAGGAGCTCAAACTTGGCCTGCAAAGAACTTGTTTCTTATCAAAACAGCCCCTCGTACCAGTTCATTAGTTTTGTGAGGGATGCTGTTTCAGGATAAGGAAGATACAGAAACTAGAGTTTAGGATTCTGGCAGCTTTGAAATCCAGGCCCACTCCATGCCTGTGCCTTGCTCTGGACACTCACTTCTTCATCCTGGAGGCTCAGCTAAGCACCCCCACTCCACCTTGCCAGGTCTCTTGTCTAAATTATGGTCCCTCTTGTTCTTTTTTATCATCAATTTAATTTTCTTTTAGGAAACCTTTTGAACATACAGAGAGTAGTGAGAAGAGTCCAGTGAGCATCCCAGTACCCATCTCCTGGGGTGACCGCTGTGACCCTCTGCTGTACTTGCTTCAATGACTTTATGGCTAAAATATTTTAGAGTGAATTACAGACATTATGACATTTCACAAGTAAACACTTCAGTATTCATCTCTGAAAAAATAAGGTCCTCTTTATACATGAGTGTAATACCATTACTGCCCCTAACCAGATTAAAAAGTTAACATCATCTAATTCCCAGGCCCTATTTAAACTTCCACGATTTTCCAAAATTGTCTTTTACAGCTTCTTTTTTTTCCTTCTAGACTATAAGTGAAGTTCAAGACTTCTCTGCAGATCTTGTCATCCTGTACCACACGAGGATGGGTGTGACATCCTTTCAGGTGTTCTGACAGCGCGTGAGCTGATGTTTTCCTTTGTGGGTTCTGTTATCAGTAAGACAAGCAGTTAGATTTGCTTTTTCTCCAGCTTGTTTTCAATATCAGAAATTTTTGCTTTTTATTTTCATTTAATTGTTCAAATTTATAAAACAATAACCTGGCTCAAAGGTCAAAGGTTAAAGGGCACCCTGGAGAGGCCCCACTCCCCTCTGCTTCCTGCAGGTACCTGTTTCATTCCTGGTTAACTCTTTCAGTGTTTCTTTTTGTGACACCTTTTTACACAAAAGACGGAGTGCTGTATTCACAGACTGCACCTGACTTTCTCACTTGACAGCATGTGCTAGAGAGTGTCGTGTGTCACTCACTTCTCCCTACGGAACTGCATTTCCCATGGTGTGGATCTGCCTCAGGTTCCAGCAGAGACCAACAGGAAGACGTTTGGGTGGCTTCCAGTCTTTGAGGCTGTTGTGTCACTTCCTGCTCTCGCACACGTGTGCGTCCTCAGCACAGATCCAGGGAAACAAGTCTGTGGCGTTGTAGGCCAGCCAGCTCCTCTCCACGGGGCTGCGCGTCTCATGATGGCCAGTGACATACAGCTGGGCCTCCCCACATCACCCAACAGCATAAGCCGTCAGACCTCTGGGTTTTGTCCCCTGAAGGCTGAGAAATGGTGTTTCAGTGCACTGGTCTGCATTTCTCTCACTACAGGTGACGCTGAGGCATGGACGTCTGTTTTTTCTGAAAAAGGCCTGTTTGTGGCTCCTGCCCATTGCTCTGTCATTCTTGGTCTGTTCTTCTCCATTTCTGGAAACTATGTATTAAGTAGATTAGCCCTTTGTGACAACTTGCAGGTGTTTGTTCCCAACGTACCACTGGTCTTTTGGTTCTGGTATTTTTGAGGGGGAAGGGTCGTCAGGAATGTTTTCTCTATTGACATGGAATCTTGAACAATATCAGAAAAGGTACCCCCATGCCGAGTTTGTAAAGCAATTCCCCTGCTTTTTTCTAGTTCTCATACGATTTCATGTTCTACATCTGGATCTCTGACCCATTTGCAGTTTATCGTATGGCGTGCCGTGTGGCATACAGATCTAGTTTTCTTTTTCCAATTGGCTACCCAAATCACCCAGCACCGCTTATTGAAAAGTCCATCTTTTCCCCAACTGGAGGTGCTGCCTTTAACATACTTAAACTCCATACACATATGTGGGTGTTTTGCGGTCTTCCAGTGTGTTCCATTATCAACCTATTTGTGTACCAGTACTTTTCAATTGTGGGCACTTCAGGGTATTTTTAACATCTGCTAGGGATAGCCCCACCGCCCTGCCTTTGCTAGTCTTTCCAAGGTTTTCCTGGTTCGTCTAGTTTATTTTTTCATACAAACTTCATACAAACTTTAGAATAAATTCGTCTAGGCCCTGGAGGAGAGGGAGAATCCTTTGGTGTTCTTGGTTATAAATTAACTCAGGGAGACTCTCGGTCTTCACAGCACTGACTCTCGCTGTCCAGGAACACGCCCTGCCTTTCTTTCAAGTCCACTTCAAGCTTTCTCCGTGTAGGTTTGCATACTTCTTGTTTATTTCTGACTGTCTTACCTACTTTTTGCTATTATTTGGTCATTGTTTCTATGAGAACTGCTGATTTCTCTATGTTAATTTTATATCCTGCTACCTTAGTGAATTCTCTTACTGACTTAGTAGGCTCTCAGTGACTGCCTAGATTTTAGCAGAACTACAACCTACAACAGAGATGGTTTCACCTCTTCCATTCCAATTCCTGTGTGTGTGTGTGTGTGTGCGCGCACACACGTGTGTGTGTGTGAACGCAGGGGTGACAACAGTGGGCAGCCTGGACTCATTCCTGACTTTGGTGGGAATGACAAACTTGCCCCCCTAAGACACTGTTTTCTTCCATTTGCCCACAAAAATGAAGGAATAAATCTTCTTTGGCACATGTGAAGATGATCATATGTCATCTCCCTTTGAAATCCTTGGAGCCTGGTGATTTGGGGACGGGGGTGGACAGAGCAGTTCTCAGTTTTCTATATGAATGTGTCTGCTTAGACTTTCTATACTTATTTACTTTACTTTGGTAAGTCATGGAAAATGATCTGTTCACCCAGGTTTTCAGTGTTTTGGCCTACAGTTACAGAATCTCTCCAGATTTGTTTTTCCTCTTTCTTCATGATCATTTCCTCCTTTTAGGATTTTTGTTATTTGTGTATATGGTTTTGCTTTTTTTTTCCTGGATTCGGTTAGCTAGTGATTTATCTATTTTGCTTGTTGTTTCGAGGAATAAGGTTTTTACTTATTAACTTTACTGTTTTTCTGTTTTGTAACTCTTTTATTTCTAACTTTGTCCTTATTAATGGCTACTTTCAGTTTACTTAATTGTTCTTAATTTAAATTTTTGAGTTAGATATTCATTTATTTATTTTTCTTTATTTATCTTGATGTAAACATAAGGCTATAAGTTTGTCTCTAGGCACTACTAATGCAACGCATGACCCTGGATTGGATCGTGTACCAGGAAAAAAAAAAAAAACTATCAAGGACATTATTAGGACAATCAACAAAATTTTAATATGCTCTGTGGATTAGAAGATGGCGTTGTATCAGTGTTAAATTCCTGATTTCAATCCCTGTGCTGTGGTTATGTAAGAGAATGTTCTTGTTCTTAGGAAACACACGCTGAAGTATTTAGGGATAAAAATAACACCAACTACACTCAGTGATGAGATGAGCTTTTGTTTAAAAGTTTTAGTAAGCAACTTTTGCAAATGTACTAACAGCCACACAATTAAAATGTTTGTCACAAAGGTTCCATTTGGAATAAATTCACTAATACCATTTAATTAAGCAGAGAAAATAGGGTGTGGAAAGTAAAATCTTAACAATCTCATGAGCATATTTTGGTGTGCATTTCTACAGCAGTTCAATATCTGTTGTTTTCTGAACATTCAGAGAAACCCACGATGTTCCAGATGAAGGAGGTAACCACAGTACTAGGCTCACACAAGCCGAGGACTAAGTTTCTCTTGGGAAAAAAACGATAGCTGTCACTAAACCGCCTCCCCACTGCCCCCAAAAGTTTGTAAAACTTGAGTCCTACTGACAGTGCGTGGCCACGTGCGTTCATCCACACACTCATTTGCTGTGGGCATTGTGCACAAGTCCCTGTACAGGCACACACTTTCATCCCTGTCAGGTAGACACCGAGGAATGGAATGGCCGAGTCACGTGATAGATGTGGTAGGCTTTTCAGGCAGACAGTTTCCATAGTGATCGTACCATTTTACATTCCCACGCTCAGTGTACGAGGTTCCGGTGGCTTCACAGCCTCATCCACACTTGCTGTGATTGGTCTTTTAGATTTCAGGCATTCTGATAGGTGTGTAGTGGTCTCTCATTTTGATTTTAACTTGTATTTCTCTAATGGCCGGTGGTGTTGAGGACCTCTCACGTGCCTGTTTGCTCTCCTCTTCAGTGATGTGTCTCTTCAAATCATTTGCTCGTTTTTCAAAAGTGGGATGTTAGTTTTCTTATTATTGAGTTTAGAGAGCTCTTTATATATTCTGGAAAAATGTCCCTTTCCAGATGTACGATTTCAATTTTTTTCCCCAGCCTGTTGTTCTTGTTTTTAGTCTCATAACTGTGTCTTTCAAAAAGCAGAAGTTTTTAATTTTAATGAAGTCCATCTTGTCTTTTTTTCTTTAATGGATCATGCCTTTGATATCATATTTAAGAACTCTTTGCCTAGCCCAATATTTTTTTCTATAAGTTTTATAGTTTTAGGTTTTAAATTATCCATTTTGATTAATAATTGTACATGGTGCAGGAAATGAATCAAAGTTCATCTTTATTTATATAGATGTACAATTGTTCCAGCACCATTTGTTGAAAAGACTATCTTTTCTTTGCTGATGTATATTTGCAACTTCATAAAAAATTACCTATGAATATATATGTGTGGATCTATTTCTGGACTCTGTATTCTGTTCCATTGATCTACTTGTCTATCTTATGCCAATATCACACTGTGCTGATAACTGACTTTGCACGTCTTGAAATCAGGTCGTGTCAATTCTCCAATGCTATTCTTTTTCAAAAATGTTTTGACTATTCTAGGTCCTTTGCATTCCCATATGAATTTTAAAAAATCACCTTGTCAATTTTAACAAAATAGCCTGTTGGAATTTTGATTGAATCAATAGGCCAATTTAGGGAGAATTGCCAACTTAACAGTACTCTGAACATAGTGTATGTCTCTATTTATTTAGGTCTTATTTAATTTATCTCAGCAATGTTTTGTAATTTTCAGCATACAGGAACTGCACAATTTTTTTCAGACTTATACACTAAGCATATCATATTTTTGATACTATTATTGCAAATACTAATTTTTAATTTCAATTTACAATTATTTGTTGGTAGTATATAGAAATAAAATTGATTTTTGTATATTGGTCTTGTATCCTATAACATTGTTAAACTTATTAATTCTAGCAGCTTTTTAAAAAGGATTCCATTGAATTTTCTATGTAGATGATCATATTGCCTATGAATAAAGACACTTTTACTTCTGCTCTTTGAATCTGGATGACTTCTTTCTTTTTCAGCGTTGTTTTACTAGCTAGAACCTCTATTACAATGTTGAATAGAAATAGTGAAAGTGGATATCCCTGTCCTGATCTTTGCAAGAAAGCATTTAGTGTTTCCCGCTAGGTATAATCTTAGCTATAGGTTTTTCAGAGATGCCCTTTAACAGATTAAGAAGGTTCCCTTCCATTTCTAGTTTGTTCTGAGTTGGTTGTTTTTGCTTTTTAATAAGGAACAGATACTGGATTCAGTTAGTTGTTTTTGCTTTTTAATAAAGAACAGATACCAGATTTTATCAAATGCTTTTCCTGCAGATTTGGAAATAATCATAACTTTTTTTCTTAATTGATTTTCAAAGGTCTGTAAAATTTCACGTATTTACAAATTTTTCATATGTTTTATTTTGAGATAATGTTGATTGGCATGCAGTTGTAAGAAACAATACAGAAAGATTCTGCATACCCCGTATCTAGTTTCTCCCAATGGTAACATCTCGCAAAACTACAGTGCAGTAGCAATACTAGGATATACTGACATCAACAGAATCATGATACCAAACATTCCATCACCACGAGGACCCCTGTGGCCCTTTTATAGTCTCGCCCAACTCCTCTCCCATCTCTACCCTCTCCCTAACCATTGGCAACCACTAATCTGTTCTCCATCTCTATAATTTCATGATTTCAAAAATGTTATATAAATGGGAGTTATACAGTATGTGATCTTTTTGGACAGGTTTTTTCACTTAGCATAATTCTTTAAAGATTTATCCAGGTTATTGCAATATCACTAGTTCATTTCTTTGTGTTGCAGAGAAGCATTTCATAGGATGGACGTACCACAGTCTGTTTAACCTTTCACCCGTTGAAGGGCATCTGGGTTGTTTCCAGCTTTGGTGTATTACAAATAAAGTTGCTATAAACATTTGTGTACAGGTTTTTGTGTGAGCATAAATCTTCATTTCCCTGGGATAAATGCCCAATAGTACAATTTTTGGGTCCTATGGTAGTTGTATGTTTTTTAAAAAAATACTTTCAAATTGTTTTCCAGAGTAGTGGTACCATTTTACATTCGCTCCAGCACTGTGTTAGTGATCCAGTTTCTCCACATTCTTGCCGGCATGTGGCACTGACAGTACCCTTTATTTTAGGCATTCAGATAGATTAAAATGATACCTCGTGGTTTTAATTTGCATTTCACTGCTGGACAATGCTGCTGAGCATCTTTTCATGTGGTTATTTGCCATCAATATGTCCTCTTTGGTAGAATGTCTCTTCATATAGTTTACCCACTTCCTAATCAGATTGTTTGAATTTTTTTTCCTGTTGAGCTTTGAGAGTTCTTCATATGTTCTAAGTACTAGTTCTTTGTTATATAAGTGGTTTGCAAATATTTTCTACAATTCTGTAGCCTGTCTTTTTATCCTCTTAACAGGGTCTTTCACAGAGCAGAAGTCTTCAATTTTGATGAAGTCCAGTGAAAAAATGTTTCCATTTATATATTGTGCTTATGGAGTCAAGTTTAAGAATTTTTTGTCTAGCACTAGATACTGAAAAATTTTATTATTTTTTTAAGTTTTATACTTTTACACTTTTCATCTAATTCCACAACCCATTTTTAATTAATTTTTGTATAATTTGTGACTTAAGTCAAGGTACATTGTTCAGCTGATGGATGTCTAGTTGCTCCAGTGCCATTTGTTGAAAAGGAGATATTTCCTCCATTGAGGTGCTTTTGCACCTTTGCAAAAAATTCTTTGAAGACTCTTTCAGCCTTATCCTCTCTTGCTCCTCTCCTTCCGGGACTCCGCTGGCATGAGTGTCAGATCTCTTGGCAGGTCTCTGAAGCTCTGTTGTCCCCACCCTCCCTCTTCCCCACCTCATCTATTTTCTCTCTATTGTTCATCTTGGGTAATCTCTATTGTTTTATTCTCCAGTTCATGGATTATTTCCTTGTTTCTTTTCTTCTCTTGAACCCATCTGCTGAGCTTTTTAGTTTGGTTATTGTAGTTTTCTGTTCTAAAATTTCCCTTTGGTTCCTCTTTATGTCTTCTATTTATTTGATGAGACTTTCTATTCAGTTTCTTTGCTGAGGCCTTCTGTTTTTTGTTTGTTTCAAACATGTTTGTAATTGTTTGTTGAGGCATTTTTATCATGACTACTTTAAACACTTTGTTACAAAATTCTAATATCTCTCATCTCAGTATTGGCATTTTTAATGTCTTTTTCATTCAGTTTGAGAACTTCCTGGTTCTTGGCATAGTTAGTAATTTTTTATTGAAACCCAGACATTTTAATATTATGTTATGAGGCTCTGGATCTCATTTAAACCTTCTGTTTTAGCTGGTTTTCTTTAATTCTGCTCTAGCAAGGGGGGGACAGGCACCACCATGTTACTGCCAGATGGAGGTAGAAGCCCAGGTTCTGCACTAAGGCTTCCACTGAATTAAGGTGATGGGGAGTTCCTTGTGACTTCGGGATGATGTTCCGATTTCTTGCTTCCCATGTGGTCTCCACTGACACCACACTAAAGGTATCCTCATTACTGTTGAGTCATGGTGGAAGTTCTAACTCCTCACTAAGCCTCCTCTGACACCACTCCAGTGGGATGGGGGAGGTATACGTTGTTACTGCTGGGTGTAGTGAAAGTTCAGACTCTTCGTGGTTGCCATTGAACTTGGGGGGAGGATGTCATGCCTCTTACCAACTGGTGGGGGTAAGAATCCTGACTCTCTACTTGGCATTCTGTGACATCACTCTCGTGAGAGTAAAAGCCTAGGCTTCCCTACTTGGGCTTTGCTTGCATGGGCGGGAGAGGGGCCACAGTTTTTCTTCTATATAGTTTATGGTTGGAGTAGAGGTTATTGTCTCAAGGTTTTCTGTGTTCCTATGTTGCTCCTTTCCTGATCCCTTGGTGAGAAAGAGCACATTTTTGTTTGGGCTTTTTTTTTTTTTTTTTTTTTGGTCTGTGCCATTTGGTGTTTCTGGGTTGCCAACTTCTTCAGCTCCAAGCCTGTGATGTATAATGCAAAAAGAAAACCCAGAGAGCTCACCACCATGTCATTCTTCAGGTTGCAATATCCCTAGCTAGTCTGCCCTCTTCTCTCTGCTTTTCAGAGTCATATATATTACTATAAGATATATTGTTTTATACATAATGTCTGGGATTTTTTGCTGTACTTAGTAGAAAGAATAGGGAAAAGTATATCTACTCGAAGTCCCAGAGAGAAAATTATTTCATGTATCTTTATTGCTATGTTATTTTGTGCATTGAGATATGCAACAATTTTATCTTCAATATCAATATACAGTGATATTTTAACTAACTTCACCATTTGTGTCTTGAATTTAATCTGCCTCATTTTTCTAGATTTTTCTAGATTTTCCTTAGCTACAGATGAATTTCTTATTTACAACACGAAGTTGAACTTTGCTATGTTTTTAAATAGGTGAGTTCGTGTAATTTGCATTTGACAAGATATTTTGTCTTAATGCCAGTATCTTACATTTTCTATTTATAATGCTTCCTTTATTTCCTAAGTCTGGCTGTGTGAATTTATTCTTTCAGAAGTGAGGTGTTTTTCTTCTGGTAATTTCAAAGGCTCACAATCTGTTCAATTACTTCACTCTCTTCTTTCATACATTACAGCCTATATTAGTCTGCCTGGGCTGCCCTAACAAAATACCACTGACTGCATGGCTTAAACAATGGAAATTTATTTTCTAACAGTTCTAGATGCTGAAAGTACAAGATCAAGGTGCCAGCATGAGCAGTTTCTGGCGGGGGCTCTCTTCCCTGCTTTCCCTTCCGCGCTCGCAGACAGTCCCCTTCTTTCTGTGTTCTCACAGTAGGGGGTGGGGAGAGAGAGAGACCTGGGGTCTCTTTTTATCAGGACACTACTTCATCAGATCCTCACTTAACCTTAATTACTTCCTACTCCAAATGCAGACATAAGGAGGGTTAGAACTTCAACATGTGAATTTCATTTCATAACACGTCCTAGCAGTCTTTTCTTAGATTTAGTCCACTAAAACAGATAAGTCAGCAGACTTTCTCTTTGTCACACAACTCTCCTCTCCCCGCCTACTTTCTGATTTTTCCTGGTTATAATTCATTCTCATTTTTATTTTAGTTTTGTGTACGGGTCCCCTCGTAACTTTTATTTCTTGATTTCTCCCACTTAGAAACTCTCTGTGCCTTCCCACTGTGAAAGATCTGTATCCTAATACTAGCACACCTTCTCCTGAGCCTCCTGATTTGTTTTGCCAATTTTACCTCATCAAGATTTATGCCATTTTCTTCTGAGACCCTTTGTCTCACAGTTATTGAGACTTGGCTTTCTGAGTTGTAAAAATCCATGCTCATGGGGGCCGGCCCATGGCTCACTTGGGAGAGTGCGGTGCTGACAACACCAAGGCCACAGGTTTGGATCCCTATACAGGGCCGGCCTGTGGCTCACTTGGGAGAGCGTGGTGCTGACAACACCAAGTCAAGGGCTAAGATCCCCTTACTGGTCATTTAAAAAAAAAAAAAAATCCATGCTTATCAGGTCCTTCTTTCATAGCTTTTCCTTTTATCTCTCAGTTAGGAAGTTTTATTTTGTTTCACAAAAGTCCATGGAGGCTCCCATCCAGAGTAATTTCATATTTGAGGTCATCTCCTGGTTGTGTTTCTATTTGAACAACTGCTCGATGTGGGATAATGTTTCAGGGACATTTGCTGACTTTTCAGAGCCTCAGTTTTCTCATCTTATCCTTGCCTGAGCAATTTCCTTTCTCACCTCACTCTGTTTGAAACTACCATGTCACTGCAATATTTTTAAACTATGCTTTTTAGCTGCTTCCATAATTGAAAGTGCCCATGGGATTTTTCCAGAATAGCATTTTCCACAATAGGCTTCCTTTATCCTTTCTCAACTGAGTTCCTTGAAAAAATTAAGCCCTAATATTCAAAGACATCTGCTATGGTCAAATGTGTCCCCTCAAAATTCATGTGCTGGAATCTTGATCCCCACTGTAACAGTCTTAAGAGGGTGGGAAATCTCATCATGATATTTGAAAATTGGGGCCTTTAAGAGGTGATTGGATCATGAGGACTGTGCCCGTGTGAATGGATTGATCCTTTCATTGAGTAATGGGTTGACGGTTTAATGGGTTGTCGTGGGCACAGTTCCACGGCTTTATAAGGAGCACATCAGAGAGCTCTTGCATTCTCGCCATGTGATACCTGGCATCACCACAGGACCCTGTAGAGAGTTCCCACCTAGAAGAAGCCCCTCACAGGTGTGGCCCCCGGACTGTGGACCTACCGGCCTCAAAAACTGTAAGAAATAAATTTCATTTCTTTGTAAATTACACATTTTCAGGTATTCTGTTACAAGCAACAGAAAACGAACTAATACAGAAAATTGGTACTGAGAAATGAGGTGTTGCTAATAATGAATACCTGAAATTGTGGAAGCAGCTTTGGAACTGAGTTATGGGCATTGGCCGAAAGAATTTGGAGGAACAGGATGGAGAAAGCCTAGATTCTGGTGAGGGCTTAGAAGAAGACCAGGGAAAGTGTGGAACCTCTTAGGGAACAGTTAAGTAGTGGTGACCAGAATGCTGATAGAAATATAGACAGTAAAGGCAACTCTGAGGAAGTGTGGGATGTAGATGAAAAGGAACTTATTGGAAACTGTAGCAAAAGTCACCCTTGCTATGAACTGGCAAAAAACTTGGCTGCGTTGTATCTATGCCCAAAAGCTTTGTGGCATGAAAACTTAAAAGTGATGAACTAGGGTATATGGCATAAGAAATTTCCCAGCAGCTGCATGGCTACTTGTAATAGCCTATGCTGAGTTATGGCAGTTAAGGCATGATGTAGAACTGAAATTTATACCAGTTGCAGGTATTTTGTTATAAGCAACAGAAACAGATTAAACAGAATGATCTTGGGGAACAGGCCTGAGGCACCCTCCACAGCCTTGCTGCTCAGGGCCACCTAAGGAAACTGCTTCCAGCACCAGCACCCCAGCTGCTTTAGCTGCTCCAGCTGGAGCTAAATTGGCCCCAGGTGTGGCTGGACCCACAGCTTTGGAAGATACAAGCCGGAAGGTTTGGCAGCATCCATGTGGTGTTAGGTCTTCAGGCTCGCAGAATGCCAGAGCTGTGCAGGCTTGTAAGCTTCCACCCCAATTTCGACAGATGTATGGAAAAGCCTGGGAGCCCAGTAAGACATCTGTCACAGGTACAGAGTCACCACATAGAGCCTTTACTAGAGCAATGCCAAGAGGAAATGTGGGGTCAGAGTTGCAGCAGAGAAACCCCATCAACATCTTGCCTAGTGGAGCCATGACAGCAGAACCCCGATGTAGACCCCAGAACTATAGAGCTACCAGTATCCAACACCAGCCTGTGAGAGCTGAAGCATGGCCTAAGACTAGGAAAGCCATAGGAACAGAGCTGCCTGAGGACTTGGGGACCCAACCTCCACACCAGCATGCAGAGGATGATGGAGTCGAGGTACATGATTTGCCAGCTTTGAGATTTAATGCCTGCCCTGCTGGGTTTCAGACTTGCTTAGGACCTGTTTCCCCTTTCTTCTGGCCTATTTCTCCCTTTCTGAATGGAAATATGTACCCTATGCTTGTCCTACCATCGTATCTTGGAAGTATAACTTGTTTTGATTTCACAGATGGGACTTTGAACTTTGGGCTTTTGAGCTGAAACAAGCTGAGACTTTGGGGACAAAATGAGTGTATTTGTATATGAAAAGGACATGAGTTTTGGGGGGCCAGGGGTGGACTAATACAGGTGTGGAATGGGACTCCCATCTAGCTGAAGCCCCAGACCTAGGAACAGGGGGCTCTTGGGTTTCCCACCCTGAAAAGAGAGGTGCCCACCACAGCCTGGTCCCTGATTTACCTGCAGAGTGCCTGCCTGACCCCGTGCTTCTGCACCCGTCCACACTGCGACAGGCTGGAGGGGCGTTGGCCCGTGTTGTAGGAGTTCTTGGGAGGAGGGAGGCCTTCTGCTTCTCTTCCCATCCCATGGGAGAGGAGTTGATGTCTTCACAGTGGGTTTCATGAGGGGAGCCCCAGGGGACAACCCTGGAGATGGGGGAGGCTGTCCTCTCGGCCCCACCCAGGTCAGGGCTTGCTGTGCTGCAGAAATCCACAGTGCCCGCAACTGCCACCCCAAGGTGGGGGGATGAGGAGGGCAAGGGCCACAGTATGGAGGGCACCAGACAGACCACAGCCTGGCGGGGGCGCTGGCAGGAGCAGCTGGGGCAGATGGAGGGGTGGCCAGCCCTGCAGCAGCAAGTGTGAATGGTAGGCTGGAGCCATTTTCTTCCAGCACTTGCAAGACATCGCTCCACCGTCTCGCTGCTTCCATCGTTTCTGTTGGAAATGTCTGCCCTAGTCTTTTTGTTGTACTTGGAAGGTAATGTGCCATTTTTTTCTGGATACTTTTAAAATTTTAATTTTCACTAGTTTTAGTGTAATGTTCTGAAGTGTATTTTCTTTGTATCTATGTTAATTAAAATTTAAAGAGCTTCATGGGGAAAAAAAAAAAAAAAAAAAGCCTTGTTTAAAAGGCAGCCAAGAAGGGAAAACCAGGGAAATGCTTCCCATCCATGCTGATGTCAGAAGGAAAGAGGACTCCAGGAAAGAACATTTCCAGGTACAGGGGAACAGGAGCACAGTTTCAGGTGTGCCCTGGGTTTAGCGTGGGAAGCCCCCCATGTTTCCGTGGTTTCCTGGTTGGGGGTGACTGTGTCGAGTGAGGTGAGGCAGCACAGTGCTGGGCAGGTGGCTGGGGACAGGCTGCACAGGGCTGTGCATGACGTGCTTGCTCCCCCAGCTTTGCATTGCAGTCCGAGTGTCTCAAGACCGACCCAGAAATGCTTGCACATGCTCATAGGTGTGGATCCAGTGTGTGCCATGCAATGGTGTTTTTAAGAATTAAAACTGGAAACAAAGATAGTACCCATCAATAGGGGTTAAATGGCTAAATAAGTCTGAGCACGTTTACACTGGAAAATGCCAGGCAGCCATTAAAAAGAATGTGAGAGCATCAGGGGAGAGCAAATTCAAACTTGAGGAGGCGCCACCACACGCCAACGGATAGCAGAAATCTAGAGAGACGGGTAATACCAAATGTTGGTGAGGATGTGAAACTATTAGAACTCTCAAATACTCCTGGAGTGCTCCATCCCTTGGGAAAACTGGCAGTTTTTGTTAAAGCCATATATGTACTGCCCCATAATACAACCATTCCACCCAAAGGAAAATCAGAAAAATCAGTCAGATGCCCGACAACGACAAAACGTATAAAGAACGTTCATGGTGGCTTTATCCATAACAAGCCAAAAACTTGAAGCAACTCAATTGTTTATCAATTGGATAATGGATAAATAATTGTGGTATAATTCATCAATAGAGTATTACACAACAGTAAGTAAAAGAGTAACAGCAGAGACACATGACAATGTGGATGAATCTCACACATATTATTTGAGCAAAAGAAGCCAGACTCAATAGAGTACATACCATATGCCTCCTATTATATTAAACTCAAGAACAGAAAATAAACCAATCTATGGTGCTGGAAGTCAAAATAATGGTTATCTCTGGAAAAATCTTAATGGAAGTGTTTTATATCTTTATGTGAATGTTGGTCACACAGTGTAAATGTATGTAAAATTCATTGAGTTGTACAATTCAGATTTGGGCATTTTGTTGTATGTAAATTATTTCTCAATAAAAAAGGAAAGCAAGAGAAGTTAACTATAGTTAACTTTTACTTTTATTTATTTTTTGTGCTTTTGAGTACTTTACCAAATTGCGTATAATGAAAATGCATTACTTTTGTTTTTTAAAAAAGAAAAAGTGTTTAAAGCTCTAAATTATAAGGTTAACCTATTTGTGTTCACAAGGAAAAGTATCCATGGCATACTAGCGGCCAGTAAGAGCAAGTAGCAAAATGCCAAGTAGAGGAGATTTCTGCTTCAAATTAGGATGAGAAATACCTTTTTGCCCATGAGAACAATGAGAAAAACCTAGACAAAATAAAAATTGTACTCTTCTACTAGACTAAGAAGAGGAAAGGACAGAAGGAAGCCTTGAAAACTGAATTCTAGAAAGAAACTAGCATGGGCAGGAGAGACATGACAGCTCCCAGCTTGTATACTGAGACCTGAGGAGCGTTGGCCTGCCGTGGATAAAGAAACTTTATGGGAACAAAGTCAGCTGGACTTTGTAAGGCAGTGTGGACTGTTGGGACAGCTTGGAGTCTAGAAGAGCCACAAAGACAAGGATAGAGCACTCAAGCTGAACAAGTCTCCTCCTCCCGCATGCCAGGTTTTGCCATGAACGTGGCAGTGGAGGAAGGGTGGCTAAGCAGAAAGAAACTAGATGGATCCCACACTCCTGGGTTGAAACTGCATCCAGTCCCTCTCCAGCCCAAACACTAGCAAGATCAAAAGGGACGTGTCTCAGAAATTTGAAGCTGGGCTCATCACAGCTTAGCTCAACCAGATTAAGGCTGCAATTTCTCTGTCTCAACCAGGTACTGGGAGGAAGCTGAGTGACTGGCTCCTCGCCCTCCCTACATTCAGAGGAAAGGCATTACAATCTCTAGGCAACAAACAGAACAAGACAAAAATACTTCAGTTTTCATTATTGATTTACACACAATGTGCATAATACAATAAAAAATATATGACATTCAAATAAGCAGGAAAATGTGGCCCATACTTAATAGAAAATACAGTCTTTAGAAGGAGATCATCAGATGATTCAGTTACTGAGATAAGAAAAGACTAAAACAATAAGTTCAAATGTGGGTGAACAGATGGTATATTTTAAAAGATGAATGGAAACACAAAAAAGAAAAAACTGAAGAAATAGACCATGTGAAAGAAAAAAAATCAACGGATGGGCTTAAATTGGATAATGCAGAAGGAAAGATCAATGAACTTGAAGAAAGATTGATGAAAATTATCCAAACTGGAGAAGAGAGAGAAAAAAAGATGTTAAAAGATATAAACAGAGAAAAGAAAAAATATATATATAAACAGAACATTTGTAAAATGTGGGATTATATGAAGTAGTCTGAAATATAAACATTTGGAGTCCAATAATAAGAAGAGAGAGAGAGAGAAAAAATGAAAGAAAAAATATATGAAGAATTAACGGCAAAAACATTCCAATCTGATGAAAAATCATCAACTCATATATCCAAGAAATGAATGAATCTGAAACAGGATAAATGCAAAACAAACCATACCTAATCACGTGATAACAAACTGCTGAAAGCCAAATTCAAAAAGATAACCTTAAAAGCAGTCAGAGAATAAATGCACACTGCCTGGGGAGATCCATAATTGTTTTATGATGATGGTTGATTTTTCACTGGGGAACAGCAAGTAGTGAAGCAACATGTTTAGAGTGCTGAGAGAAAGAAAAAAATGTGTGAACTAAAATTCTATAACCAGCAAAAGTATTCCCAAAAAGGAAGGTGAAATAGAGATTTTCAGATAAACGAAAGCTTTTTTAAAAACTTTGTAGCAATTGAATCACCACTATGAGACATAACTAAAGGTAGGTTTTCAGGCTAAAGGAAAATGATGCCAGATTCGAATGTAGATCTACAGTAGGATTTCTCAACTGTGGCTCTATGTATATTTTGGACCAGATTATTCCTCATCACAACGAAGAACTCCACAGGAATTGTCCTTTATGTCATTTGATGTTTTGTGGCACCTGTGGCCTCTACCCGCTAGATGCCAGGGGCACTTTCCCCTAATTATGACAACCAAAAATGCGTCCTGAGGGAATGAAGTCTACAGAAGATAAAGGGTATCAGGAAATGCAACTGTGTAGGTTAATATAAAAGTTTGTGTGTGTGTGTCTTTAAAGGTTTTTGAAAGTTAATTGAGTTTTAAAAAAATGATAACAAATAGAAATATACTCTGGCAATGATTACAGGTAAAATGGTATATTATTGATTCAAGGTGGACTGGTAAAATAAGTATAGGTGAGATGTATAAAACAACCATTAAAAAGGTATAGCCAAAAGCCAATAGAGGAGAAAGAGTGGAATACAAAAATGTACTAGATTCGTTTTTTTTTAAGGCAGGAAAGGAGGAACAAAAACATATAGAGAAAATAACAGGGAGGCAGTAGATTTAAACCTAACCTTATCAGTAATTACAATAAATGAAAGTGGCCTAAATCTTCCAATTAGAAGGCAGAGATGGTCAAGCTGAATTTAAAACATAAAATCCAATTATACCTTGTTTGTGAGTTGTTATAAATATACAAATAGGTCAAATTTAAAGGATAAAAAGATAAACCATGAAAACATTAATAATAAGAAATCTAGAGTGGCTATGTCCATAAAAACAAAGTAGCTTTTAAAACAGGAAGTATTGGTAGTGATCAGAACAATTCATAACAATGAAAGCATTATTTTATCAAGAAAACATAACAAATCTAAATATATTTACACCTACGAAGAAACAAAGCCACTACTGTTGCTGGAAAGTTAACTCTCATCCCTTAGGCAAAAAGTATTAGTAAGAATATACAATAACTGAGCTTAACCTAGTTGACATTTATAAAAGTCTACACCCAATGATTAAAGAATACACATTATTTTCATGTTTACATTAAACTACTCCTAGATAAGCTATATGTTAGGCCATAAAATAATGTCAGTAAAAGTAAAAGAATTGAAGGGCCGGCCCGTGGCTCCCTTGGGAGAGTGTGGTGCTGATAACACCAAGGCCACGGGTTCGGATCCCATATAGGGATGGCTGGTTAGCTCACTTGGGAGAGCGTGGTGCTGACAACACCCAGTCAAAGGTTAAGATCCGCTTACCGGTCATCTTTTAAAAAAAGAAAAAAAAATTTAATAGAATTGAGGTTAAGCGTATGTTCTCTGGCCATAATGGATTTGATTAGAAATCAGTAACAGAAATATATCTGGAAAATCCCCAGATATTTGAAAATTAAACAATATTCATCTGAATAACACAGATATCAAAGAAGAAATCACAAGGGAAATTAGAAAAAATTATTAACTGAATTATATTTTTTAAACAGTGTATTATGACACCAAATTACAAGCTATGAAAGAAAAAATATATCAATTGGACTTCATCAAAATTCAAAACTTCTGTCTTTCAAAAGACTTTAGCAAGATGGTTAAAACACAGCTCAAAGAATGAGATAAAATATTTGCATGTCATGTATCTGATAAGAGACTAATATCCAGAATATATGAAGAACGCTTACAACTCAACAATTACCCCGAAAAAACCTATTTAAAATGGGCAAAGAACTTGAATAGACATTTCTCCAAAGAACATAAATCAATGGGCAGTAAACACAAAAAAGATCATTCAGTGTTATCAGCCATCAGGGAAATGCAAGTGAAGAGCCAGGGGAGACGCCCTCACACTGTTAGGGTGGCTGTAGTGAGAAGACAGCAACAAGTGGGACAAGTGCCAGCAAAGGTGTGCGGGAATCAACACCGCCACGCACTGTGAGACCACGTAAAATGGTGCAACCACTTTGAAAAACAGTTTGGCAACTCTTGGAAATGCTGAGCATGGAGTACTGTACAATCCAGTGATTTCACACCTGAGGACTGAGAACACGCCCACGCGACAGCTTGTACGTAAATGCTCACAGTGACATCATTCATAATAGCCAAAAAGTGAAGACCACCCAGATGCCCTTCAAGTGGTGGATGAGTCAGTGAAGGTCGGTATTAACACACCGGGATATTGTTTACCATAAAAAGGAATAAGGTACTGATTTATGTTACAACATGGATGAACCATGAAAATATTATGCTAAGTAAATAAGGCCTGTCACAAAATACCATTGTATGATTCCAATTATATGAAATGTCCAGAATAGGCAAATCCACAAAGAAAATGGATTAGTGCTTACCAGGGGCTAGAGGGTGTGTGATGGAGAGTGGCTGTTAATGGATATGGGAATGATAAAAATGTTCTGATACTATATAATGGTGCTAGTTGCAAACTTTATGAATAGACTAGAAAATGCTGAATTGAACACTTTAAAAAGGTGGATTTTATGGTATGTGAATTATATTTCAGTAAAGCTATCACTAAAGAATGGTGGAGTATTATGAACAACCTTATGTCAGTAAATTCAACAGCTTAGATAAAGTGGACAAAAATCTTGACAGACCCTACTAAAACGGACCCCAGAATAAATAGAAAATCTGAAATAGAACTGGTACTTTAAAATGCTCCAAAAAGGAAAAGTTCAGATTCAGATGGCTTCACTGGGCCAGGTGCGGTGGCGCGCGCCTGCAGTCCCAGCTACTCGGGAGGCTGAGGCTGCAGGATCGCTTGGGCCCAGGAGTTCTGGGCTGTGGTGCGCTATACCGATCGGGTGTCTGCACTAAGTTCGGCATCAATGTGGTAACCTCCCAGGAGCAGGGGACCACCAGGTTGCCTAAGGAGTGGTGAACCGGCCCAGCTCGGAAACAGAGCAGGCCAAAACTCCTGTGTTGATCAGATGGCTTCACTGGTAAATTATATCAAACATTTAAGGAATAAGTAGTATCTATCACTCAAAAACCCTTTCAGAAAAAAAAAAATGAAAAAAGAGGGAATGCTTCTCAAATCATTTTATGAGGCCAGAATAATCTTGATCCCAAACCCTTACAAAACTAAAGAATAGAAACTACAGACCAATATCCCTCATGAGCATTTTGTTGAAAATTAATGAAATGTTAACAAATTGAACAGCAGTACATAAAAAAGGACAATACATCATGCCCAAGTGAGATGTATTCCAGGAATGTAATTCAAAAATCAATACATGTATTTCACCACATTAATAGATTAAAGGACAAAATTCACAAGATAATCTAAATAAATGCATTAAAAACCTCGGGATAAAATTCAATATCCATTCATGATTTTTAAAAAAAACAAAAAAACTACCAGGATACAGGGAATAAAAAATAACTTCTACAACTTGTAAACTTGTAGATAACATCATACTTTATAAGGAAATGCTGAATGTTTTCTTCCTGCCACCCCCAAATCAGCAGGTCTTTATTCCATCATTAAAGCTTATGAGCACGTCTCAGGAACTGTCCTGTGGCTTGTTTCTAGAGCAGGACACCTCTTCTTATTCCTCAGTCTGCTAAACTGTTCCTTTTTCAGAGACGTAGACACGGTCCCCAAATCTTCTGATATCCTTGTTTTTAGCTGTTGTGGCTTACAGAATCAAAGCAGCTGACTTTGAAACAAGTTCCACATCGTTTCCTTCAAGGATTAACTCATCTTTCTGGGCTTGAGAGAGTGAACAAGCAACGGCTGCCTCACTTGAACCCTGTGGATGTATTTTTCACCCGAGAAACTTCGGATTTCAACAAGAGACCCCTTCTCCCGAATAAGGACGTTGATGGGGAAGTGAGCACACACAGACCTCGACCTGTAAAGGACGCCCAGCATCACACCCTCATCCTGCTCTGCACGTGACACAGCAGCCAGTGCCTTTCTGTGTCCCCATCGTTCCTCAACTAGAGCCTCTTCTTTTTCTTTCCAAGGAGGCTGATGTGATTGAAGTTCCCGACCGGGTTCCTCTGGGGCCCTTCACTATAATTGTGTGTCCCCTCAGAGTGACATTGACATTGTCTGGAACGTCAACAGTCTGATGGCTGAGAATGGTCTTCGTTCTCTCAGTAGATGCAGCAAAGGGAGAACATCTTCCTGCTGAATGTTTTCAAACTACACTTGAGAACAAAGCAAAGATGCTGGCTCTTCCTACTTCCATTCAACATTGGACTGGAGTTCCTAAGTTAGAGCAATACAGCGAGAAAAAGAAATACAAATTATAAAGACAGGAAAGGAAGGTGTAAACGTCTTTGTTCATAGAGGACATCTCTATGATGTGTGTGTAGAAAATCCTGAGCATCAACAAGAACAAAGATTACGAGTACTGATTGAATTAAGATAGGTCACAGGATACAGAGTCAATATACAATAATCAGAGAAATTTTTGTACACTAGCAACAATCAGAAAATGAAACCACTTAACAGAAAAAAATACCTTCGATAGCATCAAAATGAAACAATACTTAAGATTAAATTTAATGAAAGATGTGTAAGATCCATTCACAGAAAACTACAAAACGTTGCTGAGAAATATTCAAGAAGACCTAAATAAACGAAGATACTATGTTCGTGGGTTGGAAAAGTAAATACTGTTATGATGTCAGTTCTCCCCAAATCGATTCAATACAGTCCCAGCTGACTTTTCTTAAAGTAGAAAGTCACAAGCTAGTTCTAAAATGTGCATGAATATGCAAAGGACCTAGCAGCCAAGACATTTTGGGAAAGAACAACAAAGAACAGAGATTTTACACTACCTGACTTCAAAAGCTAGTAAAGCTCAAATGTTATGAAAGTGTAGCATTGGTGTGGAGACTGATAAATAGATCAATGGCACAGAACATAGTCCAAAATGGACTGGCACTTATATCGTCAGTTTGCTTTTAACCAAATCCCCAAAACAATTCAAAGGGGGAAAGAAAGTCATTTTAACAAACTGTGCTTGAGCAACTGGTTAATCATCAGGTAAAAAATATTTCTCACACCATACATAAAAATTAATTCAAGATACATCAAAAGCCTAATCACAAAAACTGTGAAAACTCAAAGAAAATATAGAGAATATCTTTGCCACCTTTGAACTGACAGCATATACAGAAAGCAAGCACTAACTATGAAAGGAAAAAGTTTTCCCATCAAAATCTATCATTAAAAATATAAGTAGGCAGACTACAAAGCGGAATAAAATACTTACACTTGTATTCATATTTTATATATGAATGTATATATATTTGGCTTGTATTCATAATACATGAAGAACCCTACAACTCAGTAATAAAAAGACAACCAAGTAGACAAAAGACTGGAAGAGTCATTTCTGAAAAAATGATACACAAATACGACGCCATCCAATAACCACACAGATAGGGTACAACACCACTAGTCATCAGAGCGATGCCAGTCAAAGCCTCAGTCAGAGACCACTTCATACTAACTATAAGGCTGAAATTTAAAAGGCCGGCAACACCAAATGTTGGTGAGGACATGGGGAGTCAGCCATGCACGGACCAGTCATGTTACTCTGCAGTGCACAGGGTTGTGATCAGTAAATTCTGTGCCCCGTGTTCCTTTTAGATAATGATATTTCCACAAGTTCTCGTTTGTATTTTTCCTTCCTGTCGTGAACCTACAAACTCAGCCCTACATATGTGGTATTTGGCATGTGGCCTCCAGGCCAGATGTGACCCCAGGGAGGTTATCAGAGCTCAGGGAACATTTTCAAACCATGAGCCAGGTTCTGGCATCTCTTCTAAACAGCTTTCACTTGAGGGGAATCTGCTGGCCAGAGGACAGCCCGGCCTGCCAGGGTTTTCATAAGAATCTTGGTCCCTTCCTTTGCCCTGGGCTGCG